>NC_089257.1:69913520-70219571 GCF_963930625.1 Muntiacus reevesi
TAACCCTGGGAGGAATGTCCTAGGAAGTCATGTGTGGTCCCGCACCTTCAAGCGTAGCTTAGGTGAGCAGGCAGACCCTGGAGGAGAGCGGGCACCTCTGGCTGGGGGCTGTCTGCACAGGGAGACGAGTACCAGTGATGCTGTCTTTGCAGCCACAGCTCCAGAGCAAACCCCGGCCCCACCCCGGCCGTACCAGGGCGTGCGCGTGAAGGAGCCGGTGAAGGAGCTGCTGCGGAGGAAGCGGGGCCATGCCAGCAGCGCGACGTCGGTGACGCCGACTGCGGTGTCGGTGACGCCGGCTGCGGTGAGGGGGCCGCTGTGATCGGAGTGTGTGTGTGTGTGTGTCTGTGTGTGTGTGTGTGTGTGTGTGTGTAGGGGGTGGGGCGTGGTCCAACGGGGTCAGGCGGGGTGTATGTCCGTGTGTGTGTGTGTGTGTGTGTGTGTGTGTGTGTGTGTGTGTGTGTGTAGGGGGTGGGGCGTGGTCCAACGGGGTCAGGCGGGGTGTATGTCCGTGCTCCATGGGATCCTCAGTGAGGGTATGAGGACCACACGTCGCAGAGGTGTGGCTGCTGGAGATTGGGCCGAGGACAGAAGAAGTTGAGCCACTTGAAGTGGGGTGAGGAATCCCACTTGGGCAGCAGTGGTCTCACACGTCCTGATAGGCTTTGAGGGTCCCCCTGGCACAGGGTGAGACCTATTACTTAAGTGCACAGCATTCTTGCTCAAGGGAAACACCCGCCCCCTGGAAAGTATAAGTGGTGCTGATTGGGTCGTGGGGCAGGTGCTTGTTCTGACGAGGGGGGTTCTTGCCCTCCATCCGCCTCCTCTGTTGCCCTGGGACCCTCTGGGTGAGCTTCCTGCAGACAGCTTGCTAGAGGTGGCTGAACCCTGCGCCCCATCTTCCTTCCCTCCTCCAGGTGATGCTGCCCCACCAGCCCCTGGCGACCTACACCGCAGTGGGTAAGAGCTCCCCGCGGCCCCGGCCTCCTCCCAGCCCCTGGTCTGGGTGTCACGGGCAGCTCTGTAACCTCCTCCTTCCCACAGGTCCTTCCTGCCTTGACATGGAGGTCTCTGCCTCCACAGTGACGGAGGAGGGGCCCCTGTGCACGGGCTGGCTCTCCCAGCCCGCCCCGGCCGCCCTCCAGCCCCTGGCCCCGTGGACGCCCTACACCGAGTACGTGTCCCACGAGGCTGTCAGCTGCCCCTACTCGGCTGACATGTATGTGCAGCCTGTGTGCCCCAGCTACACGGTCGTGGGGCCCTCCTCGGTGCTGACCTACGCCTCCCAGCCGCTCATCACCAACGTCACGGTACGTCACATGAAGGCATTTATGCGGAGGGCGCCCTTCTAGAACCTGGGCTGATTTCCTGCCCCTGAGCTTCCTTGCTCTTGATGCCCAGGATAATCAGGTCATCTAAGCCCACCCTGTTCTCCAGGGCGGAGTGTAAGGCGATCTGACACTAGAGGCAGAACTCAAAAAACTACCCTGTAGGTGGTTCTCACTCCATCCGAAGTATAGTTTTCTGAAAAGTTGTGTCACATGTTGCTCAGCCTAGAAATTTTCTTACAAACCCCATTATTGGGTGAATGGTCCAGGGAGGCCTTCTTTCATTCCCAGTGACTTCAAAGGTCTCCCATACAAAGGCTGACAGCCTCCTTTATCATGCCTTATGCTCCCTGGACTGGCACGCCCACCCACCTGCTGGTCTGCCCTGACTCCCCTGCTGCCTGGGACACCGTGAGCCTCAGGGATGGGTCTTAGTTTTTCCTGAATGGGGAACCAGGTGAAGTTTGCATGGGGTCTCTTGCCAGCCTCTCCTTTCTACTCAGATGATTTAGGGGGTGATTATTAACCCAATAATGGGATTTTTCAGAACATTTCTAGGCTGAGCAACACGTGACACAACTTTTCAGAAAACTGTGCTTTTGATGGAGAGAGACCCACCTGCAGGGTAATTTGTTGAGTTCCACCTCTGGTGTCAGGTTGTCTGACACTCTGCCCCTTCATTCACTAGCTTTGTGACTCCAAGCACAGTGACTTAATGCTCTGAATCTCAATGTTCTCATCTGTAAAATGGGAATACTAACGAAAGGTTGATTCATGATCGATGGCCTGATGCACCTAGACTGCTTAGAATACTTCTTGGGCTCAGCCTGGTTTCCAGAATACAGAAAGCACTCAATAGATAAGAGCTATTATGATTGCCTCAAAGTTGACCAGTAGCATAAACCAAGTGCTATCTTCAAGTGCTGGATAGGAAAGAAAGGGTTTGTTCCCCTAGGAATGGAGGAAGGAAGAGAAATAGTTTCATGTGAATGGTGCCTGTTTGACCAAAGGAATGGGAATCTCCCAGGTGTTCAGAGGGGAAAAGACCAGTGGTTACAGCCATATCCAGCACCAGTCCAAGGAAGGCTGTGGGAGGTAGAGTGAGGCTCTCATGAGTCACTGCAGAGCTCATCCATGATGAGCTTGCTTTGGTCCCCCCAACCCACTCTGTTTACCTCAAGGTCCAATGTCGTCCTGAAGCTCCTCCCCTTCAAGCACCACCCAGGTCTGGGTTGCAGGACCCCTCCCCCTCCACGCCCACCCGCTGCTCAGCAAACCAGTGGTGGGATCTGAACGGTAGTGGATGAGAAGCAGTTCATTCAACACCCCTCCCAGGCAGTTCATTTCCATATTGGAGTCCTAGGGTGGGGGTGGGGAGTGGTGGACACAATGGTTCCCAACCTTTTCAGGACCAGGAATTCCTTTCATTATTTATCCTTTTCATCAGTCCTACCTCTTGCTTTGAAAAGTTCTGTGTATCAAACAAACCATATTTATTAAGAAATAATTTATTTGTTTTGCCATTCTGTAAATTAACTCATCAAAGCTGATTAGAGCTATCAATTTCCACTCCTGATCTGCAGGAGATAAGACCTGTATGAAGGGTTGATGTAATTCTATCCCTGAGCCAAGAAACCTGCGGTGGTAGTTGACCTGCCCAGGTTTATGTAGGATTTCCATTTGGATTTTTTAAATACTAGAAGTGATAAGGCTTTGTTGGGAGGCCGAAAGTCCTCTGAGACCCTTTCCGGCTCTATTATTCTATAGAAAAATACCCTAAAGCCTTGCTACTCAAACTGTGATCCTTGGACCAGCTGCATTGGCATCACCTGGGATCCTATTAGAAATGCAGATTCTAGGTCTGATCAGACCTCCTGTACCAGAATCTGCATTGCAGCAAGGTCCCAGAAGATTGAAATAAGCTCTTCCCCAGTGGTAAAGAATCCGCCTGCCAATGCAGGAGACACAAGAGACGTGGCTTTGATCCCTAGGTTGGGAAGATCCCCTGGAGTAGGAAATGGGAACCTGCTCCGTTGTTCTTGCCTGGATAATTCCATGGACAGAGGAGCCTGGTTGGCCACAGAGAGTCAGACATGACCGAACACACAGTACTAATGACTCTAATAGTTTGTTCTCAAGACAGAGTGGCCACTGGAGGAAATGTGACAGGGGGACAGAGGGTGGTGGGGGAGGTTTTGGCCTCTTACACACACATCATTCCTTGCAAAGACAGCCCTCCCCTCCCTCCTTCCTCATCAGTGGCATCCAGGCCCTAGGTTTGGCAGCCTGAGCTGGGACTTGTAGGATGGCTGCCATGCAGGTGAAAGATACTGTTTACAGAGCGCCTGGGAGAATGGCCCTGACCTTTGGCGGTCCCTAGAAAGGCCTCAGGGGACCCAGCTAAGCAGCAGTAGAGGCTGAGGTAATGGGAGGCTAGAGGAGCTGAGCTCAAGGGGTCCTCAGGATCCCACACCTGCTGTGTGGTGTCAGGACAGTCTTTGTGTCTAGGCACAGCAGTGGCCACTTGGTAATGCAGCTCCACTGCCGTGTGACGGGCTTTTAAGTTGCATGTCACCCCTCCACACACATATTTTGATATCTCTGAAATCTGGATGCATTTTCTATTCAGTGAAATCTGGAAAAGCATCTGTTCTTCGCTCAGCCCTGTGATGTCAGTCCTTTGGGTAATCTGTTTTACAGATGAGAAAACAGAGGCTTCAGGTGGGGATGTATGAGAGGGCATGTACCTAGTGAGTGGCAGAGGAAGGGATGTGGAAGTTTGGCTTGGGGGAGGCTTTGCACAGGGGAAGGCAGAGCCCTCTGGAGTGAGAAGGGCTGAGGGGAGGGAAACAGAGATCCCGCAAGGACTGGGGTGAGCAGTGGGTAGCCAGGGCTGCTAACCACCCTGCGTCTCCCCCATCACAGACGAGGAGTGCCGCTGCGCCCACCGTGGGGCCCCCGCTGGAGGGCCCCGAGCACCAGGCTCCCCTCACCTACTTCCCGTGGCCTCAGCCGCTGTCCACGCTGCCCACCTCCACCCTGCAGTACCAGCCTCCAGCCCCAGCCCTGCCTGGGCCCCAGTTTGTCCAGCTCCCGATCTCCATCCCCGAGCCAGTCCTTCCGGACGCCGAGGACCCCAGGAGAGCCATCGGTTCCCTGACCATCGACAAGCTACTTTTGGAGGAAGAAGATAGTGACACCTACGCGCTCAACCACACGCTCTCTGTGGAAGGCTTTTAGGGCTGGCGCCCACCAGAGAGCCTCCTGTTCAGCACCCTGTTTCCTGAAACTGGGATTTAAAAATGAGCCTGGGATCAAGTCCTCAGATTCATTTCTGCTTGAAATTGCCATTTCATAACTACACTTTCTACCCCAAACTAGAATTGTAAACCAGACTTTCTCCCACCCTCTCTCCCTTCCAACCCTCCCCATTTTTCTTACTCACCCTTTTTTATTTCTTTTTCCATTTCAGTTCCCTTTGAGGAAGGCATTAGGGATTTTAAAGATAGATTTGATGGCAGGTGTTGCCTAATTTCTGTGGCCCAGGATTTTCACTTCTGTCACGTTCCCTTCCTGGAGAAGGCCCCTTTCTTCAATGCCCCCCACTTCACGGTAGCCAGCAGCCCCACTGAGCCGTCTGCAGGCAGTGACGTCCCAAGCTTTGTCGTTTTGAGATGGATGGGGTGCCCTGTGAGAAGACCAGCCCTGCCAGCATCTCCAAGTGCAGAACCAACGCCGGAGGCCTTGAGTGTCCGTTCCCACAATTGCTCCTTTGTTTGCTGTTCTCAGCTTTGGCCAGGTCTACAGTCTAGGCATCAGGGTCTCAAGGCCTGGGGCTCAGCGAGGTGATGGTGGGGGTTGGGAAGGAACATCAGAGTGGGTAGGGGCTGGACCGGGGCGGGCGGTGGACAGAGGCGGGATGGGGGCTTGGAGTGCGTACATGGGGGAGGGCGTGGGGGCAGGGGAGCACAGAAGGACTGAGGAATGGTTTGCTTTAATTACTTTGTTATTAAGAAGGGGAATGTTCTTAAGAAAAATATAGCTTTAATAGATGGTTTTGCTGCTCTTCTTTAGGATACTTGCAAGGCCAGCTGAGTTTTCGTAAACAGAATGATTGTATATGTCTTTCCATGTCCAGACCCAGCGGGGCTGAGTGCGGGCCAAGATCCACTGAGACCATGGTTACTGGGTCCTGGCTGAATGCGGCCAATGTGCCTCTTGAACTTCCATAGACCACCCTCGTGTGGAGACAAGACCTCCCCGCCAAGCACCATCCTTCCTGGGGCTTCTAGAGCCTCAGTCAGAAGGACGGCCAGGTTTCATTTCCATTTTTGTTTTTATTTTTTTGCTGGAGAAACATCAGATTTGCAGGGACCCGAGCACATTTGCCACCACGGTGCTCATCTCCCGACAGTGGCTGTATTCGTGGGAAACTAGCATTAGTTGGAGGACTCCGTATAGACGTAATGGACTCTTCTGGGGAATGACATAGATTTGCCATTTTAAATAACATTTTGGAGAAAAATTGCCTTTCTTTTGGATTTTTTTCTGCTTTGGGTTTATTTTTGACTTCACTTTCTGGTATCTGCCTAAAGTCCCCAAAACAGATATCTTGAATTGCTTTATTCAGACTTAATTTTTTTTTTTAGATTTAAAAGCTTAAAATAGCATTTTAGATAACAAATTTCCATCTTTGTCAGCAGTGGTGTGAGTAGGTAATAGAGAAGGGAGTCTCAGGACTGTTTGATCAAAAGCCCTGGTTTCCTATAAAAAACACTATGCAAGATTTTCCCACTTACTATTTGAAGCTTTGAGAACGTGCAGAAGCAGTCTCTATTAGGGAGTTTAAGTCAGCAAAACTAGCAAAGAAATAAAATAGAATACTTGACTTATTTGCTAAGATTTAAGACGTGTTTTTTTTTTTTTTTTTCTTCTTTTCTTGAGGTCATGTATCTTGGTTGTAACCATCCATCTACGTTTCTTCCTGGGGTTTTCTGTTAAGATGGAAACATTTTCAATAAAGATTTGCTCAGATTTTTCTGTGCTGAAGTGTTTTATTTCTTATCAGATTAATCCCCTTAGCTTGCATTTCTGTGTCAGGCAGTGTTGTTCAAGGAAGGAGCTTATACTAGTCTTGTAGACTTTGCAATGTGACCAGCTGCCCGGGAAGATAAATCTAGCCCCACTCCCTTTGCAGCCCATTTCTCCCAAGCAAAACATGCAAAGCCAGGAGGCTTGGTCTCCAGAAGAGTAGGGATCTGAGAAGACTGAAGAAAATCTTTTTAACCCTATTGCTCTTCCTCTTATCCGTGGTACATGAGTACCTGCTCATGATGGTGGGTGCCCGGGGATAAATCAGCCCTTGGCACTTCCACAGCAGGTTCTTAGAGTCCACCGATCAGAATCCCGGGACATATGACATGGTGCTGAGTGCTGTGCCCAAAGGAGGCCATCTATTAGGACCAGACATCACAACGAAATGGGATCTCTAGAAGCCAGCCAGCCTCCTCTGACACCAGTCCTTGGCATGCGGAACATTTTGGAGGGGTTGCCTTTTCCTGGTGATTTTCTGAGTTACTGAGAATCTCTGAGCTCACTGCCTTCATTGGTATTATTTACTGAGGTGATTGTCTTTTTTAAATGATCTACTTTATTCTGCTGTGTCGCTTATTTCCAGTTTGGGGGGACAAAAATACATCTAGTTATTTGCCTCACTTTAGATTATCACCACCATTGTCTTCTTTGTTTATTCTTCATGTAGATCATAATCCAGAAAAAAGATCTAGAAGGTAAGGGATTTGAGGCTATTTTCTCTAGATTTACTAAGGTGCAACTGAAGGGGAAGACCTTTCACAAACACACTTTGCAGCCCTCACTCACCCCTTATGTGACAGAAGGGTGAACCACTTGCACTACGACATGAAGAGAGTGACCGGTTTGGTGTAGACTGGTGCTTTACAGGATTCTGATTCACAGGCTGTCCACTTGTAACGTGAAAATAGGGATCAAGGAGAAATGAGTATGTGATGAGGTGAAGAGGCTGGACATGTGCAAAATCATGAAATTGCATGGCCAAGTGGCTCAATTCTCTAAACATTATTTTGTACCCATATGCAAGTGGAAGTTTGAAGACGTATCCTCAAGCTAAACATGAATTTTTGAAATCAGACATCATAGATAACTTATTTTTTACAAACTTACTTCCAATATGAGGCAATCAATAACTCCTCATTGAATTTAATTCATTTGAGAGATCATTCCATTCCATTTAGGAAATACTGAATGGAAGATTGCAATTGATTATAATAGATTCTCCTTTAGTGGACTTACAGATATGTGATGTTTCTCAGGTTTTTTTGTGTTTAAATGTTGGGTAGGAACTTTCATAAATTGGTGTTCCTAATCTGTTTATAAGTTTTTTCCAAGTACAGCTATGACTACTGTGGGACGGTTTAAAATTTTTAAATTTTGGGAAGAACACTTAGGTTTATCCTCAAAGCATTTTTTGACAATAAAATATTGCAACCTTTATTTAAAATAAAACACGAGTTGGCAAGCCTTGTGAGACAACAGGCTGACAACATTCCCTTTTCAAGGGTCTCTATCCTCAACACAGTTTGATATTTACAACATAGCGCTGTTATCTATAGGCATGATGTGGTACATCAGATCTCTAGAACTTATTCATCTTGCATAACTAAAATTTTATCTCCATTGATAAGCAATTCCTCTTTCCCCCCTCCCCTTAGGCACTGACAAACACCATTCTCTTCTTTGCTTTTATGAGTTTGATTATTTTAAATATTTCATGTAAGTATATAGAATCATGTAGTATTTTCCTTCTGTAACTGGCTTATTTCACTTAGCATAATGTCTTCAATGGATAAAGAAAATGCATATAAATACAATGGAATACTATTCATCTTAAAAAATCCTATAAGTGACAACATTAATGAACACTGCTAGAGGTATTCATTCATTCACTGAACATTTTTATCAAGTGCCAACTCTGGGATACACAGGCATCATGGATTATTACAGATTTCTGTTTTGAAAAAAAATTTTCCATCTTGGTGATTCCAAAAATAGAAATTTAAAAGATGAGGTAAGTATAAAATAGATAATTTTTAACTTTTATTTATTAATGATATAAAGGTACTTTTGACCTCATTTACTATAAATAATATTTAGAGGGAGAATTGTTATTGAATATGTCTAATTGCTTTAAAAAAGTCTTTGTAATGTACCAACTTGAAGATCTGGGTCTAAGTTCAGGTTATTTCAATACCTTTTGAATAGATATCATAGCTGAAAAAGATACCATACAAAGATATTTAAATCCAAATAAAAATAGTATGTACTTGGCTATGCTAAATAAATTACAGGACTCATTTCAAAATCAATTTTGCAAAGACAATTTTATTATATTTCCATTAAAAAATCTAATTAATTCATTTTAATTGGAGGATAATTTCTTTACAATGTAGTGGTTTTTGCCATACGTCAACATGAATCACCCATGGGTGCACATGTGGCCCCTCATCCTGAATCCTCCTCCCACCTCCCTCCCCACCCCATCCCTCTGGATCGTCCCAGAGCACCAGCTTTGAGTGCCCTACTTCGTGCATCAAACTTGCACTGATCATCTATTTTACATATGGCAATATATGTGTTTCAATGCTATTCTCTCAAATCATCCCACTCTCCCCTTCTCCCACATAGTCCAAAAGTTTGTTCTTTACATCTGTGTCTCTTTTGCTGACTTTAATATAGGATCGTCGTTACTGTCTTTCTAAATTCCAAAAATATGCATATATACTCTATTGGTGTTTCTCTTTCTGACTTACTTCATTCTGTATAATAGGCTCTGATTTCATCCACCTCATTAAAACTGACTCAAATGCATTCTTTTTTTAAAATAACTGGAAGTGGCAACCCACTCCAGTACTCTTGTCTGGAAAATCCCATGAATGGAGGAGCCTGGTAGGCTACAGTCCATGGGGTCGCAAAGAGTCAGACACGACTGAGCGACTTCAATTCACTAATATCCCGTTGTGTATATGTACCACAACTTCCTTATCCATTCATCTGCCGATGGACATCTAGGTTGCTTCCACATCCTAGCTATTGTAAACAGTGCTGCAATGAATATTGGGGTACATGTGTGTTTTTTCAATTTTGATTTCCTCGGTGTGTATGCCCAGCAGTGGGATGACTGGGTCGTATGGCAGTTCTATTCCACGTTTTTTAAGGAATTTCCACACTGTTCTCCTTAGTGGTTGTACTAGTTTGCATTCCCACCAACAGTGTAAGAGGGTTCCCTTTTCTCCACACCCTCTCCAGCATTTATTGTTTCTAGACTTCTTGATGGTGGCTATTCTGACTGGCGTGAGATGATATTTCATTTGGTTTTGATTTGTATTTCTCTAATAATGAGTGATGCTGAGCATGTTTTCATGTGTTTAGGCTTTATTTTAAAATTTGGTTAGTAAATTTCATCTTAGCTGATGTCAACTAGTCTTGCAAAATCATTGAAGATGTTGATTTTTTATTATTTAACACATTGAGTAAGAACCCTCAAACTCTTTATTTGGAAAATTTTAAATAGACTAAAAATTTCCATTTCTACTTTAAAAAAATGTGTAAAGATACAGGTGACACATTTAACTTAATTGTTGTTAGCAATAATATTACATAATGGTGGAATCATTCCTAAACATCCACTAGACCTCACATTATAAAGTTTTCTCTGTTACTGAATTTCTAAAAGCACTATTAAAATATCATCTATACCCTGATGGCTTGGATTAAATGCAAATTGTGTTTAAACTTTTAAGCTAAGTTTTTTTTTTTTTTTAATTTGCAAGTAGCATATTTTGGACAGTCAATTTATCAATCAAAAAGATCAGAAAATTTAGTATTATTGAATTTTAAAAAATTAATAGTAATTTATTTTTAAGCTTGACATTTCTTTGGGATTTTCCGCCATGAGATAATGAGTAATTCTCTTCGTGGTGGAAGAATCTTATATCATTATAAAGACTATATCCTTTAAAGCTGTTGCATTTATAAAATTAATCACACTGATAATCACCCTTTAAACTTCAAAGGTTGCTGAATGATGGAAATGAATAAGCTGAGCAAGGATGTCATCATCATCCCTCCTCCTATGTGTAGCTTCTGCTTGTCCCTAGGGACATTTTCAGAGCCATCGGTCACACATATCCAAGTCGGGGGGCCAGCGTTAGTCCATATTAGGTGACCAATTTGTCCTGGTTGCCTGGGAGTTTCCTAGATTTAGTCCTGTGTTCCAGGAAATCCTTTAGTCTGGAGTAAATTGGGACCTTTCATCACCTCAGTCCGCATAGTAAATACAAGTAGATATTAATTTTTTTCTTTCTCTGTTTTTTCCCTTATAAATTAGTAGATTTGTGTCTGCACACCAATGGATTGTCTCATGTGATCCTTAGGTTTCACGTGTCCCACTTGACAGCTTGTAATTGAGGTTCTTGGTAAAAGCTCCTCTGGGGACCACATGAGGGATGCTGGCTGTGGCCTTAAAAGCTCTGTCATAAGTAAGGGGTTCTAAGTCAGAGATGTAGGGACACCATGGGTTCTACAGGGAATGATCTGGGGTTTCTCATCTGAGACACTTCAGTTCAGTTCAGTCACTCAGTCATGTCCGACTCCTTGCGACCCCATGAACCCCATGAACAAGGGGTGGTGATAGCATGAGACACATATTACATGTGGGCTTCCCAGGTGGCGTACATGATAAAGAATCTGCATGCCATGCAAGAGATGCAAGAAATGCAGCTTCAATCCTTGGGTTGGGAAGGTCCCTTGGAGTAGGAAGTGGCAACCCACTCCAGTATTATTGTCTGGAAATTCCCATGGACAGAGGAGCCTGGCGGGTTACAGTCCATGGGGTCGCCAAGGGTTGAACACAACTGAGCACCCGCACACCACACGTTACATACTGTCTCAAAACTAAAATCAAGTTCTCACAAAAGGTTTTCTTTATCCAACCTGGTCTTAAAGCAACACCCGTACTAATAAATCAGTGTCAACTCTTCTGGGAAAGTCTTAAGAGAAGGCACATTATCCTTGAGGTCAGGGTGATGGCTTCTTTTACCCAATTGAATCAGGTGGGAAACTCTGAATAGCGGTCTCAGCCTAGATGGCACATTAGGATCACTTGGGGTGTCTTCAAAAATTCCTTTCCTGGGCCCAGACCAAGACTGAGGGCAACTAAGCAGAATAGCTGGGAGTGAGAACTGGGCATCAGGGATTTTAAAGCTCTGAGGTAATTTCAACATGGAACCCAAGCCCAGAGCCACTGCTCACTCACTCTCCAGTGTCAGTGGTGTAGGGATGGCTGTCTGCAAACTGACAAGAGATTTCAGCAACTCGTGTGTGATGCATAGAATTGATGCTGTGCTATTTTGTTTGTTCTAAATTAAATTTTTATTGGCTTTACAACTTTACATAGTTGCTTTACAAGGCTGTGTTAGTTCCTTTGTGCAGCAAAATGGATCAGCTTTTCACACACACACATACCTGCTCCTTGTTGGATTTCCACCCCCCCATTTAGGTCACCAGAGCACTGGGTAGCGTTCCCCGTGCTGCATACTAGGTACCCATTAGTAATCCATTTTACACATAGTGTCAATAGTGTCTGTGCATCAAATCCAACCTCCCAAATCATCCCTAATTAAATAGAACAGCATCTCTTTCTGACTGACTAAGTCAGAAGAAATCCTGTTCTCTTCAATTAATGTTGTTTTCCTACCAAGCCAGGCAGGGGTGTAGTACTGAACTATCTATTCATCAGAGGGTGGAAGCCTAGTGGTCTTAGCAATCACTCTATAAAACCTGTAGAGTGGATACATTTAGTGGAGAGACAGCAGCTAAAGTCATTTTATCATCTGAGCCACCAGGGAAGCTCAAGCTAAAGTCATTTTTAGATGCCCATTATCTGACAGCATGAAAATTCTCTTTCAATATGTGTAGTTCCCACAAGCAAATGCAAAAATGAAAGGTAAAGGAAAGAGCAGGATGTAGAATCTGTTCCCTTTTGTCTCACCTGTGTGCTGTTAAACTTCAGTAACGGATTGATGTGTTCAATATGGAGCCTCCTGGGCCAGCTGAAAATGCGATGGGGACAACAGCGATGGCAGGATATCCCAGACAAGCTTAAGGTGCGGTCAACTCAGGAGCCCCCCTGGGCAGAGGACTTTGTGATGTTCAAGCTGAACAAAACATTAAAGCATGAGCCACGTGGGACCAAGAAATCTGCTTTTTCCAATAAAACTAAGCCTTGACCAATGTCCTTACTTGCTATCTTAGATTCCATTTATGTCAGTGGAGAAAGACCCTGATGCCTGGAGGGCCTCCGAGAGCTGGAGGACTAGGAGCCAGGAGTCTAAGGAAGGTTGTCACCCACTGCGGGTAAATGAGACTGGAGAGCCTTGTGTCATTTGCCAGCTGCAATAGCAATGGTGTGCTGGGTACTTGGGGAGTTCAAGGAAAAGTCAGGCATAGCCCTGACCACAAGAAGCTCAGGGTTAGGACAAGTGGAAGGTTGCGGTAGAATGAAAGAAGTGGGGGTGGTAGATCTATACACAAGTCTTAACTGTCCCACCTTCACTAATGAAAATGTTACTGCCATCTCACTTAATCCTCACAAAAGGCAAATGAAGACTATACAATTTTAATTCCCATTCATAGGAGGAAGAGACAGATTTAAAGCGGCTGAGTAATCTGTCCAAGTTCACACAATCGGTAAGTAGCCCACCTTATCTGATGCTCTTCTTTTTAACCACTTTGTCGTATGGTCAGCAACACTGACTCTAGTCTGAAGAGCTCTGCCACGGGTTCTAAGTAGGCCTAAGAACACCAGGAATTCTACTAGTGAATAATCCTGCGGTTTCTGATTTGAGATAAAGACTGGGGATGAGACCAAATGTATCTATTTCTTATCATGACCTGCAGTATCATAGTGATCAATTACTATGTCCAGACCTGGTGCCAGGACACTTTGCTACCTGACATACTTAACACAAATTGGAATATTTAAAGGGCTGAAATAAAATGCATTAATATTTTAACAAAATTCAGTTGTTTTAAAGTGTTTGTTAGAGCCCCAATCTGTAGATATGCTTAAAAATGATTTTCAGAGGAAGGAGATGATTAGTATGAAGTTTTTACAGAGATTATTTGAAATAGGTATTTCATGTGTTTCTGAAAGGGATTTTCATTTGTTTTCCCAAAAGACTTTGATTTACATAGTCATGTTCCCCTTTTTGAACAGAAATTTGTAAGCCATCTTATTAAAAAGAAGAAACAGCCTAATCTTTTCTATCCAAACCAGTAAGGCTTTGAGGATAAGATGTATTAAAAATGCCTTAGTACCATGGCAGACCTTAGTCTAGATGTGTGCTTTCTTTGTGCCTGGGGAAGTAAGTCAGGATAAAGAGTTTTCAGAGTTGCAGTATTAGTTCCTGTTCACCTCTGGGAACAGTGACTCTGGTCTATGTATTTGAAGACAAGAAGGCAGACCAGACATCCTCGTGATGCTGAAGGGGCTTTTGAGCAGAACTTGTTTGGCCACCACAGTGACTCAGCACCAGCTTACAGCGACTAGCTCAGAGCACTGTACATTTGCTGGTGTTTTCATGTCCCAGTGTTGATGAGCTGTGGTTTTGAAATGGAATTACAGTTTCTTTCACGTATCAAAAGTCATCGTCTCATATGAGGCAGTGGGGCATAGTGAAAGAAAGAATAGTTTGGCGCAGACAAAGCTCTGCTTGAATGGGGATAATATATGTGATAATATAGTTAAAGAGCCTACAGTAATTTCTGACATTTCAAAAGCCCTCCAGAAATGTTAGTTCTTCTTAAGTAGACGGTTAGAAGGTTCTACATCTTAAACTTTTAAAATGTAAAAGCATCTCACAGGTTTTATAGAAACACTTTATAGAAACGAAATTTAGAGGCAAATTAGTTATCATATAGCTGATGTTGAAATAGAATCTCCTGGTTGGAAATAATTTACCTTCCTTTTTACAGCTGTAATTTTTCCCAGTTTTAGGTCTGAAATAAAAGTGCTTTTTTTTTTTTTTTTTAATATATAAATCATGTAGTTGTCATAGCTTTACCACACTAGTAATCACAGTTTTAAACATTAGAATGTACACTTGCTGAAAATAGTAACGACTTACTGTGTTTTCTTTTGGGAAAGTTCAGTGCAGTGAATAACCTAGGTTTCTTAGAAGTCTGGGTGTTGGATAACCAATGCATGGCACAGGTGGGCTGTGGGCCAGTATGCAGTGGCGAGAGAATGTCTACCTGGGGCTGAATTTCTCAGGCTTATATCCTGAGGTCACCAGGGAGAGTTTTGATCTTTCACATGAGTGTTACTTTTTTCCTACTCATCATTTTGTTATGCAAATGTTCACACACACAGAAATTTAAAGAATTGTATAGCGAACATCTATATACTTACTACCTAAGATTCTACAATTAATATTCTATCACAAATCAGTCTGGTTCATTTACTTACCCACTATTTATCCTTTAATATGTCTGTATTTAGATAGATTTCAAAGTGAGTTGCTGATATGGGCATAATAATCCCTAGATATTTTAGGATGCATACATGAAATGAATATTAGATTAGGTTTTTTTTTAAATTGTGAGATCAAATTTGCATAAGGTGAAACAGATATATCTTAAGGGTACTATTAAATTAGCTCACATGCATAACTCTCATCAAGATGCACAAAATTAACTATCAACCCCAAAATTTTCTCACACCCCTGCTTAGTCAATCTCCATGCCTACCTCCTTAAAGGCAACCATCATTTTTCTTTCCTCCACAGATTAATCAGAGTGGCCGGTTGTAGAATTAACATGAATTGAATGACATAGTGAACATTCTCTTAAGTAAATTTTGCTTTGCTCTGTATAATATTTTTATATTAATCTGTATTGTGCATATATAGGTAGTTAGTTCTGTTTTATTGCTGAGTAATATTCCCTTGCAAGAATATCTACTATAGTTTGCTTATCCATTTTCCTATTGATTGACACCTGGGCTGTTTCCAGGTTGAGGTTATTATGGGTACAGTTACTGAAAACATTCTTGCACAAGTTGTTCTATTTTGTGTGTGTATGTGTACATACATTTTTATTTCTCTTGGGTAAATACCTAAGAATAAAATCACTGGATCTTATGGTAGATACATGTTTAATTTTCCAAGAAAGCTGGTAGATCTTGTTCCAGAGTGGTTATACCATTTTACATTTCCACCAACAACATATGAGAGTTCCAGTTCCTCTACTGCCTTGCCAACATTTGGTCTATCTCGTTTTGGTTTTAATTTGCATTTCTTTGATGACTAATGATGTTGGACACTTTGTTCTACACTTATTTATTGATCATTCATCTTCTTTTGTGGAATGTCTGTTCAAATCTTTTGCCCATTTTAATAGGGTAAATTGTCTTCTTTTTATTGAGTTATAAGAGTTCTTGATATATTGTGAATACAATTCATTTGTTAGTTATATGTTTTGTGAATATTTTCTTCAAGTTGAAGCTTGCCTATCATTTTTCTAATAGTATCTTTTGATGAGGATAAACTTTTAAACTTGATGCAGTACAGTTCATTATTCTTTTCTTTTGTCATTCAGTTGCTAAGTCAAGGCTGGCTGTTTGTGAATCCCATGGACTGCAATATGCCAGGCTACCCTGTTCTTCACTATCCTCTGGAGTTTGTTCAAACTCATGTCCACTGAGTCAGTGATGCCATTCAACCATCTCATCCTCTGTTGCCCCCTTTTTCTTCTGCCTTCAATCTTTCCCAGCATCAGAGTCTTTTCCAATGAGTTGGTTCTTTGCATCAGATGGCCAAATATTGGGGGAGCTTCAACTTCAGCATCAGTCCTTCCAATGAGTATTCAGGATTTATTTCTTTTAGGATTGACTGGTTTGATCTACTTGTTATCCAAGTGACTCTCAAGAGTCTTATCCAACATCACAGTTCAAAAGCATCAATTCTTTGGCACTCAACTTTCCTTATGGTCCAATTCTCACATCCATACATGACTACTGGAAAAACCATAGCTTTAACTCTATTGGCCTTTGTTAGCAAAGTGATGTCTCTGCTTTTGAATACTCTGTCTAGGTTTGTCACAGCTTTTCTTCCACGGAGCAAGTGCCTTTTAATTTCTTGGCTGCAATCACTATCCTCAGTGATTTTAGAGCCCAAGAATATTTTTTTCTTTTATGGGTGTTTATTTCTGTCTATCTAAGAAATTCTTGCCTTCTTGCCTCCCACCCCATAAGTTATGCAGATATTACCCTGTTTTCTTATAGAAGCTTGGTAGTTTTATGTTTTACATTGAAACCTAAGACCCCTTTTCTGTGTGTGTATGGGGGGGGTATGATATAGGAGTTAAAGTTCTTTTTGTTTTCCTCTACATGAACATTCAGTTTCTCTAATATCATTTGTTGAAAAGCATTTCCTTTCTGCATTGGAGTTCTCTTATGTTTTTGTTGAAACTAAGTGATTATGTAAGTGTGATTCCATTTCAGGTTTTTCTTTTTTGATCCATTGATATTTTTTATCTATTCTTGCACCAAACTACCACTCTGTTTCAGTTAATATAGCTTTATGGAAACTCTTGAAATCAAATATGTAAGTTCTCCAACTTTGTTTTCCTTTTTTCCAAGATTGCTTTGAATATTTTAGGTCCATTTCATTTCCATGTAAACTTTAGAACCAGATTATAAATTCCTACAAAAAACCAAGTGAGATTATGATTGGGATTGCATTAAATTTGTAGATCAATTTGCAGATGATTGACATCTTAAAACATTGCATCTTCTAGTCCATGAACATGGTATGTCTCTCCATGAATTTAGAACTTTAAACTTTCTCAGTAAGGCTTTGTAGTTTTCAGTGTACAAATTTTATGCATTTTAAAAATTTATTACAAAGTGTTTTATGTCTTTCCTTTTTTATTGGTGGATAATTGCTGTATCTTATGTTTTTGATGTTATTATTAAATAAATTGTATTTAAAATTTTATTTTGTAATTGACATTAATATATATGAACACAATCATTATTTATGGATTGATCTTATATTCCTCAATCCTGCTAAACATATTTGTGGGGTCTAATAGCTATTTTGGTAGATTCCTAATGATTTCACATGTAAACACTCATGTTGGAGCGGATGCTTTCTTTCTTTCTTTCCAATCTGTTTGGATTATTTCTTTTCTGTGTTTTATTGTATTGGTTAGAACCTCGGTAAAATGTTGAATAGAAGTGATGAGAAACAGTGTATGCATTATTCTTAATCTTAGAGAGAAATCAATAAATATTCCATCATTATATATGATATTCGGTTCAGTTGCTCAGTCGTGTCTGACTCTTTGCAATCCCATGGACTGCAGCATGCCAGGCTTCCCTGTCCATCATCAACTCTGGGAGCTTGCTCAAAATAATGTCCATCAAGTTGGTGAGCCCATCCTACCATCTCATCCTCTGTCATCCCCTTCTCCTTCTGCCTTCAATTGTTTCCAGCACCAGGGTCTTTCCCAATGAGTCAGTTCTTTGCATCAGGTGGCCAAAGTATTGGAGCTTTAGCTTCAGCATCAGTCCTCCCAATGAATATTCAGGATTTATTTCCTTTAGGATTGACTGGTTTGATCTCCTTGCTGTCCAAGGGACTCTCAAGAGTCTTCTCCAACATCACAGTTCAAAAGCATCAATTCTTTGGCACTCAGCTTTCCTTATGGTCCAACATAAGGACCATACAAGACTACTAGGAAGAGCACAGCTCTGACTAGATGCGTCCTTGTCACTAAAGTAATGTCTCTGCTTTTTAATGTGCTGTCTATGTTGGTCATAACTTTCCTTCCAAGGAGCAAGCATCTTTTAATTTCGTGGCTGCTGTCACCATCTGCAGTGATTTGGAGCCCAAGAAAATAAAGTCTGTCATTGTTTCCAATGTTTCCCCATCTATTTGCCATGAAGTGATGGGATTGGATGCCATGATCTTTGCTGTTTGAATGTTGAGTTTTAAGCCAGTTTTTTCACTCTCCTCTTTTCACTTTCATCAAGAGGCTCTTTAGTTCTTCGCTTTCTGCCATATGGGTGGTGTCACCTGCATATCTGAGGTTACTGATATCTCTCCTGGCAATCTTGATTCCAGCTTGTGCTATATCCAGTCTGACATTTTGCAAGATGTATTCTTCATATAAGCTAAATAAGAAGGGTAGCAATATACAATCTTGATATACTCCTTTCCCTATTTGGAACCAGTCTGTGGTTCCATGTCCAGTTCTAACTGTTGCTTCTTGACCTGTACACAGATTTCTCAGGAGGTGGGTAAAGTGCTTTGGTATTCCCATCTCTTTAAGAATTTTCCAGTTTGTATTGATCCATACAGTCAAAGGCTTTGGCGTAGTCAATAAAGCAGATGTAGATTTTTTTCTGGAACTCTCTTGTTTTTTTCTATGATCCTACAGATGTTGGCAATTTGATCTCTGGTTCCTCTGCCTTTTCTAAATACAGCTTGAACATCTGGAAGTTCTCGGTTCAGGTACTGTTGAAACCTCACTTGGAGAATTTTGAGCATTTCTTTGCTAGCATGTGAGATGAGTGCAATTGTGCAGTAGTTCGAACATTCTTTGGCATTGCCTTTCTTTGGGATTGGATTGAAAACTGACCTTTTCCAATCCTGTGGCCACTGCTGAGTTTTCCAAATTTTCTGGCATATTGAGTGCAGCCCTTTCACAGCATCATCTTTTAGGATTTGAAATAGCTCAGTTGGAATTCCATCACCTCCTCTAGCTTTGTTCGTAGTGATGCTTCCCAAGGCCCACTTGACTTCACATTCCAGGATGTCTGGCTCTAGGTGAGTGATTGCACCATCATAGTTATCTGGGTCATGAAGATTTTTTTTTGTGTAGTTCTTCTGTGTATTCTTGCCACCTCTTCTTAATATCTTCTGCTTCTGTTAGATCCATACAATTTCTGTCCTTTATTGTGCCCATCTTTGCATGAAATATTCCCTTAGTATCTCTAATTTTCTTGACGAGATCTCTAGTCTTTCCCATTCTATTGTTTTCCTCTATTTCTTTGCATTGATCACTGAGGAAGGCTTTCTTATCTCTCCTTGCTATTCTTTAGAACTGCATTCAGATGGTTATTTCTTTCCTTTGCTCTTTGTTTTTAGCTTCTGTTCTTTTCTCAGCTATTTGTAAGGTCTCCTCAGACAACCATTTGCCTTACTGCATTTCTTTTCCTTGGGGATGATCTCGATCACCACCTCCTGTACAATGTCATGAACCTCCATCCCTAATTCTTCATATGGTATTCATAAGGCAATATCATGATTACACATGATTTTTGTTATAGAATTTTTATCAATAACCTTTTTCAGACTGAGAAATTACCCTTACAGTCCTAGTTGTTGAGTTAAAAAAAATTACATCAGTGCTTAATTTGAATTTTTTGATCCGTTGAAGTATTCATGCAGTTTTCCTTCTTCATTCTGTTCATGTGTGAAGTATATTGATAGGTTCTCTTGAAAGTCAAATTAACCTTGTATTCCTGGGATAAATTTCACTTGGCCACAATGCAAATTTTTGGCAAACTTTTCATCTATGTTTATGAGCAGTATTGCTCTGCAATTTCATTTTCTTTATTTTTTAAAAATTTTGTTTATTTATTTTTCATTTATTTTTATTAGTTGGAGGCTAATTACATTACAATATTGTAGTGGTTTTTGCCATACATTGACATGAATCAGCCATGGATTTGCATGTGTTCCCTATCCCGATCCCCCCTCCTGCCTTCCTCCCCATCCGATCCCTCTGGGTCTTCCCAGTGCACCAGCCCTGAACACTTGTCTCATGCATTCAACCTGGGCTGGTGATCTGTTTCACCCTTGATACTATACTTGTTTCAATGCTATTCTCTCAGAACATCCCACCCTCGCCTTCTCCCGCAGAGTCCCAAAATCTGTTCTGTACATCTGTGTCTCTTTTTCTGTTTTGCATATAGGGTTATTGTTACCATCTTTCTAAATTCCATATGTATGTGTTAGTATATTGTATTGGTGTTTATCTTTCTGGCTTACTTCACTCTGTATAATGGGCTCCAGTTTTATCCATCTCATTAGAATTGATTCAAATGAATTCTTTTTAATGGCTGAGTAATATTCCATAGTGTATATGTACCACGGCTTTCTAATCCATTCGTCTGTCTGTTGATGGGCATCTAGGTTGCTTCCATGTCCTGGCTATTATAAACAGTGCTGTGATGAACATTGGGGTGCACGTGTCTCTTTCAGGTCTGGTTTCCTTGGTGTGTATGCCCAGGAGTGGGATTGCTGGGTCATATGGCAGTTCTATTTCCAGTTTTTCAAGGAATCTCCACACTGTTCTCCATAGTGGCTGTACTAGTTTGCATTCCCACCAACAGTGTAAGAGGGTTCACTTTTCTCCACACCCTCTCCAACATTTATTGCTTGTAGACTTTTGGATAGCAGCCATCCTGACTGGCATGTAATGGTACCTCGTTGTGGTTTTGATTTGCATTTCTCTGATAATGAGTGATGTTGAGCATCTTTTCATGTGTTTGTTAGCCATCTGTGTGTCTTCTTTGGAGAAATGTCTGTTTAGTTCTTTGGCCCATTTTTTGATTGGGTCATTTATTTTTCTGGAATTGAGCTTCAGGAGTTGCTTGTATATTTTTGAGATTAATCCTTTGTCTGTTGCTTCGTTTGCTATTATTTTCTCCCATTTTGAGGGCTGTCTTTTCACCTTGCTTATAGTTTCCTTTGTTGTGCAAAAGCTTTCAAGTTTCATTAGGTCCCATTTGTTTATTTTTGCTTTTATTTCCAATATTCTGGGAGGTGGGTCATAGAGGATCCTGCTGTGATTTATGTCGGAGAGTGTTTTGCCTATGCTCTCCTCTAGAAGTTTTATAGTTTCTGGTCTTACATTTAGATCTTTAATCTATTTTGAGTTTATTTTTGTGTATGGTGTTAGAAGGTGTTCTAATTTCATTCTTTAACAAGTGGTTGACCAGTTTTCCCAGCACTACTTGTTAAAGAGGTTGTCTTTTTTCCATTGTATATCCTTGCCTCCTTCGTTGAAGATAAGGTGTCTATAGGTTCGTGGATTTATCTCTGGGCTTTCTAACCCTAATACCAAAACCAGACAAGGATGCCACAAAAAAAGAAAACTACAGGCCAATATCACTGATGAACATAGATGCAAAAATCCTTAACAAAATTCTAGCAAACAATCCAACAACACATTAAAAAGATCACACATCATGACCAAGTGGGCTTTATCCCAGGAATGCAAGAATTCTTTAATATCTACAAATCAATCAATGCAATACACCACATTAACAAATTGAAAGATAAAAACCATATGATTATCTCAATAGATGCAGAAAAATCCTTTGACAAAATTCAACATCCATTTATGATAAAAATTCTCCAGAAAGCAGGGATAGAAGGAACATACCTCAACATAATAAAAGCTGTATATGACAAACCCACAGCAAACATTATCCTCAATGGTGAAAAATTGAAAGCATTTCCCTTAAAGTCAGGAACAAGACAAGGGTGTCCACTCTCACCACTACTATTCAACATAGTTTTGGAAGTGTTGGCCATAGCAATCAGAGCAGAAAAAGAAATAAAAGGAATCCAGATAGGAAAAGAAGTAACACTCTCACTGTTTGCAGACGACATGATCCTCCACATAGAAAACCCTAAAGACTCTACCAGAAAATTACTACAGCTAATCAGTGAATACAATAATGTTGCAGGATATAAAATGAACACACAGAAATCCCTTGCATTCCTATATGCTAACAATGAGAAAACAGAAAGAGAAATTAAGGAAGCAATACCATTCACCATTGCAACAAAAAGAATAAAGTACTTGGGAGTATATCTACCTAAAGAAACGGAAGACCTATGTATAGAAAACTATAAAACACTGATGAAAGAAATCAAAGAGGACACAAATAGATGGAGAAATATACTGTGTTCATGGATTGGAAGAATCAATATTGTGAAAATGGCTATACTACCCAAAGTAATCTATAGATTCAATGCAATCCCTATCAAACTACCAATGGTATTTTTCATAGAACTAGAACAAATAATTTCACAATTTGTATTGAAATACAAAAAACCTCGAATAGCCAAAGCAATCTTGAGAAAGAAGAATGGAACTAGAGGAATCAACCTGCCTGACTTCAGGCTCTACTACAAAGCCACAGTCATCAAGACAGTATGGTACTGGCACAAAGACAGAAATATAGATCAATGCAATTTCATTTTCACGTAATGTCTTTATTAGGTTTTGGTATAGGTCATGTTAGCCTCACAAAATGAATTGGGAAGTGTTGTCTCTCCCATTTCTGTAATAGTTTGTGTAAGACTGGTGTTAATTTTTCCCTGAAATGTTTGCTATATTTTACAATATAGCAACATTGGGATACAATTATATTTTATCCCAATAAATATATTGGGATATTTTCTGGGCCTATAGTTTTCTTTGTGGGAATGTTTTTGACTATATATTTATTTATGGTTCCCTAACCATGGCACTATTGACATATTTGACTGGATGATTCTCTTTGTAAATTGAAGTATAGTTTATTTATGTTATTGGGTTAGTTTTAGATATTTCAGTCATATACATATATTTCAGATTATCTCCTATTATAATTTATTACAAGATACTGAATATAGCTCTCTTTGCTATATGGTAAATCTTTGTTGCTTATCTATCTTATATATCATGGTGTATATCTGTTAATCCTATACTCTTTACTTATCATCCTTCATCCCGTCTTTCTACTTTGG
Organism: Muntiacus reevesi; assembly: GCF_963930625.1. NCBI lineage: Eukaryota > Metazoa > Chordata > Mammalia > Artiodactyla > Cervidae > Muntiacus > Muntiacus reevesi. The sequence continues at coordinate 69,936,760 of NC_089257.1, forward strand.
TAACCATAAGCTTGCTTTATTTGTCTTTGAGTCTGTTTCTGTTTTATTTATAGACTCATTTGTATCACTTTTAGATTCCACACGTAAGTAATGTCATATAATATTTGTCTTTCTCTGTCTGACTTACTTCCCTTAGTATGACATTCTCTAGGTTTGTCCATGCTGCAAATGCAATATTTCATTCTTTTTTTTTTGGCTAAAATTCCATTGTATATGCACACCATATCTTCTTTATCCATTCATCTGTTGATGGACACTTAGGTTGCTTCTGTGTGTTGGTTATTATAACCAGAGCTGCCATGCATATTAGGATGCACATGTCTTTTCAAATTAGTGTTTTCATCTTTTTCAGATATATGCACAGGAGTGGATTGTTGGATCATATGGTAGGTCTATAGGAAGAGCTACCATAGGAACCTCCATACTGTTTTCCACAGTGGCTGCACCAATTCATATGCCCACTGACAGTGTAGGAGGGTTCCCTTTTTTCCACACTCTCTCCAGCATTTATTCCTTGTAGATTTTTTGATGGTACTCATTCAACCTGGTATAACATGATAGCTCCTTGTGGTTTTGATTTGCATTTCTCTGTTAATAATACTGAACATCTTTTCATGTGTCTATTGGCTGCATGTATATCTTCTTTGGAGAAACTGGATACTTCTTTGTAGGAGGAGGTTGACTTCTGCATCACAGAATGTTTAGGGCCAAACCTGGCCTCTACCCACCAGATGCTAATAACTTTTCTTCCCGAGCTGTAATAGAAAATGTCTCTAGATGTTGCCAAACATCCTTTGGAGAACAAAATGACTCTTGGTTGGCAATTATATTTGATCTATATTTTAAAGATATATCCTAAGGTCATTGATTTTTCTTTAAATGCCTTTTTATAATATACATATTTAAATCTATAAAATTTCTCTTTAACACTACCTTAGCTGCATTCCACAGATTTTGATATATTGTATTTTCATTATCATTCAGTTAGAGATATTTAAAATTTTTTTGTTATTTCATCCTTGACCCATGGGTTATTTTGATGTGTTTTGTTTAATTTTCAAATATTTTGGCATTTTCTAGATACTGCAATTTTATTGGTTTGCAGTTTAATTTCATGTGAGAGAATATACTCTTTAAGTTTGTAAACTTTTAAAATGTATTGAGATTTGTTTTCTAGACCAACATTTGCTTTTCTTGGTGAATATGCCATGTTCTCTTGAAAAAAAAGCAAATTTTTAAATTGTTGGATGTAGTATTCCATAAACATTAATTCAGCTAAGGTGGTCTATAGTGTTGTTTCAGTCTTTTATGCATTTACTGATGAGTTTTATTATTATTATTTATTTATGCTTGCATTGGGTCTTTGTTTCTAGGAGTACAGCAGATTTTTGTACTTGCAGCATGTGGGAGCTACTCTTTAGTTGTGGCTTAATTGCTTCATGGCATGTGGAATCATTCCAGACGAGGGATCGAACCCGCGTTCTCTGAATTGGCAGGCAGATTCTTGACCACTGGACCACCAGGGAAATCCTACTGGTTAGTTTTTTCTAGTTATTCTCAGTGGCTGAAAAGGGTAGTAATATCTCTACCTATGATTGTGAGTTTATTTCTCCATTTAATCTTGTTGACTTTTGAGTCATGTTTTGAGTCTCTGTTATAAGGTACATACACATTTGTAGTTGTTATCCCTTCATGATAAATAGGCCCTTTTATCATTATGAAATGGCTCTCTTTATCTCTGTTCATACTGTTTATTTTGAAGTCTACTTTATTTGATGTTAATATAGCCACTTTAGCCTTCTTAAGCTTACTGTTTGCTCAGTGGTATTGGTGTTCCTTTGTAAGCAGAAATACTATAATATTTTATATTTATATAGTACATTACTTATAAAGAGATTTATCTTCTAGACTCTCCTTTGATCTACACAGCAATCTTACAGAAAAGTGATGCTGTTATGTATACTTTACAGCAATGGAACTGAACCTATAGGAATTGAGTGACTTTCCCAAGAACACAGTAATTTGTGAGTACTAGAAACTGGTTTCTGTTTTTATTCAATACCCGGTTCTTGGCCATTATGGTATGGTTTTTGCATAGACTGAGTGGAAGGAGAATTGGAGGGATTAAGTGTGGTGTGTCAAGGGATCAGTGAGGGCAAATGTAGGATGCATATGTGGAGAAGGGCACTCATTTTCTATCATCTAAGCCCATGAATGCTTATACTTCCAGGCTCAAGATTGAGTCTAGAGAAAAAGCTTTTGGTTGTAAAAGCAGTGAGACATCATTATCATATGCTGAATAGAGTCATCGAGATCTCTGAGTATCAGAGGAGCGACTGGACTGGGAACATCATTGTTACACATTTGATGATCACCAGCTACTTGTCTTCACTGTGTTGTACGTAGTAGATTTGGCCTGGCAACAGAGGGTTGGATAAGGCAATCTGTTGGCTCCTGCCCAAAGATTCCATGACTCCTTCTTATGGAAACCACAGGAGCAGCTGAGGTCTCAAGGGCCTCTCACCGAGGGAAATTGACCTTCCCTGAAGGAGCCCTTCCCTAATTCTCACCTGGCAGTCTAAACCCCAGGTGGCCAATCTGTTGGTCCCCATGGGGCTGGGCTGCTCCAGCTGGACCCAGGAGCTCAGCTATGCAAATACCAATTATGAGTTTGTATTTGTGTTGACCTCACCTTTTGCCTTCAAACCTCCAAAGCCCACCAGAAGGAATCTGCCTAGGGGATTTGGACAGCGGTGTTTTTGTGTATGTGTGTGTTTGTGTTTTAACTTTTTGCTTTTTGGTTTTTGCTTAAGTGGTGAGTTTTATATCTCAAAGACGTGAACTTGTGATTTAAAAAAATATACCTAGTTTTGTTTTTTAAAATGTTTTATTTATTTATTATAGATATTTATTTAATTCTGACTGTGCTGGGCTTTTGCTGCTGTGTGTGGCTTTTTCTGGTTGGGGTATGAGGGCTTCTCATTGCGGTGGCCTCTTGTGGTAGGGCATGGGCTCTAGGCACGTGGACTCGGTAGTTGTGGCTCACTGCGTCAGTAGTTGTGGCTTTGGAGCTCTAGAGCACAGGTTCAGTAGTTGTGGCATATCAGGTTAGTTGCTTCATGACAGGTGGGATCTTCCCTGGCCAAACCTGTATCCCCTGCATTGACAGGCAGATTCTTAACCACTGGACCACCAGGGAAGTCCAAACATATACCCAGCTTTGTTACAGTGATTTTTCTAACAACAAAAAATGCACTTTGCCTTTGTTTGTCACCTAGCCCACTAGATCACCTAGATCACTTGCTGCTCCTAAAATGAGCTGTGGACGTGCCTGCCTCTGTGTCCTTGGCATGCCCTTTCTCTGCTGTTGATTCATCTCCCATACTCAGTTCAAATACCACCTTCTCGGAGAGACCCTCACCATTTGGTCAGAGTAAATGATTCTGAGCTCTCAAGCCCCACTGAAGAAATTCTTCCATCTCCAGTGAGCCCCAAGGATCCTCTGAAGGAAACACTTACCCCATCGAGACATGTGGGGAAACAAGGATTGGGCTTCAGACCCACGGTAAGGACAAACCCGAGGGATGAGTTGTGTGCCTGACACACCGGCCTGGAGAGGTCACCCTCTGCTCATCAGGTTGTTATGTCCTGGGGAACCTCTTTGATCAGTGGTGTCCGTGCTCTGTAGCTGATGGAAGGGGTTAAGCAGCTAGGCAATTCCCCAGAGGCTTGGTAATTTCTGGAGAATCCTGGCACAAGTAATTTGCATAATGCAGACTTATCTCCTGGACCATGCAGTGCCCTGCAATCCCAATGCAAACGAACTGCAGCTGTATTAACCTCTGAGGCTTGGGGGGCTGTTTGGACTGTTGCTGGGAGCCCTTGCAGGAGATCGCCCTTCCCCATCTAGCCCCCAGGGACAGCAAAGTACAGACAGAACTTCATTTGTCTAGGGTTGGAGTTACGCACAAGGTGATTCTCTGCTCAATTCATCTTGTAGTACCATCAGCAGTCAGGCTCAGTAGACTGTCCGAGAGCTTAGCCTGGGGGATTAGACAGGCCTGGTTTCAAATCCTGCTTCAGTCACTCAGTGACCACTTGACCAGGCTAGTTGCTTGGTTCCCCTCTGCCCCAGTTTCCCCATCTATAAAATGGGTCCTCAAAGTATTGCCATGAGGATTAGACGAAGTAATACAATATAATGCAAACTACTTAGCCTAGAGCCTGAAGTCTTGAGTGATTCGTGGCTGTGAAGATAAGGAAGAAAAGTACTCTCAGAGATTTCTCTCTGAAGCCTGCTATGAGATCTGATGTTCACCCTGCATAGAAGACCATCTGCAGTGTTCTAGAGACAGCAGAAGACTCTTGAGAGTCCCTTGGAAAGGAAGGATTTCAAACCAGTCAATTCTAAAGGAAATCAATCCTGAATATTTACTGGAAGGACTGATGCTGGAGCTTCAATACTTTGACCACCCGATGTGAAGAGCCAACTTGTTGGAAAAGACCCTGATGCTGGGAAAGATTGAGGGCAAGAGAAGAAGGGGGCAAAAGAGGATGAGATGGTTGGGTAGCATCATTGACTCAATGGACATGAGTTTGAGAAACTTCGGGAGATGGTGAAGGATGCAGAAGCCTGGGTGCTGCAGTCCATGGGGTTGCAAAGAGTTGGACACGACTGACTGAACAATAGCAAAAGACAGGTGGCCCCTTCTCACTAAACTCTCAGCTCCATAGGAGGTGACTAGGAGTCCCTCCTGCAGGGAGACCATCATCTGCTCAGATGATCTGCTGTTTGTTGAAGGGTGAAAGGCAGCAAAGGAAGACACGGAGTCAGAGATCCTACCAGAAGAGTCTTAGGACACTGTACAAACAGAAAACCCAATGCTGTGACTTGTGCTCTGATTAGATTCGCTTCTCTGTCAGGATGAGCAGAGCCACACCTCCCAACCCCACCCCCAGCTCACACCTGCCAGCAGGGCTCCATCCCAGGGAGTTACAAGAACCTAAACTCTCTGCCCTTGTGAATATCTACCCTTCTTGTGCCTGTCTGTAGGATTCTTGCCATCAGAAGCAGGAAGCGGGAAGACCCTGCTGGTCTCTGTGAACAAGGAGACCTAGGATGTGGGCTCACCTTCTCCTCATCTCCAAGGAGATTGTTTTCTATTCTTGCCCTTTAAAGGGGGTCAGGGATCAGGACCAAGAATCTTGAGCATGGAACTTGGATGTCCCCAGAGAAGACTCAGTGAAGAGGCCAGGGCCCTGGATGGCACCGAAAGACTGAAGGGCCCCATGTGAGCAGGAGAACTTGGCACCCTGGGACAGGATCACCATTGCCCCTTTGAAACTTTACTTCAGGCTGGTCTTTCAGGTCTGGGACTTCTGGACGCCCTCAGAGCAGCAGACGCCGCTGGGTCCAGGTTGGAAGGCCAGGATTTAAACCTGGATGTGGTCCCCAGCCTCAGGCAGGGCTCAGCTCTCCGCCCTTCACTCCTCCCAGTTCCCTGCCAGCACCTGCAGGGTAGCGCGCCATAGAGGTTAATGAGTGATTTATTAAGTCCCACAGGTGACATTCCTGCTATTCGCCCCCAAACCCAGATGGCTAAAGGAGACTTTCATTTTAGGATTTAAAAGTTCGGAAAACTTATTTCCCCGAGGAGTGTGGGTTCGGATTTTGCATATCCTGAAGCGTCTCCTTTGCGGAGATGGCTCAAGAGAGACGCTAGTGGGCGCCTGGCGTGGGAGCCGAATTCCGCCCTGTGCGCTCATTCTCCGGGGACGGCCTTTTCACGGAACGGAGATAAGGCAGGTAGGGTTCTGGTCAATATTTAATCAGGGTACATGGATTCGGCTCTGCAAAGGCGACACTTAGGCCTTCTGTTTGCACTCTCTGGCTAAGCGCCAGGAAAGTATTAGTCCCTCCCGCGCGTTCAGTACAAGATTACAGAGTTCTTTCTCCCAAAGTCAGCCGCAGGAATGCAGATGAATACGCCATCCTGCATAGCAGCCTCAGACCCCCACCCCGTCAAAACCACGCTGGGGTTCTGTGCTGGGCCGGGCTGGGAGGGACCGAGTCCTGTCCTGCTAACCGGACCTTCCCCGGCCCCGTTTATTGCCCCCACCAGCCTAGTTCACCTTCTCTGCTCAGCCGGTGCTGAGCGTGGTTGCCTCGCAGAAAGGAAGAAATGCTGTGTTTAAGTTTTTATATTTGACCGTCTTTCCAAATAACTTATTCTAGGGATTTGGTCTCGTTGATGGTGAACTCCTGTTTTCAGAACGATAGGAGGTTCCGCGAAGTCAGGGATAGGAAAAGTGGGTGCCCCGCGGCTGAGCCCTTGGGTCCCGCCCTGCTTCCATCAGCATCCGCTGATCTCAACAAACAGATGCTTTCACCTGTTCTCCACCTAACTCTCCTCTTGGATATCGCTTTCCCTCTCATTTCTTCTCCCACGGGGCGTGTGTCCCTGGGTGTGCCTGTGAACGGGGTGGGGGAGGGGCATGAGCTCTCGCTGTTTCCCTTAGAAATCTGGAGTTGTGATGAGGTATTATTACTAGCCAGCAGATCTCTGCCAACCCCAAGGTGTAAATCACAGCTCCTCACAGATCTTTCAGTTCAGCTCAGTCGCTCAGTTGTGTCCGACTCTTTGTGACACCATGGACTGCAGCTCGCCAGGCCTCCCTGTCCATCACCAACTCCCAGAGTTTACTCAAATTCATGTCCATTGAGTTGGTGATCCCATCCAACCATCTCATCCTCTCTTGTCCCCTGCTCCTCCCTCCTTCAATCTTTCCCAGCATCAGGGACTTTTCAAATGAGTCAGTTCTTCACATCAGGTGGCCAAAGTATTGGAGTTTCAGCTTCAGCCTCAGTCCTTCCAATGAATATTGAGGACTGATTTCCTTTAGCATGAACTGGTTTGATCTCCTTGCTGTCCAAGGGACTCTCAAGAGTCTTCTCCAACATCACAGTTCAAAAGCATCAATTCTTCGGCATTCAGCTTTCCTTATGGTCCAACTCTCACATTCATACATGACCACTGGAAAAACCATAGCCTTGACTAGACAGACCTTTGTTGGCAAAGTAATGTCTCTGCTTCTTAATATGCTGCCTATGTTGGTCAAAACTTTCTTCCAAGGAGCAAGCGTCTTTTAATTTCACGGCTGCAGTCACCATCCGCAGTGATTTTGGAGCCCCCCAAAATAAAGTCTGTCACTGTTTCCACTGTTTCCCCATCCACTTGCCATGAAGTGATGCGACCAGATGCCATGATCTTAGTTTTCTGAATGTTGAGCTTTAAATCAACTTTTTCACTCTCCTCTTTCACTTTCATCAAGAGGCTCTTCAGTTCCTCTTCCCTTTCTGCCATAAGGGTGGTGTCATCTGCATATCTGAGGTTATTGATATTTCTCCCAGTGATCTTGATTGCAACTTGTACTTCATCCAGCTCAGCGTTTCTCATGATGTACTCTGCATTTAAGTTAAATAAGCAGGGTGACAATATACAACCTTGATGTGCTCCTTTCCCTATTTGGAAGCAGTCTGTTGTTCCATGTCCAGTTCTAAGTGTTGCTTCCTGACCTGCATACAGATTTCTCAGGAAGCAGGTCAGGTGGTTTGGTATTCCCATCTCTTTAAGAACTTTACACAGTTTGTGGTGATCCACACAGTCAAAGGCTTTGGCATAGTCAATAAAGCAGAAATAGATATTTTTCTGGAACTCTCTTGCTTTTTCGATAATCCAGTGGATGTTGGCAATTTGATCTCTGGTTCCTCTGCCTTTTCTAAATCCAACTTGAACATCTGCAAGTTTACTGTTCACGTACTGTTGAAGCCTGGCTTGGAGAATTTTGAGCATTACTTTACTAGCATGTGAAATGAGTGCAACTGTGCAGTAGTTTGAGCATTCTTTGGCATTGCCTTTCTTTTGATTGGAATGAAAACTGACCTTTTCCATTCCTGTGGTCACTGCTGAGTTTTCCTAATTTGCTGGTGTATTGAATGCAGCTCTTTAACAGTGTCATCTTTTAGGATTTGAAATAGCTCAGCTGGAATTCCATCACCTCCATTAGCTTTGTTCATAGTGATGCTTCCCAAGGCCCACTTGAGTTCACATTCTAAGATGTCTGGCTCTAGGTGAGTGATCACACCGTCGTGATTATCTGGGTCATGAAGATTTTTTTGTACAGTTCTTCTGTGTATTCTTACCACCTCTTCTTAATATCTTCTGCTTCTGTTAGGTCCATACCATTTCTGTCCTTTATTGAGCCCATCTTTGCATGAAATACTCCCTTGGTATCTCGAATTTTCTTGACGAGATCTCTAGTCTTTCCCATTCTATTATTTTCCTCTATTTCTTTGCACTGATCACTGAGGAAGGATCACAAAAGCAACAAAAGTTGCAACAAACTTTTGTTTAGGAGCAACAAAAGTTGTCTTTAGTGGTTAATCACTATGTGTGCACAGGGTTAAGAGCTTTATTCATGACCTCACTTAATCCTTCACTATAGCTTCTAAGCTAGGTGTGATTATCAACTTCATTTTATAATTGAGGATAAAGATACACAGAAAGACCTTAAGTAACTTATGTAAGGTCACAGAGCTACTGAGTGGTCAAGCCAGGATAGAAGCCCAGATCTGTCTGAGTCTACACTGCACCCTTTACCACCACATGCTACAATTTTTTTCATGTAAATAATTAAAACAACTTTATATTAAATTTACTATAATTGCACAGTAGCACATGAATGTTATTCTTGTGAAGAATTAAAACTGCTTAGAAAGAGCTGGAATCCTCTTTGATCAAATCCCTTATTTTTTTGTTACTTTCCCTCAATCAGTGGGTAATTATTCTGTTTAGCTACATATATCTAAACATATGGTTGCGGAGAAGGCAATGGCACCCCACTCCAGTACTCTTGCCTGGACAATCCCATGGATGGAGGAGCCTGGTAGGCTGCGGTCCATGGGGTCGCTAAGAGTTGGACTGAGCGACTTCACTTTCACTTTTCACTTTCACACATTGGAGAAGGAAATGACAACCTACTCCAGTGTTCTTGCCTGGAGAATCTCAGGGACGGGGGAGCCTGGTGGGCTGCCGTCTATGGGATCACACAGAGTCGGACACAACTGAAGTGACTTAGCAGCAGCAGCAGCAGCAGCAAACATATGCTTGAGCTTGTCAGGTGGCTCAGTAGTGAAGAATCCACCTGCCAATGAAGGTGATACCTGGGTCTGGAAGATCCCCTGGAGAAGGAAATGGTAACCCACTCCAGTATTCTTCAGTGGGAAATTCCAAGGGTTGACGAGCCTGATGGGCTACAGTCCTCGGGGTTGCAAAGAGTCAGACATGACTTAGTGATTAAAAACAACAAACAAAAACAAATATGTGCATGGAAAACACCAGCAACACTTGCTTTTCAACAACACGTGGAGTCATGCTTACAAGCACCATTCTGGAGCTGGTTTCACTCCACAGTAGGTCTTGATTCTCTTTCCATGTAAACATAGCAGATTCATTCATCCCTGTCACCGCCTAAAATTTCATGTTATGTGTATATGCCACAGTTTTCTGTTTTGTTGGTCATTCCTCAATCAGTGAACATTTGAGTTGTTATCAAATTTCCATTATCATAGTGTTTCAACCAAGATCCTTGAACATAGCTCCTTGTTCAATTTTGTGAGTATTTTTTAGGGCAGAGGAAGTGGGATTGCTCTGTGATAGAGTGTGAAAATTTTAAATTTCAATAAATACAAGCAAATGATCCTCCACAGTGGCTATGCCAACAGATAACTTTAACAATTGTTATACACAAGTGGGAGGAAAAATACTGTCTCTCCAGTGAGGACTGCTCAAGAGAAAATGAGCTTAAACAGTAATAGGGCACACACACAGGTAACAGGCAATGAGTGATGTGACTTCACAGACTTCTAGTTGGGCAGATGACAATTTCTTTGAGCCTCAGCCTTCACATCTGCAAAATGGAAACAGTGATTCCAGTAATTCAGAGGGTTATTGTGAGGATTACTTGAGACAATACATGAAAAATTCATAGGATATGACCATACACATACTTGATAAGCTAATGTAGTTATTATTAGCTTCAGGGGAGGGAAAAGAGAATGGAGGAGGGTAAGGACTATCTTTTTCAAGAAAATCTTTAAGGACAGTAAGCTTATGTCTGTGCTGGACCCGGGAGCTATTTCCTTGAGACAGAAAATTGGCTGACAGTGCACTGATGCTCAGCCAATTTAAAAGCAGAGCTAAAGGCCACAAACCATAACCTTGAACTTGACAGGTCAGCCCAGGAGTGGTTGAAGACCATGCAGCATGAACATTCATTACCTTCTTATAAAAATTACAAATTCATGGGAAATGCTTTTGATGTTTTTGCCCTTGAAATATCTTGACTTTTAAATCCTAACTTCCTTGACATTCTGTCTGGCAAATATTCAGGATTTTAGTCCATCACGGCAATGTTGGTAAAGTAATAATGCTTTATTTGGTGAGTTTTATTTTCCTATTAGCATAGCATAATCAGCTTGGCTCTGACCTTCACTTGGGATGGGTAACCCTCAGAAAGTTGTGCAAACGGTTTAAGTCCCAATGCTTTGAATAACTGGATGATAATACTATTTATAAGAAAAGCTAATGCTTTTTATGGAACACTTAAAATGTACCAGACATCATGCTAACTAATCACGTTATGTGTGTTACTGGCTTATTATCTAATTTAATGCTCACAATGAGTAGAAGTAGGTGGTGGTCCCAGGAGGCAAATCTGGGTTCAAATCCACGAGCAGTAACTGACCTCAAGTGCCAGGCTGGCCCAGCTCTCCTGGAGCATAGTCTTCTCTTGGGTCTGGTGATGAGACCGGAATGGGCAGTTCTTGGCTTGAGAAAGCAAAGAGGAAGGCTTGAGGAAGCAAAGGTTATCACGCACTCCTGACCTGCTTCTTGGAAGCCTTTATTGGGATTAAAACCAGAGCTCTTGAACCATCTTGAGCTTCCTTTCTATTTATTTATTTTTGGCTGTTCTGGGTCTTCAGTGCTGTGGGGGCTACTCTCTAGTTGTGGAGGACAGGCTCTAGGGTGTGTGGGCTTCGGTAGCTGCGGCTCCCGGGCTCTAGAGCCCTGGCTCAGTGATGGTGGTGTGCTGGCTTAGTTGCTCTGTGGCATGGGGAATCTTCCTAGACCAGGGATCAAACCCCTGCATTGGCAAGTGGACTCTTCACCACTGAACCACCAGGAAAGCCCCATCTTGAGCTTCTTCAACCACCATCTCCCTTCTCCATCTTTCCTTACACCAAACTCCAGGTGCCAAAGCAACAGTACCGAAGCCCAGTCCCCCTTTCTCCAGCTTCTGAACTGCTGAACCCCCAGTTTGGGGGGGAATAAACACCACAGGAGGAGCAGTACCTCAGCATCTTGGCGCCTTGAAGCTTGTCAGAAGTGGTTTCCCCTCAGACAGGAGTGCTGAGAACAGGGCGGTGAGAGAACGACGCGCCACAGAGGTAAGGTGTGGTGGTGGAGAAATCTGGAGACTTGTGTTGTGAGGACAAGCCTATGCTTGGAGCCAAGAGAGACAGAGACAGAGAAGGAAGGGGCTTCTCAAGAGATCTCTATGCCTTTCTTGGTGATCATCCTTGCCCTGGTGACCCAGTTGTCCACCCATCGCCCTGGGACCGTGAACTCCCTTCTCGGGAGGTGACAGCAGTCTTACTGTCCTCACTGGGCAAACTAGCAGCTCACGTGGGAGCTCTGCGTGTTCAGGCGCCTCTTGGAAACTCCTGTTCCCTGAGCGGGCAGGACATGGGGGAAGCCGGTCACAGGAACGTGGGTCTCTCTGGGCTTCAGAGGCTCTTTATCTGGAGGAAACTGGACATCCCAGGGCCCTTTGAGGGTCATGTCCAACGGCTCCTGGCTCATCACCATCTTGAAAGGAAACCCATTTCTGGTGGGGGAATGCCTGGGACTGAGCTGTTCCCTTCAAATTCAGCACAATGTTCTGGCCCAGGGTGTGGCTGACTGAGCAGAGGGTTGGGGGCCCCAAGATCAGGCTTCAGTCATCGGTGACCCTGGGCAGGTCTCCTTGGTGCTGAGCTTCAGTTTTCTTCTCAGTGGAGTGAAGGGATGGCCGAATGGGGATGTGGTTGCCCCACGGTGTGCGAGCTTAAAGGCAGTGACCCAGCTTCAGCAGAGGAGGCGTGTCTCTTCCTTGGTAAAATTGACAAATACCTCTCTTTGCACAAAACTGACCTCCTCAGAGGTCCTAACACAAAGTGAGTGGGTCTGAGGGTCTCACACAATGTGAGGAGAGTCTGGGTTTCCAGACCTCTGTTTTCTCAGGGGAACTGTTTCTATGGTGCCTAGCTGTCCCAGTTTGCCCAGGACTAAAGGGGTCCCAGAAGGGTGTCGGGGATGCAACAGGCTGGAGACCAGAGAAAAAATGATGAACATGAAAAGTGAGGCAAAGAGAGGTGAAGCTACTTACCCAAGGGCACGCAGCAGTAAGAAGATGAGCCAAAATTTGAACTCAGGCAATTTTTTAAGTGGTAAAATTGGGAAAGACGGGCAAAACATGTCAGATTGGTCACACTGACTATTCCCCAAGCCCGCCTCCTAGAGGTCTAGGGCAGGACCCTTCTGCCTTTGGTCTTGGGCTAAGTTCAAACCCACTTGCCCTTGGCTCTGACCCGCTGGAGTCCAGAACTGGACCTTGCTTTTCTTACCCACGGGCTTGGTTTCCTTTTCTCCTCTGTAGCTGCTCAGTCTCATCTCCATCACCCACCAGAGTCAGACAGTCCTGGATTTCGACCCTTGGAGAAGTTATTTGACCAGGTATTCTCATCCGTACGGCTTAAAATGACAGACATTGTGTTCTCATCAGGTGCCAGGAAAAGTGCTAAGAGCTTTCCATATCTTAACTCATTATCCCTCACAGCAATCTCATGAGCATTATTATTATCTGTGCTATTAGGCATTATTATTATTATCTGTATTAGTCAGAGTTCCCCAGAGAAACAGAACTGTGCCTCTATTTGTCTGTCTATCTAACTATCTACCTGTCTATCCATCTACTGGAGAGATTTGTTTTAAGGAATTGACTGTCATGATTAAGGAGACTGGGAAATCCAAAATCTGTAAGGAGGGGGCCATGGGGAGCAAAAGGCTGGAGTCCAGGAAAGAACTGATGAGCTTGGAAAGTGAGGCACAGAGAGGTGAAGTAACTTGCCCAAGGGCACACAGTAAGAAGCAGTAAGTAAGTAAGTAAGCAGTAAGTAAGCAGCAGCAAGAAGAGGAGCCAAAATTTGAACCCAGGCAATTTTTTTCTTCACAACCTAAGCCCCTAATTACTAATGTAAATGGCCTTTATAATATGGGGCTATTACTGTAACTATTACCTTGCTGAGTTCTTGGGAGGATTAAAATACATTATGTACTTGGTGACTGGCAGAAAGGAGATTCTCAATATTTGCTACTGGCCTTCTCCCTGAACTTTTCTGTTGCAAAAAATGAGGCACGTGGCCACAGATAGCCTGGTTACTATTACTATTAGACTCAGAAGACTCAGCTCCCCTGAGGAATGGGTTTTTAGCCAGAGGTGCATGTGCGTTACACGTGCTTGTGTTGTTGGATGGCTGGAGGCTGCGGGGATGCTGAGTCAATGACCTGTATTCTTCTGTGTGTTTTTAAACCAGAGCAGAGCCACGCCCTAAACCAGCCGGGAGCCTGGAGAAAGATAACAGGGTCTGAGGTGGTCTGTAAAGCCCAGGGCCCTGCAGCCAGCAGGGAGAGAGGGGCCAGGTTGCTTCAGGGGCCTTTCGGAGCCTGCTCTTTGTCTGGGGCTGCGGCCCCGGTATGCGCCCAGCCTGGTTTCTGCTGCCGGACACCGTGTGCATTGCTAGAATGTAGAACTGGTCAGACGGTGATTCCTGAGGCCACCTCACCTGACCTTCCACCCCAGTTATCGGTCCGTTTGACCTGAGACTCAGGATGAAATGATTGAACTGCTGGCTGTGGTATGAGCAGGTAACATTTACACTCACATGTGCAAGTTGTCATGCAGACTTGGAGGGGAAGACACCCAAAGGCACAGGGGTGAGCTCTGGCGCCAGCAAGTCTGGACTCAGATCTTGACTCCATTTACTACCTTTGTGACACTGGTCAAGCCAAGTGACCTCTCTAAAGCCTCAGATTCTTCGTCTCTAAAGTTGGGGTAATATGACTGATCTCTGAACTGGTTGGTTCGGTTACAAGGGCTCACACGTGTCACAGGGCTTGGGCTCCTCTCTCTTCTCTGCTTGGAATCACTCCTCATCTGCTTACGATGTTGCTCTGGGGCCATCTTCTCTGACCATCTGCTTTGTATTCTTTGAGTCTAGAAGCATCAAGAAGGGCTCATAACACCTTTGGCTGGCCCCATGCTTGGAGCCTAGGTTGAGAGTGATGGACAAACCCAGGCTGGACTCCTGAGAGGGAGACCAAACACGGCTGGGATCCAGACAGTGACGATAGTCTCCCTGCAGGGAGAGCACCCCATGCTGCTGGGGTGGATTCTTGTACATTTCAGTTATATCTCCTGGGAACTAGTCCTGTCTGGTTTTGATTGATTTTTTTTTGACTTTCAAGATATAGCATATGAATTTCTAAATTTCAAAGCCCTCTAGGCAATATGCAGATGTTTTAATTTCAGGTGTAACAGACAGGTGGAAATAACCCTAGAAAGCCGGCACTTTTTTGATTCCTGCCATAAAGATGATCTCTGAAAAGCAAGATGTTTCTTTCAATTTATAGAATATTTTTTGGCCTTTTCTGTCTTCTGAATTCTCTAGGCTGTGGTGTTGAGGAAAACATTTAAGGAGAAGCTTCTAAGGAAAAGGAGGATTCTCCTTGCTTTTGATTATGGTGCATTGTTTTCTGTGTTGGTTTAGCAGGAGTGGGTTAGGGACTGTGGTCTGGATGGCCGTGTGTCAATCCTGGATCAGAGAGGAAGATGCCAGGCAACTCCGGGGCTTCCCCTAGGACTTGTTTTGATCTTTTCTTGCCACGTTTTCCTGTTTCTTTAACTTCTCATGGTTTCGTATGTGTGGTGAGGCGAGGGTAGGGGACTGTGGGGACCATCTGACCCTATAGAACAGACCTTGGCTGAGCCACTGGAATTAAGATAGTTATTAAAAGCATGAGCTTTCAAGATGGAAGATGTGGATTCAAATCTTGACTTTTCCTGCTACCTGTTCATGTGGCTCCGGGTACTTCATTTAGCCACCCTAAGACTTGTACATGTAAAATGGAAATAAAACCAGCACCTGCTTCATTTTGCCAGGGTGAAATGCATTAGTTAGGTAACACACACAGTACAGCTCATGATACTTAAAAACTCCCTCACAGAATGTTTCATTCTTTGTTTCATGTGTTATGAAGCAACCTAGGAGCTCCAACCCACCAACAGGTGATGGGTCACGCTGTGGTCCCAGACTCTGCTGAGTGCTCCGTGGGGAGACAAGAAAAAGATCAGCCTTATTTCTTGGCTCTAAGGAGCTCTGGGAGAGACAAGACTTACACAAGAATAGAAACTCATAGCTAAACAGCCAAGCCAGTGTCTAACAAAATGCTAAGCTGAATGAACCCGGTGATGGGAGAAGTCGAAATTCAGGGCCGGAGGCTGCTATAAGAAGTGGGGAGGTGCCCAGCATTTACTGAGCACTTACTATGTGCTGGCTTCACACAACTGGACCCTGTTTTACTCACCAAGGGACACCGAGGCTCAGACACACGAAATAACTCACCTCCAGGTAGAACTGGCTGGAGTTGGCATTGGAGTCTGGATGATGGAGGGTGGGCCTGAGCTGACCTGGAGAGAGCGGTGGGGTGCAGAGAGGCAGAGCTTGAAGGGGATCTCTATTCCTTGGTTTGCTGCCTTTTTCCTTGGTTGCTTCCGTGGAACTGTACCCTGCCTCCTAGAAAGACATGAGAAATGCTGCCTGGGGCCCACTGCTGGTCTAGCCATGCCGGGCAAGCTGTGGGCATCAGTGCCAGCCGGTCCTGGCTGGTGGAGGCCACATATGGCTCCTACTGTGCCACAGCCCAGCAGTGAAACCCGACACGCATCTTGGCTCCACAAGGCTCTGGGTATTTGCCTTCTTATCGGGCTGGGCACATTCCATGACCAAGGGACCACCTGGGTTGCCTGTCAGGGTAGGCCCACTTCCGGCTCTGTGTGGATTTACATTGTTGCCTGTCTTGCAAGTTTTGCATTTTTGAGAGTCTGGCCTGGTGATGTGGGGACCGGCATTGGGGGTGTGCTGCCTTGACTGCTGTCCTTGGCATGACTGAGGCATCTGGCATCCTGGGACAAGTGTGGTTCTGGTAGAGAGGACCAGGCTTTGAATCCTGCCCACCTTTCTTGATTGTCCAACCTGGAGCAGATCACCTCACCCCTTTAGGCCTCACATTCCATTTAACATAAAATGGAAATGGTTAAAAAAAAATACCCACCCTCAGTTTCATTTTGAGTATCAAATATTATAAGGAGCCTGACCTACCTTGCTAGGTGCTCCATAAAATTAATAATCATTTTTAACGGTAATCACTGGCTCTGGAATATTGAGGGCTCTGAGCTCTAAAATAGTGCTCAGAAGGGATGAATACAGGTACGTGGTATGAGGCTGCCTCTGTGTCTTTCTTGTGCAGACTCAGTAGAGACCCAGCTTCTAATCCTCAAATGGGTGAAGGAATTTGAGCTGAGTTTGAGCTTGTGGAAATCCTGCGCTCCAGCAGATTGCTTAGGAAGATTGTGTGATTGTGATAAAACTTTGCCTCTACGAAGTCTCTACTGGGCTGACATGCGTCTTGAAGGGAGTTTAGCTCAAACGTATCACCCAATAGGGTGCTGTAGCGATCATAATGGGCAAATGGCCACTTCTCATCTGTCATATCCGGAGCTCAGTGGAGAGAGAACACTGTAGGTGTCAGAAGCACTGGGGTTTCAACTGTAGCTTGCCATCTGGTGACCCAGGGCACGTTCCTCCGCTTCTTTCGGTCCCCTTCTCATGTCAGGAGGGCTACATTACTCTGCCTTCTTTTGTCCTCGGCATTTACAAGAGCCCTGTGAGGTCAGCATTATGATGATGGTTTGTGTGTGTGTGCACGTGTGTGTGTGTGCGTGGGTGTGTGCGCATGCGCTCAGTCGTGTCTGATTCTGTGTGACCCCATGGTCTGTATCCTGCCAGGCTCCTCTGTCCCTGAGATTCTCCAGGCAAGGATACTGGAGTGGGTTATCACCTCCTTCTCCAAGGGATCGTCCCA
This sequence comes from Muntiacus reevesi, assembly GCF_963930625.1. Taxonomy (NCBI): domain Eukaryota; kingdom Metazoa; phylum Chordata; class Mammalia; order Artiodactyla; family Cervidae; genus Muntiacus; species Muntiacus reevesi. Next base: position 69,954,063 of record NC_089257.1, read on the forward strand.
ACTCAGGGATCCAACCCGCGCCTCCCGTGCCTCCTGTGGATGGGCAGGTGGATTCTTTACCGCTGAGCTACCTGGGAAGCCCACTATTACTGAGCAGTCAAACCTGGGTCACTTAAGTGACTTGCCCAAGCACTCCTGTAAGAAACCCAGAGTGAAAACAAGGTGTCACACCAGGCTTGAGCCTCGTGTTGAAAACTTCATCCAGATCCCCCGGGATCCTCTGGAAGAAGTTCTGGCCCAGTGGTCCAGTTTGAAACCTGGAGTCCTTCCTTTGGCATCTTAATCACTGTGCTTTTCCAAATGAAATTCCTCTTCTCTGGTAACACTGACGGGATGTTTGCATAGTGTATCTTTGAGAACAATCTCAGGCCCAAACCCTGTCATTTTATGAGAAGTTGGTTAATTATAAGGCACCACCGGCCTGCAGCATGGAACAGATAGGGTGGACTGACTATTTTCGGGGGTTGTAAAAATTCTCTGGATGGCTATTGCCAAAAACAATTTCTAAAAATGGACTGCAAGGTGATTCTAACAGAGACATTTTTGGGGAGGGGAGTCCAGCTTTATGGAGTCACTAAGAATAGTGCAGGTTGATCTGGGGTTTTGATCCTGATCAATTCAGTCTGAAATCAGCTTTATTCTCAAAAACCTGGTCGATCAGCCTTCAGCCCTGAAGTCCCAGTCATGTGAACTCAAGGCAATTTTGGTGAGAGGGTGCAGGTAGTTCTGGTAGATTTAGGCTTATTTTCTGAGTTTCAATAAGTGGAATGACCCCTTAGGTGGCAGACCCACGGATTAAACATAAATTTTATTTTCCTCCAGCAAACAAACAATTCACAGTGGCTGTGCTTTTTGTGGATGCAGCCTTAGCCCTGTTTTCTCCACTTGGGCCCAACCCTGGTCAGCAGGAGCACACGGCAGCTGAGCAGGGAGCGGGGAGGAAGAGGAGCCGCAGGATGGACTGCACTTATCGGGAGGAGACTCTGAGACCTCTGCTCGATCTGAACTCGCTCAGCTCCCAGTTTGGAGAGCCAGGGGCAGACAATCCCCATTCCACATGAGGAGATGAGGTTGGCAAATGGACGGCTGATGGTTGTGTGAATTAGGCCAAGACTGCAGGCACAGCGGTGTGATTGGCAGGTTTTGAGACTGGAACTTGGGAGCTGGCTGACCTCTCAGCCTCAGCCCTCTGGCCCCTAGGTGGGTACCATTCTCCCCCCCCACACTTCATGGCATGTAAGTGAAGGGAACCAGAAGACCAAGTACTCCTCAAAGTGTTCCTGGAAGCAAAGATAGCCGAGTCTTGTCCTTCCCAGTCAAGCTGCCGAACCCATCAGTCTCTCTTTGAGTGTCTACCTCTCCTTCCTGGCTTAGGTGGTGAGGAGTCAGGAGGCATCCCACAGGGGATGTTCTAATATCCTCGCTCTTGTCTCTTTTTTAATCTGTACCTGAGATGTGCTTGGAATAGGGTCCTTGCCTTCTCCTCTTCCTCTCTTCCCCTCACTCTCATTGGTTGCTCTCTTTCTCCTCTCCCTTTAACCTCTGTCCGTCATCTTCTTTATTCTCTTTCCCCAGCCCTTTCTGCTTCCCTGTTTTGATGTGTTGATTTTGCTTCCTACCCCTGACAATCTTACCTCCTTAACAGAACTAGGGGCTCCCTGAGGCCAAGGACCACGACTTGAACTTGCGTCCCATCCGGCATATGGAGAGAGCCTCTCGAACCATTTGTCAGCGTGGTTCTCAGTGAGCCTGTGTTCCTCACGGCCTGTGACTGCACTTCAGAGTACTTCCTTCCCTCTCCAAGCCCTCCTGGACTGCTTTCCTGGGCTGTGGCTCCTCTGGGGCAGCTTCAGTAGCTGACAGGGGACTTGCCTCTGCCTTGGATGTCCCGTCCTGTCCTCAGCCCCGTCTCCACCGCCAGCTGCTTGTCTCCACTGCATAGACCCCTTTCAGCAGCTGACGAGGTCTTGGACAACGACTGGGCAAGGCTGAAGTTCCCCATTCTCGGCCGTTTCTTTATCCCTCTGCTGGCAGCAAGAATTCTCAGTGACTGGAAATACTAAAAAAGATCTGACCCAGCCTGTCTGAAAAAATAATGCAAACAAAATAAAAACGGAACTTGTTGAACTCTACTTGTAAGATATTATTGTAGACAAACATACATCATTATCCAACGTTAACAGTGAAATCTTGGCTTTTCATGGCTGGAGGCTGATGGAGACTGAGGCCAAAATGCAGAAGTTGTGTGACAGTGGCAGTCAGGAAGTCTCCCTGGATGGTTTAATTGGAACCCTAAGGTCAATAGCTCATTGCCAGGCATCTAGTTAGCTGTTTCATGTGCATTTTCACTGAGTCCTCCAGCAATCCTAGGAGGCAAGTGAGTGTTAAATTTTTTGCCCATTTTATACACAAACTACTGAAGCTTAGGAAGAGTTAAGCAGTTTAGCCAACGTAATGTGCCTAGAGATCTAAATCTGGGGTGACTTGGGCTGGTGCTTACATTCATAGCTACTATATCGTACTACCTCCAAAAGCAAGTACAGTGTCAAGTTTGGAAAGCTTTCAGGAATCAGTCCCTGGACTGAGGCAATCTAATCCATAATGAGCTCTCCGATTAATAAATCATCACATTTGCCTCTGTATACATTTATATGTTTGGGTCTATTAGACTAGCCCTAAAAAGTATACTGTTTTTACTTTTAGACACTATTACTATGGTTTGTGTAGCTGCCACAGATGAATAAACATCCCAGTCCCTTGCTACTCAGAGTGTGGTTGAAAGACCAGAATTGCCAGCCTCAGCTAGAAATGCAGGGTCTCAGACCCCACCCCAGACCGGCCCAAGCACAATCTCCACTCTAAGGAGAGCTCCCAGGGACCCACATGCATGGGGTGAGCTGGGATCACAGCTTAGCCCTGTGGTGGGTTACCTACGCAGTTGAAAACAGAGCTAGCTAACTGATTTATGATTCAGTCCACCCAGTTTTCCAAAGGAACACAACATTTTATTATTTGAAAAATATTTAACCACTCCTGATGTAACTGATAACCCTGACTAGCTCATAAAAACTAACCATTTAAAAACATTTCTGTTAAACAGTGAAGCTTACCTGAATCCAAATACCAGGGCATACCTCAACTACCTCGTTCACTGAACACCACCTGCTTTCTTTCTAACAACTTCAGAGTCACTCCACAGGATGAAGTCCTTGAAAGTGGCTCAACAGAACATTTAGCCAGCTGTGCACACTATTAGAGAAAAGAAAAAGGATAATTGCCACTTACTGAGTACTTTCTACTGGGGGTCAATAGTGAGTTATTTGTAATCCTCTTTTTTTAGGGATGGCATGGGACGTCAACTTTTGCGTCTCTTCTGGTTTATTTTGTAGAAGAGAATTTCATATAAAATGGTGAGGTTTTATTGACAGGAACTATCTTGGTCACCTATCTGCCGAGTGCCTGGTATACCATTTTATATAGAGTAATAGCACAGTAAGCATTTTTTAAAATAAAGGACAGTCCAGCCACTCCAAGCTCCTCCTAAGGATTTTTCTTAAAGAGGCATTTTGATTTTTCTTTAAGACATTAAAAATAATAGTTCCGTGGCATCATGTGAAACAGAGCTCTGCTGGAGCAGTTTCCTCGCAGAGAGCATGACAATAGTTGATCAAATTCTCTTTGTTCCCTTTCTGTTCTGCATCAAGTTTTAACCACAGCTTTTCATTTCAGCCTTTTTTTTTTTTTCTGTCAGTCAGGGATGCCTTCTTTCTTTTGATGTTGTTGTCCATGGATGGAGAGTGGGTTAGTGGTATGAACCTCAGGCGAACTCTGTCCTAGAACTCTGTTCTAGGGCCTTTCTTAGGGCAAGGGGGTCATAGACTATGGACTTAGACAGATTGAGGTTTGAATTATATTCCTCTAACTTATTGACCTAGTATTTGACTCAATCTTTCTGAACTTTAGTTTTCTCATCTATAAAATGGGATACTAATACTTAACATATTTGCTGGTTTGGGGGACCAAATGAGCTGGTGGCAGGTAGGTGGCCTAGCATGCACAAAATAACCGGGGAGCTCCATCTGCATAGCGACCAGCTGAAGTCAGCAAGGCCATGATTTTCTCCTAAAGAGCAGAGAGAACAGAAAAACCAGATAGTTAGGGAAGTCTTTCCCAAAGGAATGGATACGACTCTTTCTCAGACCCTGGCAGCAGCGACAAAGCTCTCACAATCCCCATTCTCTCCAAGAGAATGATGGCCTCTTGTCTCAGTGTCTTAGAGAATTTGGAAAGCTCTTGGATGGTCAGGTCATGCAATGTGACCCGACTTCTTGAGCCTTTTTTTTTTTTAATTGAAGTATAATTGACTTATTATGCTGTTAGTCCCAGGTGCACAAACAGTGATTCTATATTTCTGTATATTACACGATGATCACTACAGGAAGTCTAGTCACCACACAAAGTTATTGCAGTGTTATTGACGATATTTCTCAAGTTGTACATTGCATCCCAGTGACGGATATGAGCTCCTTTTGATCAACTTAAAAAAAAAACAAAAACATTCTACAAGTTGTTCCCAGGACAAAACCAGTTTTGAAGAGTTTTTCTGAATGAGTAGGTTTTACTCCTTTGATTTGTGTGCTTGGGTCACTAAAGCCCAGAGAGGTTAAGACCCTTGTCCAATATCACAGAGCCAAAAGGCAGTAGAACCAGGAATCAAGCCCAGGTTGGTCTGCTCCTGCGATCCTAAGTCTGGGCTGTATGGCATGGTGTCTGGGAAGCTGGATTCCCACTCCCCTCATCCTGCGGCAGGAAGGAGACAGACAGATGCCAGTGCTCCTCTCTTTCCTTGCACAGGTGGGAGGGAACACGGAGGCTCAAGCTCCGCATGGCTACCCAGATCAGGAGGCTCAGTTCTGTCCTCCCCAGGTGGCCTCCTCCAAGCAATCAGTCAGGCCCCCGGCTCCAGGCCCCCCGCTTGGAGCAGGGAGGGAATGGGATGGGGGGATTGGGGGGTTCCTCCTCCAGCCATTCCCATCTCACGGAGAGGAAACCTCAGGGAAGGACAGTCAAGCCCATTGTAGCTTTGATCCTTCCTGCAAAACGCTGGTAACACAGAGAAAACTTCAGCCTTTTCATTTTCTTATTCACAAAGCTCGGCGAGTGAGTGCTTAAAAACTTGTGGAAGAGAACTTTAGAGAAGCCACAGGGAGGACACTCCCCACCCTCCCACCTGAGTCTAGCTCTGCTTGCTAAGCCCGTGGCAGAGACAAGCAGCTCAGGCGAGCCTGGCTTCTCCGACCCAGCTCAGACTGGCTGCAGCCGATGTGAGCTGCGCTGGAGGGAGGAGATCGGGGTCAGGAGCCCCACAGTTCTCACCTGCCACACCTTTCTGCAGGTCCTCCACCACTGCCCTGGGCCCAGACTCCAGTGAAAGGTCAGAAGGATGTCCTTGCTGTGTCTTTCTGTTTCAGGTCGAGGGTGGCAGGCAGAGAGGTTTACTCAGTCTGGGGCGGTGCTCAGGCTGTAGCCATCTCACTGGATGGGGCCGCTCTCCATGCCCACCCCTCGCTGGGCTGGTGGAGGCTCGCGGTGTAGGAGCAGGCTACCGCAGAAGGAAGAAACATTCCTGTGGCTTCCTCAGGCCCCAATGCACATGAAATAGAGACCCAGAGCCCCACAGAGCGTGGGTGGGTGTTCCCACCGCCTGGTTCAGGGCCACAGTGGAGACGCCAGGAAGGTTCCCTGGGCAGAACATGGCAGGAGGTCATCTGAACAAGTCCGATTGCGTGTCCCACCCACCGAAAATCTTTCTGCAGCATGTAGCAAGGAGCCACGCAGAGAGATGTTCAAAGGTTATGAGCGTTGACATGATGTCAGACCCCGATTCCTTTGGGGTTGGAATTCTCTGATAATAACAACCAGGGTGGGAGATGTTTACTGTTGGCCAGGGTCTGTGCTTTTTATGAAACTTTAACAAGTGCTTTTCAATAACCTTAGGAGTTTTGAAGGGCTATCAAAGGCTGGATTTTCTATTTGTCCCTTAAGGGGAACTAAACAATGAGGCCCATGTCCCTTCTACCTCTGGCTTCCCCACCCCTCCCGCCCCCGAGTCGTCTCTTCCTCAGTAGCTCCTTGTTGACCTGTAATGGCTTTTTGTGCAATAAAGAACTTTTCTGCCAAAAGACAGTCCTGTCCTGGGACAAGTCACTTTGCTGCTCTGGACTCAGTTTCCTCGCCTGTGGAAAGAGGGTTGATTGGACAAAACCACTGGTTCTCAACACTGACTCTGCATTAGTATCTTCTGGGTGGAGCCCTGAAAACATAGGAATGCTTGCTTCATAGATACCCATACACCCATGACACATAAATGCACACATGTATAAAGGGTGAAAGCTGCAAAGGATTTGTAGTCTGGTTAATAGCACTGTACCAATATCACCTTCCTGATTTTGCTATTGTACTGCAGTTAAAAGATGTCAGTCACCACTGAGAGAAGTTGGGTGAAGGGTGCATAGGACTCTAAGTACTTAGTACTATTTTTGCAACCTCTTGTACTTTTAAAATACAGAGTTGAAAAAATTCCTAATGCCCAAATTCCACCCCAGAGATTGTGATTCATTTGTCCAGGACTTGGATGTCCGTGTTTTTTAAAACCTCCTTGGCGACCATAAAATGCAGCCACAGGGTTCAGAGCTCCTGAAATAGATGATATCTGGAATCCTTTCCAACCCTAAAATATTATCAGCCAAATTAATCTCAATCCTTCCTCAAACTATTTAAATGTTCAACTTGTAGGGGTCATTTTTATTTTTAAGTTTATTACCCACTGCATAAAGGTGTTCTTTTATTTGTCCTAAAGTCACCCCTTGTCTGAGTGACCTAAGCTTTCATTTTCAAGCACCGTTGTCCTCTGGCTGGATCTTGGAACTGCTGCTTCTAATTGATGCCCTCTCCCTGGGTTTCTTGCCTCTGCCATGGTTGACATTCATGGGCAGCAGTTCATTTCTTATTCACCCTAGACCACAAGCCCCTACTTAGATTCGGCCAGCTCCACACACGTCTCCGCAGATAGGGGCGAATTAGGCAGGCTTCCATTTAAACTCTCTTTATTCTCTATACTTCCACTCAAACCTCTATGGGGAACCAGACTTTTGGGAGCCATTGAAGTTAATCAATAGGAATTATAACGTGGGAAACGAAAGATTCAAACCTAATGCTGAGTGGGACTGTGGCATTTGAAAAAGAAAAAAAAGCATCTCAAAGTTAAATCTCTCATAGGGAGTCCACTTGAGGATTTTCCCCTGTTCTAATGCTAAATCCCTTGTCCTGTGATGAATAGTCTTTTTCGAGAACACCCCTTTTTTGCACAACCACAGCAAAATTGTTTAGGGAAAGTGTCATCCATGTATGAATTGATCTCTTTCAGTTATCAGGGCAATCCTAGGACTTGAGTAACCCCCAGCAGAGCTCATCTCAAAATCTGGCTACTCAACCTCGAGTTACACAGTGTGGGAGGGACATGGGCTTCGCTAGGACACCCCATGTGGGCTTTGACAGGTCTAGTTCTGACAGGTTAAAGGCAAATGTCTCCTCTTTGCTCCTGATCACCCAGGTGGAAACGAACAGATGTCTCTCTCTCTGTCACATACACATGTTTTCCTGGGACCAAGTTCGTGTTCTCCATATTAAGCAGGAGAAACTGTTTTCTGAATGGACACAGATTCCTGCCCTCAATGAGTTTAGAACTTTATTATTGTGCGGACCTGTCTCCTCTCAGATTTGTTCATCCTTCAGCGCCTACATCTTGCCCAGAGGCCTACCAGAGCGTAACAAACGGGTAGGTCTTTTAAAGCACAGAGCCGTCTAGCCCTGAATACCCCTCACCCCTGTCTTGCCGCACTAAAATCTAGTCATTAGGGCTTTGTGATACCCTGCCTCTGACCAACTTTTGCTTCTTCTGCAGGGCATCTCTATTCTTCATCCATATGAAGAAGCGAGGAAGTGTGAAGGTTAATTTTTTTGAGCAGCCATGTCACCATTGTGCAGGCATCACAGAAGGTTTGAGGATTTAGAAATCGTTTTAAGTCCATGTTTATTTTAATTTATAATATTCACAGTTTTCATTGGCTTTGACTCTAATTTATTTTAGCCTTCATCTTTCTAGAATGAATAATCATTTTAAAAAACCATTTTCTACTGAAAAGAGGCACTGCATGGCCCCTCTCCTCAGCCCTGCCCGGCTCCATCACTCCAGTTATTCTTATCTGTACCTTGCTCTCTGATGTCCACTTGCAGTCTTAGGCCAGCTGCCAAATGTCACTGCTCTGGGCCATTGATTGAGGTAATGCTTTCCAAATATTTATTCTCAGGCTTCAAAGTTTGACCCTAATATGTATTTCCTAAGAATTTGAAAATAACTCCATGCCCATCCTCCCAGTTTTAAATTTTAAAAATCACATCCTCATTTTTTGTATGTTTTAAAATTTAATTTAAATTTTTTATTAGAGGATAATTGCTTTACAATGTTGTGGTGGTCTCTGCTGTAGATCAATGCAAATCAGTCATCATCATATTTATATGCCCTTCCCTCTTGAGCCTTCCCCACGATTCCGCCCCTCTAGATCATTACAGAGTGCCAAGCTGGGCTCCCTGTGTTACATAGCAGTTTCCCACTAGCTATCTATTTTGCACATGATAGTGTATATATGTCAATGCTACTGTCTCAATTTGTCCCACCCTACCCTTCCCTCGTTGTGTCCACTAGTCCATCCTATATGTCTCTCTTTTAAAATTTTGACTGGATTTTGAAGGCATGTAATCAGTCTTGCACACGATAAGCACTTAATCAATATTTTGTTTTATTAATGTCCCTAATGGTTCTGAATGGACTTCCTGGTGGCTCAGATGGTAAAGCATCTGCCTACAATGTGGGAGACCCAGGTTCAATCCCTGGGTTGGGAAGATCTCCTGGAGAAGGAAATGGCAACCCACTCCAGTATTCTTGCCTGGAAACTCCCATGGATGGAAGAACCTGGTAGGCTATAGTCCATGGGGTCGCAAAGAGTTGGACACAACTGAAGGACTTCACTTTCACTTTCAATGGTTCTGAATAACAATATTATTCATTCATTTGAACTTATATTTGTAACCTTATTAAATGTCTCTGTGGTATGAGGAACTGGCTACAAATATTCGTGTCCAGATACACATGCAACTTTTAGGGCAAAAGATCAAATTCCAAATAGATTATTCCTCCAGGTCTAATGCATGGAATGTATGCTGAGGCATTAGTAGTTCTGACTGTGGCATCAGATAAACAGAACTGGAGGACTCTGTCCTGATTTATAGGTTGTGTTACCATGGGCAAGTTATTTCATCGCTCAAAACAGCAATTTCATGATTGAGAAAAATGAGACCATTATAGTGTCTATCTCGTGTGGTGTTTGAAGATTAAATGAGATAGGGCCCACTGTGTTGGCCCACAGAAAGAACTCAGTCCATATAAGCTATTATTATAGCTTCTAAGTTCTTGTAAGTTACAAGGGAACAATCCAGACAGGAACATCAGTGTTTTTTCATTTTATTTTTAATTGGAGGATAATTGCTTTACAACATTGTATTGGTTTCTGCCATGCATCCATATCAGTGTTTTAAATGTAGACAGAGGACCACCTATATCAGAATCAACTTAGGACTTACTGAATGAAGAAAAAAAGAATCAACTTAGATACATTTAAACAGGCAGATGACTGGGCCCTACCACTGACTTAGTGATCATGCTTTTTCACACTGAGGTGCTGTTGCTGCCCACTCAGTCCTGTCCAGACCTTTCCGACACCATGGACTGCAGCACGCCAAACTTCCCTGTCCATCACTATCTTCTTGAGCTTGCTCAAATTTATTTCCATTGAGTCGGTGATGCCATCCAACCATCTCATTCTCTGTTGCCCCCTTCTCCTCTTGGCTCTCAATCTTTCTCAGCATCAGGGTCTTTTCCAAAGAGTCAGCTCTTCACATCAGGTGAACAAAGTATTGGAGCTTTAGCTTCAACATCAGTCCTTCCATTGAATATTCAGAGTTGATTTCCTTTAGGACTGACTGGTTTGATCTCCTTGCTGTCTCAAGGGACTTTGAACAGTTTTCTCCAGCACCACAGTTTGAAAGCATCAATTCTTCAGTGCTCAGCCTTTTTTATTGTCCAACTTTCACAACTGTATGTGAGTGACTATTGGAAAAACCAAAGCTTTGACCACGTGGACCTTTGTTGGCAAGGTGATGTCTCTGCTTTTCAATACACTAAGTTTGTCATAACAAGGAGCAAGTGTCTTTTAATTTCATGGTTGCAGTCACATCCATGGTGATTTTGGAGCCCCCCAAAATAGAGTCTGTCACTGTTTCCACTTTTTCCCCATCTATTTGCCATGAAGTGATGGGGGTGGATGCCATGATCTTAGTTTTTTGAATGTTGAGTTTCAAGCCAGCTTTTTCACTCTCCTCTTTCACCTTCATCAAGAGGCTCTTTAGTTCCTCTTTGCTTTCTGCCACAAGAGTGGTGTCATCTGCATATCTGAGGTTATTGATATTTCTCCTGGTATTTTTGTCTCCAGTCTGTGCTTCATCCAGCCCAGCATTTTACATGATGTACTCTGCATAGAGGTTAAACAAGCAGGGTGACAAGTTAAACAAGCCTTGACGTACTCCTTTCCCAATTTTGAACCAGTCTGTTCTTCCATATCTGGTTCTAACTGCTGCTTCTTGACCTGGATACAGGCTTTTCAAGAGACAGGTAAGATGGTCTGGTACTGCCATTTCTGTAAGAATTTTCCAGTTTGTTGAGATCCACACGGTCAAAAGCTTTAGTATAATCAATGAAGCAGAAGTAGATGTTTTTCTGGAATTCTCTTGATTTTTTTTTATGACCCAACGGATGTTGGCAATTTGATCTCTGGCTCCTCTGCCTTTTCTAAATCCTGCTTGAACATCTAGAATTTCTCAGTTCGTATACTGCTGAAGCCTAGCTTGAAGGGTTTTGAACATAATTTTGATAACATGTGAAATGAGTGTAATTGTATGATAATTTGAACATTCATTGGTATTGCCTTTCTTTGGGATTGGAGTGAAACTGACCTTTTCCTGGGCACCTGTATTTTATGCAGCTTCCTAGGCATCTATTGATGAGAAGCGGTCTAGATTGCCTCAGTGCTGCCGTGCAGCTCCCATGTCACTGTGTGGGCTGCGGTGGGGAAGAGGCGAGGTGGACAGTGTCCATTGACTTTGTAGTGTGTCGGGGCTTCTGTTGCCCCCAAGTTCTGCGAAGATCTTAAGGACCATTTTATATGCTCTGTGCGCAGTCGTGTCTGACTCTTTGCAGCCCCATGGACTATATACAGCCTGCCAGGCTCCTCTGCCCATGGGATTTTCCAGGCAAGAATCCTGGAGTGGGGTGCCATTTCCTACTCCAGGGGATCTTCCCAACCCAGGGACTGAACCTGCATCTCTTGTATCTCCTGCATTGGCAGGCGGATTCTTATCAACTAGCAGCACCTGTGAAGCCCATTTTAAAGTTGGAGTTATTCATCATAATACACGGTAGAGATATTAGCTCTTGTCTCACATTTTTTTAAATGAATCTTTTTCCATGCCAGATTTAGGGGAAAATTAAGGGGCATGTGAAGAAAGAGCCAGAAACAAGGAAGCAGGAAGTGCTCTCTATTAATGCTGCAAGGTCACCAATTCAGAAGGCAGAGGATAGAAGTGGGGAAAGAAAAAAAGAATGGCATCCAGGAAAGAGATTTTGGTGCCAACCACTGGACATCTGTGTGTTCTTTGCTCTTTGTCCCTTTGAGGCAGCAGCTGGGGGTGGGTACAAGGTGTGCAGGGGCTTTGGGCTGTGTGCACAGACATTTGTTGACAATAGACCAGTTTCAGTTTGGTTTGAAACTATTAAAATTCTATTTTTATTGGTGTCTCAGAAAAGCAGTAATTGTTCTGTTCCCCTGGCACATCTATCCCAGAGGCAGGTTGTAACTTGACCTATTTGCCCAAGCCTTAGCAGAGTCCCCAGGGAGGGGACAGTCAGATGGTGTCAATTTGAAAGCAAATGTGTCTCCTGATCCAAAGAAACCCACTGAGGTGGAGGTTTGTCACCTTCTTCCCCTCCGTCTCCCAGCTCTTGTGCTTCGCACCTTCCTCTCCTGTGGATAGTCTGACCCAGCTGGAAAGCTCTGACTATTTGTAGGCAGCTGGGAACACAGTTTTGTGTCCACAGGGAGGTTGGGGTTTAATGAAGAATCATTCCTCAGGTTCCTGAACAGTCTTTCACAAGTGGCAACTCCAAATTTTCACCAGTGGAGAGTAGGGAGCAAAAGTTGGTGTTTTTCAGACCCAAGCGCAGCCACTTTTTGGCTGCCTGACAGTGGGCAGGTGACTTAACTTCTCTGAACCTCAGACTTTTCATTTTGCTATCAGTGTTATTGTGAAGATTAAGTGAGATGACGTGTAAGAAGATCAATAGATGCTTCTGGCACATAGGAAGGGCTCAGAAAATGATAGCTGTGGGCAGTACCAATGGTGTCAGTATTGCTTCCATTGTGCTGAACCCTCAGGACATGGAAAATGTCCCAGACCTCACTGTGGAGATGAAGTGCTGTGCCTTCATGCCCTCAACAAACAGGATTCAACAGTATAGTTTAGGACAGATAGCTTTAGTAGCTCCTCTTCACCTTGAAAGACAGTTGGCCTTGTTCAAACAGATTAATCCACGGAAGTTCAGCTGTAAATAACATGGTTGATCCTATAAATCAATCTGTAAATAAGTGATGCATATTTAAAGACCTAAAGCAGAAACACAGAAATAGAAAGTAACAAAGAATTCTAACCTTTGTGGTACATCAATTGCATGGCAGCTCTCAAGAGAAAGATTAAGTATTTGCCCTCGAAGTTTACAAAACAGGATTTTGGGTATGAAAAGAATTACCTACAGTTTAACTGAGCTGTAGGTAAGATGTGCTTTTGGGGCATCTTAACCTTCTATTGACTACTGATAGACATGAGAAACTACTGATGCAAACACGTCTTTCTCTGATGTTACCCCAAGACATATACCCTCGTCTAGCAGTGGAGGTTGAATGTCCCTCTTCAGTCATCACAGCTGTGCCTACCCTCCATGCCCATCGGAGCCAAGGCACCTCACCACATTAAAATAATTTTCAATCTGTGAACAAGTGGGATTAAATAATAAAGAGTAGGTTTTGATTTCCAGAGTAACTTGGTATTATTCATATCAGTTGGGGAATGACTAGTGGAAAATTTAAAAAACAAGCCAACTTTTAGTGTACAAAATTATTTATTAGTTAAAAAATTATCATTTGTTCGTTACACAAAAAAAGTAAAACAACCGAATGTTCCCTACAAAAATTTCAACCGTAAGCATACAAAGTAGGAGTGGCACTATGGCTGAGCCTGAGGACTCCATCTTGATGCCGAAATTAGTGTCAGAAAACACAAAACGGTGACAAGTAAACTGCACTTGTGATATTTTGTTAGCAGGTTGTATATTTTGAGTTGTCATCTAGAGGTGGTTAAAAAAAAAAAAAAAGATGTACGCATGCATGCCATGTTCCAAATAGACGTCATTTCTATTAACTGTAGCAGATGTCCCAGTTTGTTTCCCTCTTATAGAAATCACTGCTTGCTGCTGCGGAGGGAGCGAAGTTCACATAGTCTGTGCTGGGGTAGGAAAAGCAGTCTGAGGCTCGGAAGGCGTCCAAGCGCTCGGCCTCACAGGAGGCGCAGCAGCAGACGGAGGCGGGGGCGAAGCTGTCATACTGCGCGTGCGCGGGCGCGTGCGCGCAGGTGTAATCGCCCGGGGGGTGGCCGCAGTTCCTGGGGTCCAGCGCAGGCAGAGCGGTGTGACTCTCCGGGGCGTAGGAAGGCAGCTGAGCAGGACAGTAATTGTAGTCTAAGGAGCCAGACAGAGTGGAGGAATCCGAAGGCGATTCTGGCGTCTAGAGAGATGAAAACCAAGGACCCCAAAGCGTGATAAATTAGACAGGATTAAAAGAACTGAATAGAGCGGATTTATTAACTCAGAGTAAAAGAACATTAGGGGTAAAAAAAAAAAAAAAAAAAAGGCACAACAAAAGCATCTAACCCAACCCAAATCTGCAGAACTAATTTTATTTGCTGGCTGTGTGATTTCATGACACCACATTCTCTGTTTACCTATTTCTTTCCCAACAATAAATTGCCCTGCTTCACTGGCTTTCTTTGTTAGAAGCATACTTTACAGGATGCTTTGTTCTTGAAACCACAGAATCCCATTGTGCCTGGTCACCTGCATATCAAATCTTGCTGTGTGCCTCGATGTAAGCGGCAGGTGGCACTCTGGATGTTCCTCCACACCCTTGACTGTGGAGAACGAGGTGAACATACACAGACAGAGCTGGGATCCTCACTGAGCCAGTGTCTGGGAGGCGCCCAGACTCCAAACTACTGTTATAGGCACTAAAGTCTTGTCCTCTGTGGAGAAAGGTAGTTTCTGCTCCCTCTTAAGCGGGTCCACGGTTGTTACTGAGAAAGCCTAACTTGGAAGCTGGCAGAGAAGTGGATGTTTTGGGGGGCCCTGTGGGTATATCCTGTAGAGTTAATTTCTTATCCCCTTAAAATTCACTTAGATACCTACACGGACTTTTGACAAACCAAAAGCGAGAAAAAATTTACATTAAAAAAACCTATTTTTAAAGTTTTTAACAGTATCTAAAAGACATCTTTTAACAACTGGTAACTACCAATGGAAGCCTCACTCCATTTAAACTGATAACACATTTTCAATAATTTAAGGTCTGATATGAACAGACAATGTAAATGTTTTCAACTATTAGGGCTTCAGTTTTTACCAACCATCTCAGACCAAAATGGGCTCTTGTGCCTGTACCAGACCAATATGACCAGTTAGGAGAGCCAATTAAGTGTTAAAATAAAACAGAGTCCCTTATCAGATGACAATTTGCCTTGCTGACACAGCCTTAATTCCATTTTCTAGAACTCAAAAATCCAAGGGCCATTGTTTAAATCAGTGATTTCCAACGAAGAGAATTCTGAATTTCACAGTTTAAAAACATTAAAGGAATATTGCCGGGAAACCTCTTTTTATGGCCATACACCAAGGCACTTGGGCATGGCTGACTCGGGAAATCATGATTACACGTGTTCCCAGAGGTTTTTGCCCTTCAATGTGTGGCTATTTCTACCTCCACTGGGTTTTACATCGGTCTTTGCTTGCTTCCTGGATGATTTCCTTGTTGATAGCGTTTGTATGATTTCTCACGAGATGATACAAACTGTCTGTCCCATAGTAGGCAATAACAGGTTTTGTGAAGAACAGAGATAAATTACCAGGCTCTGGTTAAAGCAGAAAGGGGCAGCTTGGAAGCTGTCTGGGAAATAGTGTGGAGTACTTTGCATGGAACTGAGCGAAGGATCCGGGTGTGTCTCTGGCTGAAGGTAGGAATCAAATATCTGGTCCAGAAAGCCTGGGTTTTCTTCACAAGAAACACAACTGGAAAATTCTCGGGGTTGGAAATAATTGGGTGTGGAAGGAATTGGTTCGGGCTCAAAATACAATCCTAGAAGAAAAAGGAACAGGAGAGGTTTTGGTTTAAAAACTGCACTTACATATTTGAATGGAGTTTTAGTCTATATTCTGAGTATTTACTATATCTAGGGGAAAAAGGGGAAAGTTTGAGAAAAGTAAACAGGCAGGCAATTTGGATTTTTTAAGTTGCCTTAGTTAATTCAAGCCCAGTGAAATGAATCTGATTAACTTGGAGATTTATTCAGAAGGTGAAAAGAAAAGAATGGTGATCCAATTTCTGTCCAACTGTCACAGCCAAGCTCAAACTTCCACTGTCCACTTTCTTGGACTAGAAGCACCAACACCCAGCCCCTATCTGCAGTCCACGTGAACCTCATCTCTCAAAAGTAAACTGTAGAGTCGCTTGAGGCTTTAAGAAAACTGATGCCATGGCAAATAATCCTCTTGATCTAGGGTTAATTGCTTTCTAAAAGTTTTCACACCTAGTAACTTATATTTTGAGGCGTATTATAAATGGAAACACAAATCATTAAAGGGAGAAACCAGGAATATAGAATACAAACTAGTACTGTTTTATATTACACAAAACAAAAATGTTTCCTTAGTGAACATGTTACATTACACGTGATCGAGGAATTAGTCTAAGTGCTTAAATACCAAACAAGAATAGTTCTGAAAACATGACTCCTTTTCCATTTTAGTATTAATAGGCCCCAATTCTGATTATTATCCTGAAATGCTCAAAGAAGATAGGCTTAGAGGAACAACAGAACACTGGAGGTTTTGAAGTCTCAAGGCTCCTTTAAGGTTAAGTTAAAGTGGCACATTCAGTGGGGACTTCCCATAGCACAGGTTTCCTTATAGATGACCTCCTTCAACTCTGAGCTGCCAGTAGCATAGGTAGGAGTGTTTATGTACTAGCATTATTCGTAACGGGCTGAGAAAACACACTTGTTTGAACTGCTTTCTGAGAAGAGAGAAAAGAAGGGGAGGGAAGCCCCTGTCAGCTAAAAACTAAGTGAAACAAGAGCAAAGGCATTATTCTAGGACCTCGGGATGTTCTGTTTTCCACCTAATAGTACACTTAAAAGATAACAGGTTTCAGAAAGCAATCCTGATCTTTTAATCAAGATTAGTTACTTGGAAATGAGGACCTGGAACTAATGTGAGGAACAAGCTCTTGGGACAGAGTAGATAGCAGAGAATAGACAGTTCAGAAATGAGGACAAAATGTTGCACCTGTTTCCTTGCTGGGCTTATATTTGGAGTCACCATGCCTTTTTTTCACCTTCTGATTGGTTGGATTCCAATTAAATGGTGGTGCCTATCTTAACCCCTGAATCAAGTACTAAAAGCCTTTCGAGATGGACTTTTGCAAGTGTTTTTGAGGGAATTGTAAGACTGGCTGTACTGACCTGCAGAAGATGGTGGAACTGGGTCTGAAAGGTGGACACTGTTGCCTCCGGACTGCTGCCAAAGCAAGATGACCACAAAACAAAGTGAAATAAGAGTTCTTTAAAGGGAAAGCTAAAACATTTTGACATGAACTATGTTGCCTTCTACTTTAAGGTAAGCCAGATCCTTTCTTCTAAAAAAACTTGCTGTTGTGAAATACAACTGATGTTATATCTTATTCAGATACAACTTTTATTTTTGCTTGGGGATTTTTTCTAATGTCTCCCACTTAAATTTTTATTAATTTTTATATTACATAAATGAACAGTTCAAGAAAACTCAGTAGTCTATTAAACTATTTAATTTAAAATTAATAAGGACTAACATTTATTTAATCCCAACTAGCTATAACTCAATCATTTTCCTCAAAATCTTCTTATACTATCTGTTGGCTTAATCCTGGATAGCTAAAAATAGTCATATGTTCTTCCTAGCTATGATATGTTATAACAGAAAATATTTTCTTAAAGTCATAGTAACTTGGAGCTTATCTACATTGTAGTTAATGGTTGGGTTGGGAAATATTTTACTTCGCTGGACTTTTTATGCTATTTTCTTTAAAGTTGCTTTCTTCACTACAATAAATACCTGAAGTTTACCAGTCTGTTCCTTTTACCTATTCAAAGTAAAGCAGCCTGTGTCCTCTGGTTAAATTAATAACGGTACTAACTGAGTAATTTAGGACTTTTTTGTTTTAGGTTTCAGGTGGTGGCTTTAAAGTTTAAAGGGACCAGCCTTGCTCCAAGAGTCTGTGCTAGGAAGCGGCGCTGTGCACGCCCATCTCCTGCCTCTCGGGGTACTCCGCATGCCTGTCTCCTGCCTCTCGGGGTACACTCACAGCTGTACACTGAGCCGCTGGGAGCCTGCACAGTCAGTCGCTGCTGAAACAGGAGGTGGTGTTAATTTTGAAAACGATCCATGCTGTAATGTCATGAACCAGGAAGCTGGAATCCTTCACCAGCTCTTTATGCAAATATTTGGCTGCAGCTTGAGCTCAAGCACTTGGAAGGAGTGGGTTTTAAAAACCCGGCTTCATTGTAGAGCTCTTGTTAACCCCATTCCTCCCCCGGAATGGTCCCTTTGTAGACCTCCCCAGGTTATCTCCCGCAGGTATGTTTACAATATCCTACGTGATATTATCTCGCTAGTCATGGGTTCACTTTCTACTCTGCTCCAAGAATACAAAGAAAGTCTCCTCTCTCTAGATTTCAAACAGCGCAAAAATCCACAATCTGATTTATAAAAACATATCATCTGTTTAAACAAATTAATAGTAGAAAAGGGTAAATTATGTTTTTTGGTAAGTACTAATTCAAGTTTCTCTTTATCCTGTAGGTGGAAGAGTTATGTGTGTGCATGTGCGTGTATGTGTGTAGGGCTGTTTGTAAACTGATTCTGCTGAAGTAAGTTTTTGAAATTGATAAATCTGACATGCATGTGTGTCTCCTGGCACTACCGGATACCTTAACATTTGTCTCAATCTATAACTTCCATCCAGGATTGCCTTCTTAAAATTTCAAATTGTGGATACTACTCTGTCTTTATAACAAATTATGATAAATTTCTTCCTGCTTTATGTATTTGATAAAAAAATCAACTCCTTCCTTGGCTTAATGCTTCCCAAAGGTCTCCTTCACCCACTGAACAAATTGGAGATGATCTCTGTTAAACCAGAAGCATGCATACATACACTATCCCCTGCTACCTGCCATCCGTGTCTACTGACTATACCTCCTAGGCTTCCTAGAATCCCAGATCCTTTTGCTGGTTCCCAGTGAGGAATTTTATATCTGACTCTCATAGTTAAATCATCTCTGTGTTACTCCTCCATGCCTGTGAGGACCTGGGTGGATATTATCTTCCAGAAAGCAAAGCTGGGGCCAGCTTTGCCCTGCATGTTCCTGCAAAGCACTGGTTTAGAAGTACTGCTTGATTATTTTTCAGAGAGGAATTCAGAAAAATTTAGATAAATCAAACTGCTCTAGGGAATAGATACTAGTCAGATACACAAATGAAATGTTTCAGCCTTGCTTTCATTCCAGCAGCTAGCTAACAGGGAAACAGTGGCCAAACCAATCCAGAAGTGGCCAAGAATAATACAGTAGCCATGTGCAAGTGAGGCTTCTCCACATTGTAGCTGGAGCAGAATTGTACAAGGTACCAAAGCCCCTTAATGAAAGATTACATTTTGTTAGGAATATCTTGATGATTTTTTTTTTGTACCAGTAGTATATCCCAGTTTCTTTGTTCCTGGTTTTATTAATTTTAAAATAATCTCTGAAATAAAGGCGTTGGTAGTTAAGGCTACCAGATTCCTGCTCAGTACAGTTGGATCTGCAGGTAGATGAATTTAGGGAGCCAACAGGTGGGAAGGTTTTTTTTTTTTTTAAAGAATAAGGTGGTCTTGGTCCCACTTTTTGCTCTACCATTAGCAACTGTAAGTCTTTGAACTTTAGCTGTAATAGAGGCATACAGATCCCTGATTCACTCACCTCTCCTGGTTATTGTAAGAACTAAAAGAAATAGTGAGTGTGCAAAAGCGCTTTAAAAGAACCACTGGAAAGCCCTCTACAAATGGAAGAAAGTTTTATGGCATGAGCTGAAGTTCTACATGTGGAGACGCTGACTTTGCATGCACGCTCACTGGCTCAGAAGTGTCTGACTCTTTGCAACCCCATGGACTATTGCCTGCAGGCTCCTCTGTCCATGAGATTACCCAGGCAAGAATACTGGAGTGGGTTGCCAATTCCTCCTCCAGGGGATCTTCTCCATCCAGGGACTGAACCCACATCTCCTGTGTCTCTTGCATTGGCAGGTGGATTCTTTTACCACTGAGCTACCTGGGAAGCCCACCGACTTGACATCCAGCAAATATAAAATTTGTGCTGCCCATGCCATATCACAGCGACCTCTAAACTCCCACTAGAACCCTAAACTCTGAGCAAAGGGTGTGAGTGAACACTAGTGAATATCTGGCTTTTAACTTCTGATTTTAATTTTATTTCAGCTACTTTTCACAAATAATAATAATGATATAACATGTTTTGAGCACTTTTTAAGTGGAAAGTGTTCTTCTAAGTGTTTATGTGCAATAACCCATTTACTCCTCATAAAATCCCATTATCTCCAGCATAAAGATGAGGAAGCTGAGACACGAGAGACTGAGTAACTTGCTCAAGTCTTCACACCATGGAGGAACTGGGGTCTGAACCCAGTTCACTGGTTCTAGAACCTGTGTTCACCACTACTATGCATCTTCCCCAAAAGGCCCGTTTTATGAAATCAGGCATTGCACACAAACAGCACTGGATGCAAAAACTGTTGTGGGACAGATGCCAATAAGCTGAAGACAGGACCACTGGCAATATGGGCCCATCCTTCATATCTGAATCTACACCCAAACTAACCCAAAGGCAACTGTGTGATCAAGGGCTCTCAGCGATGAATTGCCCTCTCTCGGGGGAAACCACCCTGGTTTATTTGGTTCTATTGCTGAGCATTCTTGCTAGTATCTTCTGCTTTAGGATGCACGTAAAGTGGTAGGTACCCTTATGACTGCCCAGGTCTATCTCATAACCCCGAACTGCTTAAGGCTTCATCACATATAAGGAGGTGGTTCTATATGCCAAGCTGTCTCCTCTGAGGCTACACAGCCCCTTTCAGCTGGGTAATTTTAGTGCTTGGGATCCGAAGAATGAGGACAGAGGGTGTGTGTGTGTGTGTGGCGGGGGGGGGGGTGTTCCACGGAGAATCGCCCCATGAAGGGCTCCCTAAAAGGACATTTCTGGGAGAGATTTCCTTTGCCTATGTGAGGACATACACTATCTTCCTACAGAATAAGAACCTACTTACCTACTGGCTGCATTGGACCAACATGCTCGACTATGATCAGTGAGGGCTGGACTCCCCCAAATCCTCAGCCCTAGAACATGTCTGTTTTCTGTGGTGAACTGGGATGAAGGTGGGCACAGATGTTATAAGATCAGCTAAAGAAGGCCAGCTCTGGGGATGGTGATGGGCTCAGGGAGACTCCTACACCTTTCCGGACTCAGGGCAGAATGAAGCTGAACACGATCTGGGAACGAGGGAAGGGTTCATGCTTACGGTTCCCCCTGAGGCTGCCTGATGTGCCCGTCTCTGCTGCAGCAGCTCCTTCACCGTGATCTTCACCCGGACACCTTGATACACCTTAGGTTTTTCTGGGGAAAGGCAACTGAGTCAGTGGTCAAGTGTAAGGTCTGCAGTGTCAGGCAGGGGTGTAGGGGTCTTTATAAACTAGGCATCTAATGCCAGATCTCTAGGTCTGGATAACACAAACAGAATGCTAAAAGACAGATGGGAAAGAAACTCAAATTTCTCAAACTTGAACGGATGAAGAGATTACCACGGGCAGGTTTCAGGGCCCCAGTGGAAACAGAACCTCTGGAAATCTGTGGGCCCACCCACCCCAGGCTGGGCACAGGTTTTTCTGCTCAGGAATGTGGAGTCCAGTCTAGAGAAGCGCTCCTCCTTGGCTCAGTTAGGGAAGCCCAGGGTTCTGGTCTGGAAGAGAGACCGGGGGAGGGGCTGGATGCTTCAGCACTGACCTAGCCCACCCCACTCCCACTCCAGTGGAAGTTCCGAGTCCCTTCCTTTCCCACGGGACCAGTCGTGGCTTCTGGGGAGCCTCTAACCACTGTGTGCCCTGGTCTGGAAGCCAGCCCTGGGGCAAGCAGCGGGCGGGTGGGGTTTGGCCGACCCTGGTCCTTGGATCGGTGAGCCCAGTAAAGGGTCCAGGCGTGAGAACTGCCCCCTCCCTCCCGTCTTTTTCTCCTGCCTCCTCTCTCCTCGCCCCCTTTCTGCGCCTTCGCCTCTTTCCCGCCTCCCTCCTTAGGCCCCGCTCCTGCTCGCCCCTTTTCCCGTCTCTCCCCACCCCCTCCCTTTCTGGGGCTGGCATTTCCCGGCGGCGCCCGAAGACTCCAAGTCGAGTCCGCGCGGCGCGAGCCCTGGGGAGGCGTGCGGGGCGGCCCAGGACCGCGCGCGCTCGGCTGGGAAGCCGCCCTCCAGAAGGGGCCGCCCCGGGCTGCCGGGCTCCCGGGAGAGGCCGGGCGCCCGAGGGGTCGGCGGGCAGGGCGTCCGGCGCGCCGGGAGCTCCGGGCAGCCGCGGCCCTGAGTGGCGGGCGGTGGTGGGGGAGGGCGCGGAGCGGCGGTGAGTAGGTCGGGCCGGGGAAGCGTTCGCGGGCGGAGGTGGCCGCGGGAGTGCGGGCGCGACTCCGGCCCTGACCTCGACCCGGGAGTGCGCGAGCGCGGGAGAGCCGCGCGGGGAGGGGGCGGGCCGCGCGACCGGCCCGGGCGCCCGCGACCGTGTCGGGCCGCCAGCGCCTCGCCTGGCCACTGCGGAGACCGCCGCAGGACTGGTGGGAGCCCCGGGGCCGGGTCCCGGGAGCTAGACGTCTCCCCCCGCGAAAGGAGGTCGCGCATTTCGTCGCCCAGACCCAGGGGATCCCGCAGCTGGCTCGCGGGGCCTGGGCGCCGCACCCTCGCCGCCATCCACCGTCTCCCGGAGACTTCCTCGCCGGGTCCGCGGCCCCACGGGCAGCGAGTGCGGCCCGGGGTCCGCGCGGGAACCGCCACGGCCCGGCTCTGAGCGGCCGGCGCGCGTCCCTGGCTCTTCGCGAGCCTCTAGCTCCCCCCGCCGCCGCTGCTGCGTGCGCAGAGTCCGCGCCGCCGAGAAGTCCCAGGGTCACATCTGTGGCCAAGTGAGAGGGCCGGTGGTGGACCGCGGGACGGACCGCCGCGGCGGCCAACTGGGTCTCTGGGCCTCTGCCCTGGGGACCAGGCGCCGAGTGGGAGCGGCCACAGCGTGGCCCGTGCCCGATCCCGGGCTCCTACTTGCACGCCCTGACTTTGTGCCTCTCTGTTCCATGCAGGAAAAGTCGTGGAAATACACCCGGATCAAAACGCCCCTCGCCCTCGTGACCCTACCCCAGAAGAAGCAGCCGAGTTACCCGACATCGTGGTCAGCAGAAGCTGAGGTGGTGGCTGGATGCTGCAGCTGCAGGGAATCAGCGTGGAGGAGGGCTCCTGTGCAGGGGGAGAAGCAGAGATGCAACATTTTTAAAGTTTCACAAAGCATCCAGCTGCATCCAGGTTCCTGGAGCAGGAGACAAACAGAATTAATGTTTTATACCTTCGGGTATAGGTTTGAGTTTTTTCCCCCTCATGCCAAGTATTTAAAACCTCTAGAAACCCATGATTTGACAATCAATGATTGCGCGATACTTTCAATTTGAATATTCAAAGGCTTAACAAAATGGACTATCTTCTGCAGAAATCCTGCTTACAGGCACCCCAGGGAGAGTCCACAGAAACAGGGAGTGAGACCCCTTTGGGTCCTGACCCTTGCTTTTACTGTATTTTGAGCATTTTGCCCACCTTCCCACAGAGAGAGCAGGAATCCTCAAAGATGCTCTGTGTTTCTGCCTCAAAGGGAGCTCTGGGATCCCTGAGTGACCGAGGCTGCCCTTCATGTCCACCTGAGCCAGACTGACTGGGCTGACTGGTTTCCATCTCCTCAGTCTCTGTTTTAAGGGAAAATCTCAGGTTTTGGGGAGTGAACATGGCAGCCAGTAGGTATGGCCTGGCAAGGAGTCACTGCGGGCCCAGGTTTCAGGCTGGAGGCCTGCAGAGGCCTTCGCTCTGCGCCTCATCTCCTTCTGGCCCCGCCTGGCCACGTGCCGGCTTCCCTCCCCTTTTCCCCCTGCTCTCTTGTCTGTGCCCCAGACACTGGGGTTTCAGTATGGTATGCCTGCACATTAAGACCCTTTGCTCCTCCCCACAGAGCTGGGGGTGCCTCTGGGGCCTCACCCTCTGGAGAGTTTCTGAGTCTGGTGGTTTTTCACTGTGAAGTTCCCTTTTTATTTTTTTTCCTCTCCTCTTTTCCCCTCTAGAGCCACCCCTGCCTTTTGGCCACAGGAGCATGTGTTGAGAAAGGTTGATAAGCTTGGCTTCTGCTCCTTTTAGCTAAAAGGATATGGATTTGGGTTCAGGCCTTCACACTTTGGGTGAGAGGTGGGAAGGCTTTGAGGTCAGCTGCCCCCTCGGTCCCAGCCTAATCCCCTCACAGATGACCTGAGATTGTGCTGGGTTATGTTCTTCAACCACCTGCAGTACCTCTCCTATGTGAGAGGGAGTGGGTGCCAGGCCAGATCCTCTCGTAGCCCCCAAGGGAAGGCAGAGTGGGGTTCCCTTTCCAGGTAAGCCAAGACATTTCCATGTTGCCAGGACAGGCAATGATTATAGGCCCCTATTCTTTGTTCTCGGAAGTGTGAACAGTGGGTTTGAGCAGAAAAAATATCCAGATGCTCTGGGATGTGTTGGTTGCAGGGTGGAGCATGCAGAAGTGGAGAAAGGAGCTCTCTAAGAGTGACAAGACACCAAGAGTGTGATAGATAAGTTGCCTGACAAGTGGAGCCATGTCTCTGGGAGAGGAGATCAGGGCTGGGGACCCCGAGATGGCTCCTGGAGGTAGATTTATCTCCAGTCCTCCTGGAATCTGTCAGCTCTGAAGCCTCTTTCTCCAAAGGCACTGAGCCTGTGTTTTCCTGATGGACCTCAGGACCAGCCTGGTGAGGAGGAGAGGTCACTGGGAGTTGAGAGAGGAGAGCCCCTGTTTCCTTTCTCCATGTCCTGTTGTGTGTGGGCCCAGCCCTTCTCAGGAAGCAGTGAGTCAAGCAGCGTCGAATTAGGGACAGTCTCTTGTCCTCCTAGCTTCTTCCATGACTTCTTTTCTCATTTGTCCTCCTTTTTCTTTTATACTTATTTTATTTTGGTTTGCTTAAAAAAATCTTCTCTTGGACCTTTGTGGTGTTACTATTTTTTTTTTCTGGGTTTCTTTTTTTTTCCATCTTTTTTTGCCATTACTTTTCTTCATTCCTTATCTGCATTGCTGTTTTTTTCCTGGGTTTTGTGTGTGTGTGTGTTTTCCTGTGTTCTGGGGTGCTGTCTCAGTTTTTCAGGCTTAGTCACCTTCCTAATTTCTCCTTTCATGTGGAGATGGGCAGGGATGGCAGGAGCCATAGAGTGCCTTTAGCGACATCATGGAAACTGATGCAGTGATTGGTTGCCCTTTGGAGAAGGCAGACAGGGTTGGGTGAGAGGTGAGCGGTGTGGAGGCCACACACTCTCTGGGGACAGCAGAGACCTCTCTGTCACTTCCTCCAGAAGCCTCTGCCCAAACCAGAGCAGCAATTCTGGGGGCTTCTGTGTTGGCCCCTAGCTGAAGTGATGGATGTTCCAGTTCTGTGGCTAGCTCGCAACTTTGGAAAACTGGATTTCCTTAGGCTGGAGCCCTGATTTGAGAAACAAGCCCCCGTCCCCCTCCCGCCCCAGTTTGTAGCCTAACATTAAGGGGTTTGGTTTCCACTGTTTCTATAATTGCAAAACCCTGGAATAGATACATAAGAGCCGGATGCCACACCGGTAGGGGTGAGGGAGCATTTTTTCTAACTTGTGCCCGTAAATTCTCCTTGTGGGGCCACGTGAGTCCTGTGGTCTGGAGCAGTGAGCTCAGCTCTGAGACCCCACAGCCTTGGATGTTCCTCGTATACTTTTTAGAGTTTGTCCTTCATTGAGTATTTGTTGCATGTCAGGCACTAAATGGAAGAACCTCCCCAGATCCCAGACGAGGAAACAGAGGTCAGAGGGATGAGCAACATGATCAAGATTACTGAGCAGGTACATGGCAGGATTAGGAATCAAAGTTTCATAAAGCCCTTACTCTTAACTATCATAGTTATCTTCCTGATCTTTTATAGCAGACGCTTTCAAACTTTTTAGACTTCAACCCACAACTAAGAAATTCATCTTGCACGTTTACATACTATAACAGTATTTATATGTTTATAGAATAAATTTTCATGGAACAATGTACACCTATGCATGTCAGATGTTCTGAAATTTCCTGTTCCATCTTTTCCATCTCATATTATTTAGAAAAAAATCTATGTTGATTGGGAGTCACCGAGATAATTTAATGATCCGCGGATGAGTTGTGACTAAACTGGGAAATGTTGCCTGTGAGACATGTAGACACACTTGTCAGAGCGTGCTCAGATAGTGCAGCTATTGTGTGTGGACTGTGTGTGCGCTGTCTCCTGTTCTGTTGGCGTGTGTGGGGAGGCTGGGGCAGTGCAGATACTGACTGGAGAGTGGTCTGTAAACACTGGGGTCACTGGAACCCCGAGAAGAGGCTGCCTGGAGGGGAGGAGGAGCTGCTGATTAGGCTAATGACAGCTTGTGTGCCTTGGACTGGGAAGTCTTCTTTCTTGCTGGGGGCGTGTGCTGTGCTTAGTCATTCTGTCGTGTCCAACTATGTGTGACCCCATGGACTGTAGCCCTCCAGGCTCCTCTGTCCATGGGGATTCTCCAGATGAGAATACTGGAGTGGGTTGCCATGTGCTCCTCCAGGGGATCTTCCCAACCCAGGGATCAAACTCACGTGTCCCACACTGCACGTAGATTCTTTATCATCCGAGCCACCAGAGAAGCCCAAGGATACTGAAGTGGGTAGCCTATCCCTTCTCCAGGGGAACTTACTGACCCAGGAATCGAACCAGGGTCTCCTGCATTGTAGGTGGATTCTTTACCCACTGAGCTACCCTCATAGTTGCCTGCTAAGTGTCTGCCCTGAGGTCCTGATCATCCCTTTGGAGTTTTTAGTAAAAGACTGAAAAATAAAATGTTGTGGACTTGAAACTGAGGCTAAGCCTGAAGAAATGATCGCACTTCCTTCCACTCCTACTGTAAACCTGTTCTTTTTGAGGTTCACCATCCATAGCTTCTCTAAGTCTTCATGTGTTACAGTATTTCAGATCTCTGAGCCACTGATCTGAGAAACTCTTAGTTGTTCCTTGACCGTCTTGAAGTAACACCAGAATAATGGGAATAGAATACAATAATAGAAAAGAATACATTTCTTTTTAAAGTTTTAAGCTGAATATTTTAACTGGAAAGTTTTGGCAGGCTTTTGTATGCAAATGACAGAGCAAAGCATTGTATTTTCCCCCCAAAGTAGGAGATTTTATTAAATTACACACATTTGACACATGGATATGGAAAGACTTTCAGTATAAGAAAAAGAAGGAGTTTATTCCCTCTAAATTTGACTATGGCTATAAATTCTCTTTATTAATGCAAAGTTCTTTTGTCATTCTTACTGAGGAACACTGTTACCAAACCTTGTGGGCAATATCAAGTTCCAAAAATATGGAGGAAACAGGCAGTTACTGGGATCAGTGTGAATGCTTGGTCCATATGAAAATGACCAGGAAAGCTATTATACAAAGGTTATTTAATGATTTGTAGTAAGTCAAACTCTTTCCATAAAACAGACTCAAAGTTTTTACTTTAAGAGACTTCCATGGGGGAATGAGCATTTGATAGTTTATCATTTAGGAAGATACCATCAAATTCTTCTTGAAAAGTTCATCTTTTACTTAAAACGTTTTTATTATGCAACATTTAAGACATACAAAAGCATTAAGATTACCATGATAAAAGCCTATGAATATATTATCAAGGTTAAGAAATATTATCAAGGCTAAGAGATAAGTAATCACTCATTTATGTTTAATTTTTTGAATTTTTCCACCTAAGATATTTGGTTAAGAGAGAAGGCTATCGATTTTCCTAATGTGAAGAGCTAATTCTTAGATACTATTTGTTTTATCCATATTTTTTCCTTTCAGAACTTGGACATTTTTTTACCTATTTTCCTTTTGGCTTGTAATATACTGACAATTGCATATTGCAAACCAACATATCTTATTTATCAGAAATTATGAATAAAGGACACTTTAATATCAAAGATCAAATAAGTCATGGTCTCATCATTTACAAATAAGTATAAAAGATTTTCTTATTATTTATTTAATGTGATCTTTAGGGATTCTAATTGCTAATCTATTTATCATATTTGTTTTAATCACACCAGATATAATACCGAATATTGAGTAACTTTTATTTCTAAGAATTCTTAGTAATATTTACAGTCTACATAGATCCTAAATGAATTCATAAAGCATTTTCTGTGCTACTTCAAAGGTTCAGTAATTTTCCTTGTTAAAGACATTTAAAAATACAAAATCAATCATCTTAAATATATTACCAGTAAAACTTAATATCCAGTACTGCCTGAGTTTGCAAAGAGTATGACTAAGTCAAACACTAAACCTAGTGAGGATTTTTCTTATACATCAGAACTGTCATCCACGGTGTTGGGATCTAAGTTGTTATTCATCTTTGTGGTATCATTTTTGCTCAATTTAACAAAGACTAACGGAATACCTACAACCTTCTAGACACTAAGCCAGCTTCTGAGGACATAGAATTGAAACAACGAGGAGTCTTTTCCTTGATGAGTCTAGTTAGAAAAGCCTCTTTAGCCAGAGGGTACAATTTTGCACTTAACCCCTCAAGAGTCAGCATTTATTGAGTATGGTATATAAGATGAACAGTGTAATATTGTTTTCAACAGAAGGACTACCTGATAAAGAACTTAATGACAGGATATAAAGAATGAGTATAGCGCCTTCCTTGGCGGTCCAATGGTTAAGAATTCACTTTGCCATGCAAGGGGCATGTGTTTCATCCCTGGCCAGGGAACGAAGATCCTACATGCTGCTGGGCAGCTAACCCAGGGTGCCACAACTACTGCGCCCGCATGCCTAGAGCCAGGCTCCACAGCTAGAGAAGCCATTGCAATGGGAAACCCGTGCAACGCAACTAGAGTAGCCCCGCTTGCTGCACCTAGGGAAAGCCCACATGCAGCTAGGAAGGCTCAATGGAGCCAAAATAAAATGCATGAGTAAATAAAATTTTTAAAAAGGGTATAATTTCAGTATTTATTTTTTGTAGAGTGACTGTAATGTAATGTGACTTATTACACCAATTGTTATTTCAATTCTTTAAATATAACTGATGTTTTATTTTTATGAATGTATTATTTAGATTTACATAGTGAAAATGGATCACAGAGATACTACTAATACCTTTATATACACACACACACAGACACACACAGACACACAGACACACACAGACACACAGACACATATAAACACAGGCACATACACACACAGACACACACAGACACAGACACACAGACACATACACAGACACACACAAACACACACAGACACACAGACACACACACATACATACAGACACACACAGCACACACACAGACACACACAGACACACACACATAGACACACACAGACACACACATATACACACACACACACACACACATATATACACACACAGACACGCACAGACACAGACAGACACACACATATAGACATACACACACACATATATACAGACACACACAGACACACACACACAGACACACACACACAGACACACACACAGACACACACAGACACACACACATATACATACAGACACACACACAAACACATGCACACATATACACACATATGTATATACACACACAGACACAGACACACACACACATATATATATACACACACACACACATATATATACATACACACACAGACACACAGATACACACAGACACAGACACACACAGACACAGACACACACATATATATATACACACACATATAAGTATATACACACACAGACACACACACATATATATACATATACACATATATATACATACACACACATATATATACATACACACACAGACACACACACAGACACACACACACAGACATACATACATGCAAATATTTATTTTACTATTGAGGTTGGTAATTCTTTTCCCTTTGTGGAACTCTCTGTACAGTACTCTAGTACTGAAATCTGCCCCCTGTCCACTGTTGTGCCATCATATTGGATTAAATAGTAACTGAGCTGTAGCGAGTCATAATGCTCATTTACAAACAGTTATTAAATGAGGTAAAGCTATGGTTTTCTTCTCTCATTCTTTGGGATTTGTATAATATTATAAGAGAAATGCAAACACTTTCAACTACATGCTATAATACCTGTATTTAGTGACTTATAGGCAATTGCCTGTATTTTAGTTTTCTCATGGGCAAATTTTGCTTTCCATTTTTTGCGGACATTATCCTCTAGGGAGATTTCCTAGCTTGAACTTGATATCACCATCTCTGCTTGCTTACTTTGTTTATTTTAAACTTGCTATTGGCGTATAATTCACTTACATTGTTGTGTTAGATTCAGGCGTACAGCAGAGTGAATCGGTTATACACACACACATATGCAGTCTTTTTTAGATGATTTTCCCAACAGGTCATTGCAGAGTATGGAGCAGTTTCCTGTGTTATACAGCAAGTTCCTATTAGTTATTTATTTTATGCATAGTAAGGTGTATATGTCAATCCCTCTCCCACTAATCTCTGTTTATTTCACGTCTTAAGGGACCTAAAAGGGACGGTGTTTTGAACCTGAGCTTTTAAATTTTCTCTCACTTCCCCAGGAAAGCTGTGAGTCTGAGAAGAGCAGGTTTAATAAGGAGAGGGAAAGGAGAAGGTGTATTTTTTTTTTTTTTTTTGACATCGTGCGTCATTACAAAAAGGTACAGTTAAGTCTCTGGCATGCTCTAGGAAACAGAGAGTACTTGAATGAGAAATGGAATAGGGAAATAGAATTAACTTCCCTGACATAAGTTTATATCTTGGTCTCACTTTTTAACAAGTATTGTAAATTCCCAGAGCAATAAAACAGAATTCAATTAAAATATATGCAGTATAGCAATACACTGGCAAGTTAAAGAGAATTCTTAAAAATTATTTACTGTTTGGAATTATTACTACCATTCCCCACTCCCCTTGACCTTTTAGACTGGAGAACTGGAAAGGGTACTAAACAGCATATGGGTTGGTGTGTGTCTCCTTTTTTATTAATTAAATTTCCTCAACACTATGAAAGGACTTGGGTGCTCTAAGAAGGATGTAGACACCACTGGTCACTGAGCTAATCTGAGAGCCAGGTTGTGAGAAGAAGAACATGACAGGTGAGCAGAAAGCAGCAAACCAAGAGAAATAAGCATGCCTAATATTTAGTGTTATAATCAAATCAAAATTAAAGTTACAGGAACATATGCTTATGATTTACACATACATTTATAATTACTGTGTTGTGTGCTACTTAGTAACACAGAGAAGCGGTAGATGACTGTAATGATTATCAATTTTATACAGTCAATCTAGAAAAGTGACTTTAAGATCCTTCCTTGTGAAGACTCCTGCACCTCCAGGGACGGCCAGATCTTCTCCTTCTGACATGGGGCTTGTCGTCCAGGTATGAGTGAGGCTGGATGACAGATGGCTCTGCCAAAGATACTGGCAATCAGGACTAAGTTCTCCAGTTTCATCAGACTTCAGAAGGGCAGCTCCCTCTCCCACTGTAGAAGTTACCCTCTTCCATGGTAGCTCAGAGTGAATACTGAGCAAAGTTAAGATTAGGCTGTGGGAAGGAGTGTGGGAGGAAGGAGTAGGCTGGTGACCTGGGAAAGTGTGGTCCAGCAGCTAGGGACCACCAGTGCTCCTTCCATCAACATCTGTTCCTCTGAGGATGCTCTCCCAGGAGTGGGATGAAGGGTATGAGTAAAAGAGGCTCCTATTCAAGCATTTCTGTGGGGATGCCACAAATCAGGAGTGTGTTTGCTGAACCAGAATATGCTCTTGAACACCCAGAGAAGGAGGAACATCAATTATTCACTTCTAAGTGTGAATTAATATCCGTTTTTTATTTTCTAGACTTCTAAACAGAGTGTGGGACCCTGTCACAGAGGATGCGATGGAAACTGTTTTGAGTGGCTTTGGGCCCCCAGGAGATGGAGGGAAAAAGCATTGGATTAGAAGAAACCTGAAGGGTTAGAAAAATGTGGTGAAGGGAATAAAGAAAGGAAGGTGGCGAGAAGACGAAGATTCTGGGTGTAACCTGTGGAGCTTGACACAGGCTATGCAAAGTTAAAGTGCGTGCAGGGTGTTTATGATGGGCTTGGCCTGCAGACAGGCATGTACATGGTGGGAATTACTGTGAGAGCTTAACTGGCAAAGGAATCCAAACCAATCAGACTTATATGAGACAGACTGATGCTTCAAATGTCAGTTTCTTCATTTATACAAAGCAAGACCTATATATTTCTGGCCAGTGAGCCACCAACAAGGTCTCTCTTCAAACAGGAGCTGTGTATACACCTGACGGTATGTCCTTCTTCAGAGGCCCTTTGCTTCTGGCGATCTGCAGCCTGTTTTTTCTTGCCGACAGTCCAGGCCTTCTGTCTGCATTTTCCTTATAATGCATGCATTCTTATTTGATTATAGAATGTCCATTTCACTAATCTGCTCTGATGACTGTTGGTGTATTCCATCAGAGAAACAATATCTAGCTTAACTGATCAAAGAGGCCATTGGTAAAAGAAAGTTTTTGGCCTTTATTGTTTTTTCGAATTAGCCTAATTTTTGGACATCCTGGGCTTTAGTGCAGAGTCAAAACCATATAGTCATGAAGTCATAGTGTCCTGGCTTTATCCTACTTTAATGACAATAAAGCATTTTTTTATGGCATCACATTTGTTACTTGCAAGTTATTATTTGTTATTTGCAAGTCACCGTAAGGAGAGAAATGTATATAATACTTCACACTTTATAAAGTCACATGGTATAAAGTGCATTTTGTTTTATGTGCCCTAATCTATTTGATACCCTATGCATTATCTTTTATTGAGGAACATACACAGTACATAACTAAGAAAAATTAGACAGGCAAATCAGTATGTTTTATGAGCTGCATAAAGTTTTTAATGTAATTTAAGGAAAACTATCAGTGCTAAAATACTTCAAAGATAACAGAAGATGCAGAACACAATGGGTTATTAAATTCCCCCCAAAACCTCACTGTCAGGCTGTCTATCTAGAATATGGTCCCCGACACACGGAATTCACATTGTGGTGTGTTTCAGTGGGGTTATGGTGGGTGGATCACAAAGAAATGCCGTCATCTATTAACAAAGGGTGGCACAACGGCTTGTCCTGAAAACCCACTTCTGAAAGAACGGCCACACCACAACAGTCTGTGAATACAGAGAACTGACTTCAAGCACAGAAGTCCTCTGGTGCCCTCAGTAAGCCCTGCGGCACTCGTATGCCCCCCACGCCAGGCTCCCGTCTTCTCTGGTCCACGGAGAAGCGTCCTGGAGGGCAGAGGTGTCTGCCCCCTCGTCTGGGGAGAAGGGCCCCACCTTGGGCGGTGGGTCATTGGACATCGTCATGAAAGAGGTGAAAGGGTAGGGGGCCGGGGTGGGGTACCCCTGCGTGTGGTACAGATCCTCCAGCGCATGCAGTGAGTAGGACTGAACCCCGGTGAGGGGCCCCCCGCAGCCGGCGCTCCTGTGCTGGGCGACACCTCCCGACTCCAGCTGGGAGAGGCAGCCGGTGTTGGGTGCCAAGCTCTGCAGGGCATCAGCCGGCACGGGGTCTGGCTGGCTGAGGCCTTCGGGCACCGTCTGCTCCCACGAGTCCCTCTAAGGAGGATGGAAAGGTCACTGGGGTTAGTCCCTAGGTGATGGTCTGACGGGGACACATTTCCTTCCCGACACAGGGGCTGCTGGCCTGTGTCTTCCCAAGCCTGCTTGGGAAGGACAGCCTCCCTGTGCTGCCCAAGGCCTCCTTGCAGGCGGCTCTCTCCTCTGCTGTGGGACAGTGAACCTTCTAGTGCCTTTCTCTAGAATTAAGTGTGTGTGTAAATAGAGTCCTTCCCCCAGAAAACATTAAAAGAGTAAATATGAAAATAATAAAATGAACATTTAGGCAGCATTTCATCTACCCCTGGAAGGAGAAGCCTCTAAATTATAGGGTGGGCTTCTAAGGGGTCTGGGAAGGCTACCCTGCCCCCAGGGAACAAAGACCTGGAGCCTCATAGGTTGGGGGCTGGAAAGGTTTAGGTCTGATTCAACGCTAGGCCACTTACTAGCTTCCTGCCTCTGAGTGCCTCACTTGGTTCATCTGTAAAATGGGGCTTTAATAACTGTACCCTGAGTTGTTGCCAGTATTAAATGAACATGTGCACATAATTCCCACTCTCTGGAGGCCTGTTTGGTCTAAAATCCCAGGCCCACAGATTCATTCCTTTGTGGTCGCAGGCTTTACAGCTTTGTATAAAAAGGTGATTCGTGTTCTTTCTTATAAACTCATCTCGGGAAGGGCTGCGAGAGGAGGAGCTTCCAAAGGGGAGAAACACCGTGGGAGCGGGAGGAATGAAGGGGAAGGAAAGGCGTCCTGGTGCACCTGCCCCGGGGACGGCCTCGCTGGGTCTGCGAGGTAAGTCAGTGCTCTTTCCTCAAGCGCTGGCGGAACAACGGGGGAACATCTGGCGGAATCCTTAGAGTGTTAACACAAATGGCTGTACGTCCCGTCCTGTGCAGCCGTCCAGCCCCGATCCCTGCATAGACAGAGCCTCCTACCGCGTGGCTGGCACAAATCCCCGAGGAAGGCTCTCTGGGCGTGGATTCTGGCCTCTCCCGGGGCGAGCAGACCCTTGGCTGCTGGGCGCACGGGCTGCCCAGGGCCGCGGGAAACCCGACCTTGGTGACCCCCTAAACTAAACCTCTGCTTAGTCCTCACCAGTACTCACTAAGTACTCACCAGCACGAAGTGTGCGGGGTCGGTGGGGAAGGGCGGCGGCAGGAGCGGCGGCAGGGGCGAGGCGCTGAACAGGGTGCCGCCGTTGGGGGTCAGGGCCGTGGGGCGGTGGTCCCCGTAGGGCTCCGGGAAGTAGGGGTCCAGCAGGGCCGCGTGGCCCTGCCCTGCTGAGGACTCGCAGCCAAAGGGCTTGGCCCCGCTTGACGTGCAGGCGTCGCTGGCAAACTGCTTGGCGTTGTGAAAGTCCGGGTCGGAGAGGAAGGATCTCCTGACACCATAGTACCCTGACATCACCGGTGAGCCTGTTGCCAAGGGGAAAACAGACGGGCAAATGTTTCCTTGGAGGAAGTCAAGGCATTTCTATGGCAGCTGGGGCTTTCCACGTGTGGCATGGTGTTTCTAACGCAGGCCTGGTGCCAAGGCCATTTAAATAGATAGATGGCTTGAAAAGCATTCAATAGAGCGGCATTACCACTTTTAAGTACTCTGGCCCCCCAAACGGATTGGTTTCAGGTTCGAGCTGCCTTTGGTAATGAGCTCACTTTACATGGAGATATTACTGCCCAGAGTATCTCACATACACATTTTTTTGGTACACCTTCTGTCTGCGAGGCGCTCTCCTAGGAAGCGGCTGGGCTAAAGAGGACGGGATAAGAATCCCCTGGCATTTGCTGTTATCTAATGAAGCATCTTTTTCACAGCTTCTGAGCCTTGTCCCCATAGATTAAGAGGCTGTTTCTGGGGCATACTATGTGAGATTCAGTTTCTCTAGATAAGGTGACACTGACCTCACCCCGAATCAGAGGCAAGTTGTACTCTTCTTTTGATTTTTGTGCACTGACGGTGACTTGCACCTAGCAGGCAACGGAAAAATGGTTTGCCTTGTTTCGCTTCTGCCAAGCCAAGTTAGAGGACCACGGAAAACGTTTTCTGGCTTTGAAGAGTCTGGTGTTATTTGCTGCCCTCTCGTGGCCAGTTTGAGTCCCCACTCAGCTCCCCTGGGCCCTGCAAGCTTGAGAAGGGAAATCCTGGCACAGAAAGCCCCTCTCGGTGGAAACCTGGAGAGGCCGAAACTAAGACTCTCCTTTAAGAGAAGGCCAGTGAAATAGTCCCAGAGGAGAAGAGATGTGTTTGCTAAATGTTTTCTGAAACTGTAGCTCAGTTGTATCAGGGCACCCTGTATCATTCAGGAGCATAGACTCGAGGACTATAAAACAGATTTTT
The DNA here is from genome assembly GCF_963930625.1 of Muntiacus reevesi. Lineage (NCBI taxonomy): Eukaryota > Metazoa > Chordata > Mammalia > Artiodactyla > Cervidae > Muntiacus > Muntiacus reevesi. The sequence continues at coordinate 69,989,985 of NC_089257.1, forward strand.
TTTCCCCCCAGCTGGTGTTGGGTGTGATCCAGTTAGCTCAGACCTACTCCCTTAGCCACAAAAGAGTTGAGCTGGGAGGAAGTTGTAGGTGCTTGTCTTTCTTACTTTCCACGATCACAGTAGACTGCTTCTGAGCTTTGTCACTGCCCACCCTGCCCACTTTTCTGCAGGGAGAGAAGACAGACTCATCAAGACCCTCCTCCTTGTTACCCTGACTCAGTCGTAGGCGACTCTCCAGACATGGCACTTAGACCCCTGCTACCCAAGGCGGCACATTGTATTGTGCTCAATACTCTCTTGTCTGAGCATAGTTCTCTTTCCCGTTGACCCACCAGCCCTACGCGGGCAGAACTTACATCTTATACATTTTCTGTAAACCCAGTAGTATAATACTTTTCAACAATTCATGTAAATTTATTCATTCATTCAAAAGAAATAAAAATTCCTTGCAGAAACTTAACAGCACAATTCCACTCACTCTATTTCCATCTTAAATTCTATAGCCCCCAAATTCTAATCTGCTCATGAATTTGAAAGCTGCAGTTAGAGGTTTCATCATAAGCATACTTCTCTGAAAAAAATACCTCTGCCCATGAAAATCAATATCAAAAATAAGCTTTTGTTTCATGCCATGAATCTATATCCATTGTAGTGGTTAAGGCTGCGAACAGCAAGGAGACTAAGTAAAAAAGGCTTCCAGGCTCTCCGGTCTGCATTTCCAATTTCCAAATAAAAAAACACAGAGAAAAAGTCCTTTGCTATTTAAACATGTATTTTTTTCTCCTTAAAAAGAGAAAGAGCCCTTCTAGATAATGAGAGAGGCTGCAGAAATTTTCTTCTGTAGAATGGAGCAGATACAGCCAAATTCCAATGACAGTAAATATGATTGGGAAACACGGCATAGAGACATTCAGACATGCGGGATCTTCTCCTGCTCTAATTTCTTTCCCTTATCCAGCTCTGAAGATGACCCAAATTAGTGGGAAAACCTATGCCACTTCTGAGTTTGGAAGTGGAATTCTCCAAGCAAGAATACTGGAGTGGGTTGCTGTTCTCTTCTCCAGGGGATCTTCCTAACCCAGGGTTTGAACCGGGGCCTCCTGCATTGCAGGCATGTTCTTTACAATTTGAGCCACCAGGGAAGCTGTAAAAACTGGATGAAGGGCCTAATTGCTATTATTGCTTTTGCCCAATAAGCTTATACTGGACAGAACTCATTCCAAATTCAGGAACGGCTGCCAGGAGGTCTGATTTTACATTTTAAAAATAAGTATTTCAAAGCACCAAAATGTTCAAAGTCTTGTAAGGCATCTATGGAAGAATGGAAGCCTAAATGCCTGATTTACTTCAAAGGGAGGGAATCGACCCCCTTGAACTGCAATACTTACCTGGCACCGGGCCAAATGGAGACTGAGTGGAACCGACACTGCCCTGGAAGAAAGAGGGGCATGCATGTTTTATTCTTTTAAAGAATTTTAATTGGCGGATAATTGCTTTACAATACTGTGATGGCTTTTGCCATACATGAAAATGAATCGGCCATAGGCATACATGTGTCCCCTCCCTCTTCCCTCCTCCCTCCCCACCCCGTCCCTCCAGGTTGGCTTTAGTTGCAAGTTTGAACTTAAAGATTAAGAATACATTTCACAAGTTTTATTTTCTATTGCTAAAAAACTGAGAGTTGACAACAAGTTGAATACAAGTACCAGAAAATGAACTTCTACAAGGGACAGAAAGAAATCAGTTTTAGATTCTGGTAAACATGCCAAAAAACATAGACTACGTGAAAGGAAATCATTTATCCTATTTTTTTTTTCCTCTACTGTTTGCATTAATGAAAGTGAAAGTTGCTTAGTCATGTCCAGCTGTTTGCAACCCCATGGAATATACAGTTTATGGAATTCTCCAGGCCAGGATACTGGAGTGGATAGCCTTTCCCTTCTCCAGGGGATCTTCCCAACCCAGGGATCGAACCCATGTCTCCCACATTGCAGGTGGATTCTTTACCAGCTGAGCCACAATATCCTTCCACATATCCTTCCACAATATGTATCAGTGATTTATATAAATGGGCTGTGGACTTCCCAGGTGGCGCTAGTGGTAAAGAACCCACCTGCCAATGTGAAAGACATGGGAGATGCAGGTTTGATCCCTGGGTTGGGAAGATCCCCTGGAGAAGGGCATGGCAACCCACTCACTCCAGTATTCTTTCTTGGAGAATCCCATGGACAGAGGAGCCTGGCGGGCTACAGTCCATAGAGTTGCAAAGATGACTGAAGCAACTTAGCATGCATATGACACACATGTTTATATAGGTACATACATATACGAATAAGATTGTATTTGGTGTTACCATTGAATGGCCCCCTTTTAAACTGGCTGCCTCCCTGTAGAATGGACGTTTCACTAAGGCTAGAAACCTTGACTGTGACTTGTTCTCTGCATCCAGAACAGGGAGTGATTCAAAGTAGACACAATAAAAACATGTGGAATAAAAATAACAGTTTAATGAGCATAAGAGGTTGAGGATGTTGTCAGCTGAATTATGTCTCCTGGAAAGATATTGAAGTCATAATTACCAGTACCTGTGAATGTGAACTTATTTGGAAACAGGATCTTTGAAGCAGTAACTAATTAATTTAAAACGAATTTACTCTGAAGGCTTGTGGGCCCTAAATCTAATATGACTGGTGTCCTTATAAGAAGAGCGGAGACAAACACAGACACAGAGGGGAGAAGGCAGTCTGAAGAAAGAGGCAGAAATTTGAGAGCTACAGCTTCAAGCTAAGGGCCACTAAGGTTTGCCAACAGCCTTCAGAAGCTGGGGAGGGGGGGGCTTCCCCAGTGGCTCAGCAGTAAAGAATCTGCCTGCAATGCAGGAGATGCAGGAGACGAGGGTTCGATCCCTGGGTTGGGAAGATCCCTTGGAGGAGGGCATGAAAACCCACTCCAGTATTCTTGCCTGGAGAATTCCATGGACAGAGGAGTCTGGCGGGCTATAGTCCATGGGGTCTCAAAGAGTTGGACGTGTGGAAGCAACTAGTTGAAGCAACTAGGCACCCAAGCACCTATGCCAGAAGCTAGGAAGAGGCAGAGAAGGGTGTACCCCTAAAGCCTTCAGAGGAACCTGGCCCTCCTGACAACTCGATTTTGGACTTCTTTTGGACTTTTAGCCTCTAGATTTGTAAGAAAATAAATTATTTTTTTAAGTTGCTTAGTTTGTGGTAATTTGTTACTGAGCCTTAGGCATGCCCTAATACAGGGCGTGATTGATGGTGAAGCAGAATTCACTGCAGTGTGAGAAGGGGCACTGTAGGAGTAAGATGGGGTGAGGTGGAAACTTAAGCTGTATTAGGGATGGGGTGGGGAACACGTCCTGGAGGAGGAGATGCTCAAGTTGACAGCTGAAGGAAGGGTATCCAGGTGTGTTGAGTCTTAAAATGCCAATTCTGGCTCCAAGATGCCCAGGAACAAGCTAAGTGGAAAATGTAGCTGTAGAAGTGAAGAGGTATCAACATCCACTTTTTCGGATTTGAGTTCTTAGTCCTGTCCTGACCCTGATAATCCTACAGACTCTCAAGTGTTGGAGGGATTTTGTAGAGTCTTATTCACCCAGCACTCAGTGCTGAAATCCTCTCCAATGTTATTAACCCTGGGTGCATTCAGCCTCTAGTGATGGAGAACTCAGCACCCTCTGAGAAAGCCAATTTCTTCTTTGGCAACCTCTGTTACAAAGTAGGATGAAAATAGTCTTGGACATATTTCTAATCTCCTTGGTCCATACCGAATAAGTTAAACCCTTCTTTCATAAATAACTCTTCAAATATCTGAGGGTAACCCATCATTTCCCAACTGTCTTAGTCAGACTGGGCTGATATAACAAATACCATAGACTTGGTGGCTTAAACAAGAAACACTTCTCCCAGTTATGGAGGCTGGAAGTTTGAGATCAGGGTGCCAGCATGGTTGAGTTCTTTGGGGGGCCTTCATCCTGGTTTGCAGATGGCTGTTTTCTTGCACTGCCTTCATGCGGCACAAAGAGAGATCATCTTTCCCATATGTCTCTTCTTATAGGAGCACCAGTCCCATTCATGTGGCTAAGTCCTCCTGATTTCATTACCTCCCCAAAGGCCCCATCTTAAAATACCATCATACTGGGGACCAAGACTTTAACATATGAATTAAGGAAGAAGGGGGTGAGGTATACAAGGCTTCCATCTGTAGGACTAAATTGGAATTCTATCTTCTCTAGGTAAATATCCACCAAGTGGCAAGTTTTATTTTCTTGGGCTCCAAAATCCCTGAGGATGGTGATTGCAGCTGTGAAATTAAAAGACACTTCCTCCTTGGAAGGAAAGCTATGAAAAACCTAGACAGCATATTAAAGAGCAGAGACACCACTTTGCCGACAAAGGTCTGGATAGCCAAAGCTATGGTTTTTCCAGTAGTCATGTACAAGATGTGAGAGTTGGACCATAAAGAATGCTGAGCACTGAAGAATTGTTGCTTTTGAACTCTGGTGCTGGAGAAGACTCTTGAGAGTCCCTTGGATTGCAAGGAGATCCGACCAGCCAATACTAAAAGAAAATCGCCCCTGAATGTTTGTTGAAAGGACTGATGCTGAAGCTGAAGCTCCAATACTTTGGCCAGCTGATGCGAAGAACTGACTTATTGGAAAAGACCCTGATGTTGGGAAAGGTTGAAGGCAGGAGAAGGGGACGACACAGGATGAGATGGTTGGGGGGCATCACACAATGGACATGAGTTTGAGCAAACTCTGGGAGATAGTGGAGGACAGGGAGCCTGGCGTGCTGCAGTCCATGGGGTCGCAAAGAGTGGGACACGACTGAGCGTCAGACACTGCTTAGCGACTGAACAATAGCCACTCAGAGGTAGCATGGTATTTGAAAGTGCAGACTTTGGAATGAGTGTCTATATTTGAATCCTGGCTCTGCCTCTTGTTTGCTATGTGATCTTAGGCACATGACAATTAAATATGATCTTATACGTCATGCACTGAGAATGGTTCCTGGTTTTGAGTAAGGAGGGCATAAGTATTAGCCATTATCACTCAGATGCATTTTTACATTTCTTCAAATCTATGGTTTATTCCTATAAACATGTCTCCATGTCTGATGTTAAAGTTTTTAAAAAAATTATTTTACTGATGTAGAGTTGATTTACAATGTTGTGTTAATTTCTGCTGTAGAGCAAAATGATTCAGTTATACACATTCTTTTTCCTATCCTTTTCCATTATGGTTTATTACAGGACATTGAATATAACTCCCTGTGCTACACAGTAGGATTGTTTCTAAAATTTTACAAAATATCCATTCTATATATAGTAGTTTGCCTCTGTTAATCCCAAACTTCTTAGTAGGTGAACAATATGTGTGGGGTCCAAGGTGGGTGTAGGTCAGGATGCTGTGATGTCTTGTATGGGAAGGAAAGGAGGTGGTGATTAATTAGAGAAGAGCTTGTGTTCGGGCACATTTTCCCATGTTGCCAGGGCCCATGTTATGCAGTATTTCCCTCTGCTCTCCAGCTCTTTCTGGCTGGGTCTCTCCTCAAACGCTCGCGCCAGGGCCCGTTCCCTCTGCCTCCAGCCTCAGCCTCCTTCCCTGGGGAAGCAGAGTGTGGCAGGGGTGGTAGCCGTCCTGGGCACTGCCTCGGGGGGTGTCCTGTTGCCTTCTTGCCTCCGTTTCTGTCTGCCTGCTCCCCTTAAACTGCTCTGGCCAAGGCTGGGGCCAGGAGGGAAGCTTCCTGTGAAAGGCGGGGTGCATGTCCAGCTGGACAGACAGAATGTGAGCGCCTCTCAGTAATGCACCGGCATCAGCCGGCCCGGCCCTGGCCTCAGCCTGAATTGTGGGCAAAGGTTACCCTGGGCTCACGCAGTCCCTGCAGCATCTGCCACCACCAATGCCAACAACAATCTCCCTCCATCTCTTTTCCTTCTGCCCAGTTTTACTTATTACTGTGGAATTGCCAGCCCTGTACCCCCAATCCAGTTTTAATACCTGAAGAACTTTCATAATGACTAGGCTAATTGATTTTATTTGTTACTTGATGAAAAGAAGCCTCTTATATTCGTTTCCCCTACATATTTTTGCCCTTTACCTGCTGTGGAAATTAAACACTATTTCCATTCTTTATGGGCAGTCATAAAATTTTACCTTGCGTATTTAACAAAGCCTACAAAGAGTATCTTAAGCCTCCCACTGACAGACAAGACCCTTAGGGCATTAACTCTTTTTGCTCCTCTCCTAATGTGCATGAGTATGTCATTTCTTGAATTTTTAGCTTAAACCTCCACAAATTAAACATGATTATTTTCATCATCATTTTGCCAAGTAAATATGTATTAGAATTACTACATATTTATCATTTTCTTTGCTTATCTGTTCTCCAAACTTTTTTCTAGATTCATTGTCCTTCTTCTGAAAGAAACCTTTAGAAAATCCCTTTCCTGTAGGTGGTGGTGGTTTAGCCTCTAAGTCGTTTCTGACTCTTTATGACCCTATGGACTGTAGTCCACCAGGATCCTCTATCCATGAGATTTCCCAAGCAAGAATACTGGAGTGGGTTGCCATTTCCTTCCCTAGGGGATCTTCCCGACCCAAGGATTGAACCCGTGTCTCTTGCATTGCAGGCAAGTTCTTTATTGACTGAGCCACCTGGAAAGTCGGTGTTGGTGGCAACTTCCAGCTTTTATGTAACTGAAAATATAATTCCTTTTGGCTTTGTACTTAAAAGATACTATTTACAAGTATTCTTCTTTCAGCACTTTAAAGATTTCACTTCACTGTCTTGTGTCTTCCATGACTGCTGTTGAGAAGTTTGTTATTAATCTTACAGATATTCTATGTAACAATCTTTCTTTCTTTTCTGACTACCCTTTAAAGTATACTCCCTTTGGTTTTAAGATTTTTCAGCTTCACCTCCTTTTATCTTGAGATAGATTTTTATTTATTTATTTATTTATTTTTTTTAAATTTTATTTTTTTTATTTTTCAGTGGGTTTTGTCATACATTGATATGAATCAGCCATAGAGTTACACGTATTCCCCATCCCGGTCCCCCATCCCACCTCCCTCTCCACCCGATTCCTCTGGGTCTTCCCAGCCCACTTGAGATAGATTTTTAAAATGTATTCTGATTGTATAGGATGTGCTTCATGTGACTGGGGATGCATGTCTTTTGGAAAAGTTTCAACCATCTTTTACTTAAATATTATCTTGTCTGTATTGTCTGTATTTCTCTCCTTCTGAGTCTTCGATGTTTGTTAAATCTTTTACTTTTATCCCCAATAAATTCTCAACTTCTTGTTACTTTCCCTCTATCCATGATTCTATGTTCTATGTTTTGGAACAGATTGGCATAGATTTCTTCAGCTCTATATCCAGTTCACTAATTCCGTCTTCAATAGCAGCTAATTTGCTGTTTAACTCATGCATTGATTTCTTTTAGTATCAATGATTAGATATTTTTTCAGTCCTAGGAATTCTATATGATCTATTAAAAATATTGGTTGGTATTTTGTTGAGTGTTTTTTATTTATTATTATTATTTCTGTTTTAAAATTTTGTGTTTGGTTATGCTAATACCAAAATTCTCCAAAAGTCCTGGGAATTTAACTTTATTGTTTATGCTGACTCTCATTCCTAGTGATTTGTTTCCTTATGCATTTGGTAATCCTTGATTGAAACATGTATCTGGGTTGACCTTAACCTGTGAAAATCTGAGCTCCTAACGTGAGGTTGGGTTTCTCCAGAAGATTTATGCTTATATTTCTTGGGAAGCAGCTCCCTTCCAGGTTCCCCAGTCCTAGGTTTAGCTACCCCAAACTTAGCAAAACTAGCTCAAGGATCAGTCAGTCTTCATATAGAAAGCTAGTTTGGGCCCCTGTCCTTTGGGGACTCTGCCTTTCCAGTGTGATCATCTTCTCATCATTCAGTGTCTTTATTTCTGCTCAAACATTTCCCTTCCCTTCCATGTCAACCCTCAAATCACCCCACCAAACCCCTAGTTTTACTAGTTTTACCAAACCCCCTAGTTTTACTGGTTTCTCTTGTATCCTACCAGCTCAACAAATCAGCAAAAAATTTTTATGCAGGATCCAGTTTTGTTGTGGGTATAATCTCCCCACCTCCAGACCATTGACTCTGCCTGAAACAAAATCACATCCCTAAGGATTAAAAATAGAAGTAGATGCTGTCTTGTCTTTCACACATCAGATTTAAAAAATTCTTTTCTACAACTTCCAACATTTTCCAGCAGAGATATGAGTTATAATAAAATTCATAAGCACATACTTGTAGAAATTTTATAAGCACACAATTAGGCATGTGACCAAATATGTTATATTACTAGCTCACTTAATTATCAAACCACTCCAGAGAGTAAGTAATATTATTTTCATCTTAATGATGAGGAAATTGAAATAGAGAATAACTCAGGTTCCTCTGCAGGTAGGGTTGTTGCTGGTGATAATGGTATGATTTCAGGGTCTGTTTCTTTTATTAAAAAATTTTTTTTTATTGGAGTGTAGTTGATTTATAACATTGTGTTAGTTGCAGGTATATAGCAAAGTGAATCAGTTATAGATATACATATATCCACTCTTTTTAAGATTCTTTTCTCATATAGGCCATTATGGAGTATTGAGTAGAATTCCCTGTGCTATACCGTAGGTTCTTAGTAGTTATCTATTTTATATAGAGTAACGTGTATATGTCAGTCCCAATCTCCCTATTCATCCCTCCCCCACCCCCTGTGAACCGTAATTTGTTTTCTACATCTGTGACTCCACTTCTGTTCAAAACTTATTTCATAACTACCACACAAGACTGGCTTCCAGGAGTTTTAATAATTTGAAAATAAAAGTGGGAAAACATCATAGTTTAAAAATTTAGTATAAAGGATACTTAGGATATTCAGCATTACTGACTCAACCACCTGAGTTTGACCAAGCTCTGGGAGTTGGTGATGGACAAGGAAGCCTGGTGTGCTGCAGTCCATGGGGTCTCAAAGAGTTGGACACAACTGAGTGAGTGAACTGAACTGAACTGAGGACATTCAGAGAAACCAAGTAATTAAATAAATGCTCACAAAGAAGATTCAGTGGGATTTATATTTTTCTGTGTGTGTGCATACACACACACTTCCATATCTATATCTATCTATCTATACATTTTTAGCCTTCAGTGAGTATTCCATTTTGGGGGGAGGAGTTCAAATTAATTAAGGCATAATTTATGTACAATGCAATTTCCAACTTCTAAGCATATGATTTGATCAATTTTGACCATTTCAAAAAGCTCCTATATGATCTCCCCCATTGTGATATAAAACATTTCCACATAATTAATTATTTATAGCTATAATCAGTGCTTATGGTGATCTGGGAAATATTTAGATTGGATAAGTCATACAAAAGGCAATGATAGCACACAACTTTTGTTCATCTCACAGAACATAGAAGAGTTCTAAAAGGCCTATGTTGGGACCAGGAAGGGTTTCACTGGACTGATTTCAGAGCTGGTATCCCCGATTCATATGTTGAGAAAGAACAGCCTAAGACATGAGCCTTAGATACGCACTAGGTATCTTTGTTCATGTGAAGGGAAAACACATTTCTTTTTACCTTGTTCAAGATATTATATTCATTCAGTTGCATCTCACCATATGAATTCTTTAGAAATAATATTGAAATTAATATTGAAAAGCCCATAACTTCTGACCAAACAAGATGGTATATAATTTTTATTTTGCATACAGCAAACAACAGGATCTTGCAATGCCAGGTAGCCAAATTTAGAGGTTTACATTTGAATGAAATTTGCCAGTGTGCAACTTCCTGTAGCTAACACAGTAGCCTCACAGCTGCCCTGAAAGCCCCTCCATGAAAATGAGTTAATTTGAACTAATAGGTCACCATGATAGTAAAGTGATAAGATCAGGAGTTTCCCTTTACTACATTCATTGTCATTTTTATGACCCTATACTAGTTTTAGGTGCCAGGCTGAAAACTGAAAGACCATGTGAGATGTACTAAAGAAGAGGGCTGCAAGGCGTGTAAGAGTTTTCACGATATATTTTAAAAATTCCGACCATATAGTTTGAAAGTGTCTCTTTAAACTCGAAGATATTGCTGCTGCTGCTGCTAAGTCGCGTCAGTCGTGTCCGACTCTTCATGACCCCCTGGACTGTAGCCAACCAGGCTCCTCCGTCCATGTTTTTTCCCAGGCAAGAGTACTGGAGTGGGTTGCCATTGCCTTCCCTGAAGATATTGCTGCTAATGCTTAAATAAAAACCGTAGCCTCTGCTGAATGGCTGGGATTCCTTTTCAAGGAATTCACAGTATATTTAATTTCTCACTGTCATCATATTGATGATTGGGAGAGAGGTAGAGATGATGATATACTGAACATTTTAAAACCATGTTTTAATATCTGAATTGAGAACAACCCTTAGTCACGCAATTTTCCTCCAACTTTGAAATGAATGCCAGGTATAACGTTGTTATCCTTTAAATAGGTATCTGTGTTAGGATGGAATACCTTCTTCCTCCACAAGAAAATGGGCATAGAGAATTAGATGCCTTAGCTAATGTGACAAGTATGTAGTAGATCCAGGGCATTCTGATTGGTGTGAACTCTTATGCAGTGACTCAACTATAACAAGCCTTTTCTAATAAGTCTTATTAATTTTGCAAAGTTTGAAAAAGGTTTTGATTTATGAACCAGTTATCTGAGTTACCTAGTAATTTAGCCATAAATATTGATAAAAGAAATGCTCCATAATGAATAGGAACTAGAGTTTTAAGCATCTACCATATGCCAGATGCTTTATGTAATGTTATCTTATTATAAAGTAGATATTATCATCTCAAGTTTACAAAAGAGGAAACCAAGCATCAGAGAACTTAAGTAACGTGTCCCAAATTATCTATCTTATAAATTACAGGGCGAGGATTTAAACCCAAACTCTCTGATTCTAAGATTTATTCCCCCTCAAACTCTCAGTGAGGTAACTAGTAGGTTCTGTGCACTAGACCTTCCATCAAACCAAAGATAGCTCCTGGCGCTTCTGACATGCTGAGTACAATGTTGAATGTGTCAGGCGCTAGAAAACAATGCAACCAAAGGGCTTAGATTAGGATCTACTTAGGGACACCAGCCGTTTGCTATAGATTAAGTATGGCCACAATTTCTTTGCAGGTCTTCCCATCAATAAGTGGCAGATCTCTCCTGGTCTTGAATCTGGGATGGTTTTGTGACTTGTTTTGGCTAGTAGAATGTGGATTAGCATTTTATGAATACCTCCTTCATGCCAGACTCTATGCCAGGCACTTTATATATATTAGTATGTGTCTCATCACTTTTAGTAATTAACATTTGTGTACTTTATATACTCTGCATAATGCTAAGTGATTCACATTGTTTCATTAAAGCCTTGCCATTATACCAATGAAATAGATCACTGTAATTCTAAATTACAGATCAGAAAACTAGTAGGCAGTGTAAAGACTGTCAAGGTCACAGAACTAGTGAATGATACAGGCTGGATTCTAATAGACCTGCTCGAGCTATGCAATTAGAGTGGGGAGGTTGGCGTAGAGATGAGCGTAGCAGTGGCCGTGAGCTGCTGTCCTGAGGGAAGTGACTGAACACTTCACACTGTAGGTGATATATGAGTCTTGTTTTGAAGGATGACAGGAAATCAGTAAGCAGGTAGGATAAGGGGTCTCGTTGTTGAGGGGCAAAGCAAAGGCTCAAATGTGTGGACAGCATGTCACAGATGTGGAAATATGCAGACAGGAAAGCTGGAGGAAGGAGCAAGTGCCAGGTTATAAAGAGTATTTTTTGAGCCAGGCTGAAGGAACTTGGACTTTGTCCACTAACAGGAAGTGGTTCTTTAGGCAGCTATTAGCAGTGTAGACATACTGAGAGTGGCATTCTAGGAAATGTAATCTGGGGCTGAAAATGATGGTCAGAAATGGTTGGCATGGGGAGTGTATGGGCTTCTGGAGCTTCCCAGATCTGTGATACAGCTCTGACGGGCTCTCGGTGGGGTGGGGTTGGGGAGGCCAGCAGGTGACGTTTATATCCACTTCTGTTTGGCTTTGTGTTGGAGCCTGGTGAAGGCTGATACTCGCCCTGTGAGTACTAAGGGCTGCTGGCCACCTGTCCCAGTTGTACCAATTCCCAGGGCTCTTTCTCTGTTTTCTTCTTTATCTCCAGCCTCCCCATTGAGACCCGTGTGTAAAGAGGGGCCTGGCATGCCTCGCTCATACGGTCATATTTACAGAGGAAAAACCGTATGTCCTTAAATGATTTAAGAGGTCACTGTATAGGTCCAATCCTAAAGCCGGTAAGAATTTGTGAGGAAGTAATATTGAAACCTAGATCTTTAAAAACATTTGCCTTGATTCTATAAAGCCTAGATTATAGAGTATTTATCTCACAAAGAAGAGTTGATTTGGGGCAACTTATCTCAAATATCTCAGGTGACAATAGGGACTATGCAATTGATATAAGATGGAGATATGTTAGTATGAAGTGCTTTGCCTAACGCCTTCAAACATATAGAGGTAAAATGAAGACTAAAACAGACCTGTTTAAATTTTCTCTTGGGAGAAGGAAATTCATCACAAGAACACTATGCATTTTTGTAATAGTGCATGTAAATAACATAGATTTTGATATTGATTAACTTGGTGCAACAACTTAATTTCTTTATAATAAAATATCATAGAGAAATTCTGGAAGATTGCACATGACCCTGGGAAGTAGAACAAGTAGGCAGGGAAGGTCAGTAGACTTAAAAAAAATTATACTGTTTTATTAAGTTTGAAATTTTACCATGTGTTATTTTTGTAATTGAAACTAGTTAATAAAAATTAAAAACCAGAATTTAGGTCTTATATCTTTATTGTAGAATTAAAAAAAAAAATCTTCGGTTACAATTGTCTTACATTTCTGGTCTATGAACTATTATATGCCCTTTGGAAAGTAACACTATTATAGAATTCCAAACTTCTGACAGTTTCTTAAAATTTTACTGTTAAAACTTTCCTGCTTGGCACAAAATTATGTCCAGGCTGCCTCTGTGAGAAAGTTATTTCTGTTGCCTGAGTTACAAAATGAAACACATTTTTTTTTTTCACCTTTGGGTCTTGGCGTGCCTTTGGAATGCTATTTGTATTTATGTATATCAATAGCTAAGTTAGAATGACAGGAACTACTGGGATGCACATTAATAAATGGTATCGTACAGTTTGGCCAGAACGAAATGTGCAGAACTTCAGCTCTGCCAGGTGGACTTGCCATGGCTGTTTCACTGAAAAACTTGATTACTTTTGCAAGCTGAGTAAAAGAATTCACCACCAGGAAATATTTCAAATTTCATGACATTAAAAACAGCCACTACAGAACCAATAAGACAGCCAAAAAAAAAAAATAAGGTGCTTGTAAAAAGTTTGCCTTTATTAATATTATTAAAAAAAAATTTCTGCAATTGTGGAGGAGCAGGTGGTTGGGTGGGGAACATGGACAGCTCTGGAAATGTGGTTCAGTTCTCCAAACAGGCAGGACTGTGGGCTAATTAAAGTCAGATAATGGGCCATTTTGAAAGCTTTAGATAAAACATTCATCCAAATGAATGCCAGAGATATAATATGTACTTCTATATTCAAACATTGGCGTTTTGAGTTTACAGGGCATTGCTTGCTGGGAAAATGCTTGTTTCTTTTTAAATTCTTTCTGGGCTCAGAAGGGGGTTAGTTGGCAATGTTAACAAGCAATATGCAAAGCACTGTGCTAGGAAAGTTGTGAAAGGTGTGGGGGAGCATTCCCAGGGTAGACACTGATTCCCTTTATCGATAACCAGACAAACATTACAAATGAATGGATCCTTCTGCTAGCAATTCAGAAAAAAGTAACAAGGACAAGTGAGATGTACTCCTTAAGGAAAAATCATATTTTTTCCTAAGAATTTATACTCAAACACGAAAAGAACAGGTACTTCTAAAAATTTTTTTTAAGTAAGAAAAATAAAACATTAGCAAAGCAGGAAGATACACACTGGGCCATCTGATGACCATTTGCTGTGCCCAGGCAAGCAGGAAATTCTTATTAAAGCCAGACTACATTACAGGATGGGTTTATGAGAGTTAAAGAGATGAAAACTAATTTTTATGGTAAATTTGTAGAAATCATAGAAGAGCATGAAGATTTCTTGTAATAGCAGTGGTCCAGATAATTTGCACTTGTGCTTAGTCATTCAGTCATGTCCGACTCTTTGCAACCTCGTGGACTGTAGCCCGCCAGGCACCTCTGTCTGTGGGGGTTCTGCAGGCATGACAACCCATTATTCCTGTCTGGAGAACCCCATGGATAGAGTAGCCTTGAGGGCTGCAGTCCACATGGTCACGAAGACTCAGACAGGACTGAAGCGACTTAGTATGCACGCACAAATCAGTTTGTGGGCTTATTTATATTCTGCCTCTTCCTTTCACTTAGAATTTTCCTTGCTATTTAATACCACCAATAGAATATCAAAGAGAAATAGCACAATATATATAAATTGCCCAAGTTTTAGGAAACTTTGGAAATTATATCTTGATTATATCTATTTGTCTTTAGCATGGAATTCTAAAAAACACCCAGGAAATGAGATTCTTGGTAGTCTCTCTCTCTCCATCTCTTACCATATATTCATAAGAAGATCAGAGAAGGAAATGGCAACCCACTCCACTACTCTTGCCTGAAAAATCCTGTGGATGGAGGAGCCTGATAGGCTGCAGTCCATGGGGTCTCGAAGAATCAGACACGACTGAGTAACTTCACTTTCACTTTTCACTTTCATGCATTGGAGAAGGAAATGGCAACCCACTCCAGAGTTTTTGCCTGGAGAATCCCAGGGATGGCGGAGCCTGGTGGGCTGCCATCTATGGGGTCACATAGAGTCAGACATGACTGAAGTGACTTAGCAGCAGCAGCAGCAGAAGAAGAAGATACGAGCAGAAGGAAATTACCCTCCCCTTTCCTTACTAGCTATTTTATTTATTCAGCGTATGCATATGATTCTTTAGTGTGTACAACTGTGAGGGAGTGCTGGAACACCTTGTAGGTTGGGAGAGCATCTAAGAGGTGAATGACCAGAATGAACTGGTAAGCTCGGCATTTCCCTGAGCCTGGGGTCTCTTCCAGCCTTCAGAAAGGAGTTGAGACGGTCTCCTCCTCCTTGAGTGGGAGAGTGGTATATTACCTCCTGTCCCAGGAGCGAGTCATGCGATATCAGCCTCTCAGGTCTGGTCGGCAACTTTCAGAAAAAAAAATCAGACTTCAGCAGAAGGCAGAGCAGGGTAGCAAACTTCAGGCAAGAAGAGGAGGTCAGAGTGAAATGGGTTGGCTGAGGCAGACCTAGAGAGCTCAAGAAGAGCAGCAGAAAGGCTTCTGCGAGGTCTGTGTGGACTCTGGCTCTGGAAATGCTTTCCTGTTTTACAGGGAGGGCCAGGTGCCATACAGAGCCCAGGAGAACACGGGTCCAGGAGAGGTGGGGGATGGCTGAGAGGAAGGACACTCTGGTAGCAGGTTCTGGGATGGAGCTAGAGATAGGTTCTGGAAGGAAATCAAGTCCAGTTTCTTCCAAGATGTTTGGGTATCAAAGCAGAGGAAGGTCCTGGCTCTGGTTTGCACTGGGTGTGGCATCATCTGAACGGTATACAGAATCACTGCAGGGACAGGCAGGGAGACAGACGTGTGGTTGAGAAGGAGCGAAAGACATGATGGGGCAATGGCCTGTGTGGAGTTTGGAGGGGGAGCTCAGGGCTGAGCGGAGGACCTGAAGCAAAGTGGTTACTTATTTCCAAAGCTCGTCCTTCCTTGGACCCGAAATGTGAACTTTAGAAGACACTATGGTGGGTAAAATAAAGACTGTGAAGTCCAACAAACCTGGTTTCAAATCTATGCTCCACTGATTCCTACCCAATTCTTAGTTTCCCCATCTGAAAAATAGGTATGAGTGTCGCCCTCTTAAAGCTATTGTGCCCCTTGTTGATAAGTGAAATTTACTCTAAAATGAATAAATGAAAACATTTGTGATGTCTTTACTTTGGAGCCTAGAAGAAATGTTAGCTATTATTATTAAGAATTCTTATTTACCCCAAAGAAAATTGAGGGGACAGAAGAGGACTCAGGCCCAGAAGTCACCTCAACTGTTCTATCCGTGCCAGTCTTTGACTAGATGTTTAAGCTAGTGCACTCCGTGTAATTGTTCTTGTGCCTTATGTGATTTTTCTATTGCCTATTTCCCTTGCAAACTCAATCTGCAACTCTAGCTGAACTAGAAGAAAGGAGGTTTATCTTTCTCAGAATAAAAAAGGGATTACAGCTTGGCTTTGGGTAGACCCATCAGGTTGGCGAGTAGGGTGGAACATGTTCTGGGGCCGGGAAAATCTAGGAAAGCAGGAAGATAAACAGCTGTACCCAGTGGGGAGAAGGGGGACACATCAGAAACACTATGAGTACTGGTTCCCTCCCACCTGTACCATTTATATTATTATATGATCCTTTGTAATTGAGGAAATATAGACTTAAAAAAGTAACTTGCTAGATCAGTAAATCTTGCTAGATTGCTCATCCTGATCAAAATGCTGAGACTTTTATTTCTTTCTTCCTGCCATTTGAAGTTGGTGTTTTCGTAAAACAGTCATCCAGGGTAGTGGTGGATAAGAATAATACTTGATTTGCTATTAGAGACTAGTTATGTTTTTGGATATTTAGGACTGCAGGATGGGAGCAGTTGACTCTATCTTAATGAAAGGCATGAAGCTGACGCTTCAATTTAGCCATCTCCTCATGTATAACGGGGGCTTTCCTGGTAGCTCAGCTGATAAAGAATCTGCCTACAATGCAAAAGACCTGGGTTCTATTCTTGGGTGGGAAAGATCCCCTGGAAAAGGGATAGGGTACCTGCTCCAGTATTATTGGGCTTCCCTTGTGGCTCAGATGGTAAAGAATCCACTTGCAATGTGGGAGACTTGGGTTCGATCTCTGGGTTGGGAACATTCCCTGCAAGAGGACATGTCAACTCACTCCAGTGTTCTTGCCTGAAGAATTGCCATGGACAGAGGAGCCTGGTAAGCTACAGCTCATGGGGTTGCAAAGAATTGGACATGGCCAAGTGACTAAGCACATGTACACGGGAGGACTGAGTGGTATAATGCTGGTATTGCTGAGTGAGAAGAAAAGTAATGTTGCTAACTGTTGTTTCCATTATTTTGTTGTTTCATTTGCTCAGAGTGAATCAATTTTTCGAATCTACAAAAGGCATCCCGTGGCCTTTCTAGAAGCCAATTTATTTATACAGTATTAGAATTTGTAGTAATGATGACAGAAGTATCTATTTCCCGAGGTTGCTGTTCAGAGCTCACTACCACCTATGGATATCTTCCTTTTCACAGCACACTAACATGACAGATAACATTTATCAAATGCTGCCATGCTCCAGATACTAGGAAAACCATAAAAGCTGCCATTTTCTGAGCACTTACAACATGCCATGCACCATGTATCAGCCAACAAGAGGCTATGGGCATAGAGGGGAGTGTCTGGGATACCTCTGCAGGCAAGACTAGAACTAAATTTTGAAAGGTCACACACCAGTCTGCTTCACTTCTCCACCATTTAGACTAAGTGGGTCTACCCACTGCATATCACAAGAGTCTCTCCTCTCCCTCTGGATGGTCACCCCTCCTCGCGTTCTTTTGAACTCTGCCCCTTGTCACTGCCCACCTGAGTTTTCTTCTTTCCCAGCTTAGCTCAAGGCTCACGCTCCTCCAAGAAGTCTTTCACCTTCCCTGACCATGTCTTGCCCACCCTCTTTTCAGCCTCTGTCCTGCTCACTGATGGTCACCGTCCTGTGTTTGGGCTTGGATACCAAAGCTGTCTTTTAATTTTTAATCACTTATTTCATGTGTAATTCCTTCTCTCAGCTGGGCTGTACATTTCTTCAGTTCAGTGAATTTCTTATATCACTTGAATGCTAATGTTCATTGGATGAAATATTTAATGCTCTAGCATTGATTGAACACATACCATGTGCAAAGCCCTTGACACATGTTAAATCTAACGCTTATGATAACTTTGGGAGGCAGATATTATTATCTTCCTTTGACAATAAGATTAAAGTACCTTTACAGTCATCATGCAGTTGGCAAATGGCAGTGCTGGGGTTTGCATTCAGGTCATCTGGATCCAGAGTCCAAACTCTTCATCATGCTATGCTGTCTGTGTCGTAGATGAGAAACCCCTGCGAATCTGAGCACTGAGGGTTCTCAGATGACAGAGTGATCTGAAACTTCAGCTCAAGGATGCTGGAATTGGAATATGAGCTGGTTCTCAGAAACTGAGATATATTTCAAACCATAGTGAGATGGGAACATTTGAAATACGAATAGTAAAGAAGTAAGGGGATGGGATAAACTGTTAAAAGTTTGAGTATTAAAATTGAATACTGAAATAGGACCAACCAGACTCTACTTTTATTGACAAGGACAGAGGCCCAGAGAGGAGAGAGGAATTCCTGGAGACCACTGATAGCCAAAAGGGGGGATTCAAACAGACCGAGGAGGGAGCAATTGCTTTTTTAATGCCACAGAGAAGTCTCAGAAGTGTTTTCCAAAGTTTCAGGGAAATCAAAGAAACTTTGAGATGTTATAACATGCAATTTTTAATTGCCTATTTCCATTTTTTAATACCTCATGAGAAACTCAAATGCAAATCACAGATATGGACATCATGTTTACACTTGGTGGTAACCGAAACGCTCACGTGACTGGTGCCACAAAACAGCAGCTGGATACAGAACAAAACAAATCTCTAACTAGCAGTCCTGATGGAAAGACAGTTGTTACAGATGGAGCTGGACAATGTGCATCTGTTCGACAGTTAGAGGTCATCGACCTCTCAAGGAAGATCAAACACTTTCATATAATCTATGTCATAAATGCATTATATGACTTCCATTCACCTTCTGTTCTTTCAGTGTTTTCCATCAGTATGTACTGTTGTCATGCTTCTTTTTGTGTTTACAATGTTAACTTCCAAAAATAATCAGGAAAGGGTGATTAACCAAGATACCCAGCTGACAGTGCAGCCTTATCCTGTATGTTCTTGATGTAGAGATTTTAGCAGCTAATTTAAGTGTAAGGATTCAGGAAAACATAGAAAAAGAAAATAACTGTAACTATTGAGGCTTACTATTTGGAAAGGAGATACTTGAGTTTAATATAAAAAGGATCATGTCGAGTGGAAATAGATTTTGGTCTGTGTTTGCATATGGTATATAATTCAAGGCTGGTCTAGTCCAAATATATTTCTCATTTGGGATATAGCTCCTCAACATTTTTCTCAGTTTGGGTCTTCTAAAAACCACCAGCAGTCATCGTTTGTTTTTCCTCTGGTTTATGTAGAATATTAACTTAAAATCACTTTCATATCTATTTCCTTATTGTTCTTCACTATAGCATTTTGATGAATGAGCAGAACAGAATAACTGCTAGGATGTCCATAAACCAATAAAATAGAGTAAACTTCAGACCCTGATTATCAAGCCCATTCTTAACCCCCAACACTGCACTGTATCCCCCATTCCACTACTCAGTTTTAACTCCAAGCTGAGTTCTGTTTCCTATTTAGCAAGTTTAGAATTTTTTTCCCCTCATGCAACTGTTGTATATTCAATAATTTTAAATGAACTTTAATCATAGTTTGAGGAAAAATCGATCAGAAAGCTGAATAGCCTGCAAACTGTTCACTGAATTTCAAAACAAAATGAAAAATTATGGCTATTAGATTTATTGCCTCTTCTTTTTAAAAAATTATTTATTTATTTTAGCCAGGTTTATTTTTTAAATTTGATTAATTTTCAACTGGAGGATAATTATTTACAATGTTGTGTTGGTTTCTGCATACATCAGTATGAATCAGCCATAAGTATACATATGTCCCCACACTCTTGAACCTCCCGCCCACCTCCCACCCCATCCTACCCCTATGGGTTGTCACAGAGCACAGGTTTGAGCTTCCTGCATCATACAACAAATCCCCACTGGCTATCTAATTTAAATATGGTAATGTATGTGTTTCCACCTTGCTCTCTCGATTCGTCCCACCCTCTCCTTCCCCCACGGCGTCCACAGGTCTGTTCTCTAAGTCTGTGTCTCTATACTGGCCATGCAAATATGTTCATATCCGTGCCATCTTTCTAGATTCCGTATATATTCATTAATATACTATATTTGTTTTTCTCTTTCTGGCATTTCATTCTGTATAATAGTCTCTAGGTTCATCCACCTCATTTTTATGGCTGAGTATTATTCCATTATATATATGTACCACAGCTTCTTTATCCATTCACCTATCAATTCTTCTTTTAAATTTTACTAATGATAGCTGAGAGTTCACTAAAATTTGTTGATATTATTCAAGTTTTTCAATGAATAGTTTTTATGAAATGTCATTGAAATAGTGTAATTGAAAACAGTGCAGCATAAACTTACATCAGAAGTCTAAACATACATCTTTTGGTGCTAGATGCTGGTGAGTGGCTCTTATTTAAAGTGTTCTAGTTGAAAATCTAGTCGTGTAGTAACGAGTAACCCAGAAAAAATTTGGAAAAAAAAGGAAACAATTACTTAAAAACAGATACACATGATAATAGTTCTGAAACCACAGGATTATGGCTAAAATGAACAGAAGTGGTTTTAAGTCCAGTCTTTGGTGAAAGTCTCTTCGGAAGCAAGGGATTTTTTCCTCTTTGATTCCTACTTCAAAAATGTGAAAACATTTCATGGTATCAAAAACAGATGTTTGTGAAGGAAACTGTGGTAAAGATGAGTCAACATAACCCATGTAAACTTATCCAAGGACTGTCACAGACAGCAGAACAGCAATTTGGGCATCAAATAGATGCTTCCTAGAGAGTACTTATCTGAGGGACACAGTTATCGTATCTGTGTACTAGTTTCCTAGGGTTACTGGAACAGATTACCACTACCTGGGTGGCTTAAAAACACCAAAATCTATTCTTTCATGCTCTGGGGGTCGGCAGTCCAAATCAAGGTGTTGGTGGGACTTGCTCCCCATGGTGCCTTGAGGGGAGCCCCCACTCTGGGCCCTCCAGCTTCCTGCCTGATCACGTGGCCCCAGCTCTGCCTACTCAGTCACGTGGCCACGTCCTCTCCTGTGTGTCTTCTCTTTGGTGTGTTCCTCGCATAAGTCCCTTCTGTAGAGTTCATGGGGTTGCATTTAGGGATCAGCTTTTTCCCAAGAGGGTAAGTTTCTTCACTTAAGATCCTTTACTTAATCACATATTTTGCCACTTAAGTGAGCATTCACACGTTCCACAGGATTTGCTGTAGAATCTTTTGGGTCTGTTTTCTGGCCTGCAGGTGTGCTAAGTCACTTCAGTCACGTCTGACTCTTAGCTGACTATAGCTCACCAGGCTCCTCTGTCCTTGGGATTCTGCAGGCAAGAATACTGGAGTGGGTTGCTGTGCCCTCCACCAGGGGATCTTCCCAACTCAGGGATGAAACCCACATTTCTTAGGTCTCCTGCATTGGCATGGAGAAGGCAATGGCACCCCACTCCAGTACTCTTGCCTGGAAAAATCCCATGGACGGAAGAGCCTGGTAGGCTGCAGTCCATGGGGTCGCAAAGAGTCGGACACAACTGAAGTGACTTGGCAGAGTCTGCATTGGCAAGTGGGTTCTTTACCTCTAGTGTCAGCTGCGAAGCCCTGTGTTTTGATCTTGGATGATATATACAATAAAAACAGTAATGGAAGGGCCTCCAATATCCTCAAGTTATCTTTTTACTCGTTATTACGCACATTATCAGTAGCAAGTTTTGAACTTGATACTTGATATCACTTTGATATCCTAAGGTCCCATGTGATTGTATCATATGAGGAGGTGGGGCCTTTGGAAAGTGACTGGGTCGTGAGGGTGGAGCTCTTATGAATGGGATTAGTGCCCTTATAAAAGGGCCCTTAGAGTAAGGATGACTTTCCTATCTGAACTTACCTAAGATATCAGACTCATTGCCACCTAGTGAACTGGATGAAAAAGGGGATAGAGTGTCAGTATTACTCAAGGCATTAGAGCCCCTTAGGTGCTGTCAGTAACGTCCATGTTTCCTGCTCACTGAGTTGTGTTTACCACAGGGACAGAAAAAGTTAAGAGTCTGTGATTACTTATGCTATCTTTCTTGGAATATACAGATATTTTGGAAGAGTGGTTGAGATGAAATGTGAGCAAGTAGATGGTAAAACCAATTCATGGAGATACCTAAAGTCCAAATAGCCACATATTAGAACAGTGCACATTTAATTATCCACATTTAAAATATCTTTGAAATGAAGAAGAGAGGTACTAGCAGTGAGACACTGAGTAATACATGACAACAGGAAACTGGGGCTGAGTTCATACTGCCTGTGTTCCTGATGCCTGAGAAGAATGACCAGAGTTAGAGCTGTTTTGCCCCTTTCCACTCCTTTCTGTTTGATATACTCTCTTATGCTTTGATTTCCTTTGTATGTGCTGTGGTCTGATTGTTTGTGTCCTCCCCAAAGTCACTTTGATACCCTAAGGTCCCATGTGATTGTATTGTATGAGGAGGTGGGGCCTTTGGAAAGTGACTGGGTCGTGAGGGTGGAGCTCTTATGAATGGGATTAGTGCTCTTATAAAAGGGCCCTAGAGTGCCCTCTGTGCTCTTCCACCAAGTGAGGACACAATGAGAAGCCTGCAACCCAGAAAAGGGAAAGGGCCTTCACCAGAACCTGACCATGTTGCAACCAAAACTCGGACCTCCAGCCTCCAAAACTGTGAGAAATGTTTTCTGTTCATAAGCTTGGTTTCCCAGGTGGCTCAGTGGTAAAGAATTTACCTGCCATGAGGAGACACAGGAGATTAGGGTTCAATCCCTGGGTCAGGAAGATCCACTGGAGGAGAAAATGGCAACCCACTCCAGTGGTCTTGTCTGGAAAATCTCGTAGGCAGAGGAGCCTGGTGGGCTACAGTCCATGGGGTTCCAAAGAGTCGGACATAACTGAGTACACATGCACATACACACAAGCTACCCCATCCCATCTATGGTATTTTGTGATGACAGTCCAAACGAATGAAAACTGCATGAATCAGAGATGCTTCTACTCCAGTCCACGTTGGCTTTTCCCTTTAAAAACGGTGTGGAATTGAGCATCACAAGCCTTGCTACTTGTTAACTGTAACCTGCAGATAATCTCTTCCCTTCTTTTGTCCTCAACTTTTTCAACTATAAAATGTAAAACTACGTCAATATCAGTCTCGCGGGGCTAGTGTGTCCGTCAAATGAGATAACACACAGGAAGTGCACTTTAAACTGTGCTTATGTAAGTAGTGTCCCAGTCTTCATATCACATGGCAATGCTGCCCAGTCTTTTGTCTTGAGCATTCAGTGTAGTGGTTGGTTATAGGGTAGTATATTTTTAAAATATATAAGCATTTTTCCTTTGCACCAGGTTATTTGCTGTTTAATGGCACAGACCATGCATCACATGGTTCCCGTACCCACTTCTGTATAACACTCACAGTGTCACTGGGCCAGTCGCAATAGCTCAGCAAATTCTTATCTGGGTAGAGATAAGAAACTTGGCTGGGGTGAGGGGTTTGATAGTTGCTCTTTGCTCTGTGGTGAAGTTCTTATACTGTGGTGTGCAAAGAAATCACTCAAGGAGCTTATTAAAAGTGACCATTCCCTGGCCCCAGCCCTGTAATAACTCTACGTTTGTAGACTTGATACAGGGACGAGGAGTCTGCATTTTAAAATTACAGTGTAATATGACTTATTATTGTTTATATTGTTATGTCTTTTAAAAAAGCTAACACATCAAAAAAAAAATAAAGAAAACACACTCAGTCACGGAGCTTAAAAAAATCGTGTTAGGGAATTTTTAAATAAAAATATATTTACCTCCACCATTTGAATAGGAACCTCTTTGTCTTGTTATATAATTCCGTCTGGCATAGCGCCTTGTCATTGTGTATGTGTATCCATGACGATGTCGAGGAGGGAGTTATACCCTGACTCACACGGGGTAGACACACTATCAGCTCCTTGCCTATGGCATTGTGCTCATTTTACTCTTATCTTCCCAACTAACCGCGCACCTGGAACTTTAGCAAGTTTCACAATCCTAGCGGTGGCAGTGGTCAAGCACTCCACTTGCATCCATGAAGCTGTAGTTCACTCAGAGTAGACTCTGAATTCTCTCTCTCTCTCTCAAGAGACTCGATTCATAGGGACGCTTTTAACTCACATCCCAGATGATCCTGAGGAAGTTCTACAAGGAACATAGTACTAGGAGCAGACAAGAAGCCAATTATTCAGATTTCTGTTAATCAACTAAGCTCCATTTGTTGAACTAGAAGATAAGAGGAGGTTCCAAAGAAATGAAGACCCCAAAATACAAGGGGTCCTTAGATGGCAGGAAATTGAATCTGGAGTCAGTTCACTTGAAACACGTCCCAGAAGTTTGACTCTGCAGCAGTGTTGAAGCTGGTGCTGATGTTCGGAGCAGAACACACTGGAAGAACCAGTTTGCCCTGTGTCCCAGCCCCTGTGGTTGGTGTTATATGTGGCCCCCTCCTTTATTCTTGGTCATCTGTTCCCATGTCCTGACCCCAGCAATGCCCTGGGGGATGTCTGATATTCATGTTGTTATATTTCACCCAGTAAGGTGAGTGATTATATACCCAACCTGATAGCCAACTGCTATCTCCATTCAAGAATCATTGTTGGAGATTTGGGTGTAACTACTTAAACATTTTAGGTATAGAGAGGGGCTATTTATGAAGACAAGGGTGACAGATGGAGATTTTAGACTTAAGACAACTCCTACCAGGATTTTAAAATCTGATTTTGCATGTTACAGAGAAGTTGTTTGTTCATAAGTTGTCTCTATCAGATTTAGAATAACCTGGGGGTGAAGGTCTGCCTGCAGTGTGGAAGACCTAGGTTTGATCCCTGGGTCACGAAGATCCCCTCGAGAAGGAAATGGCAGCCCACTCCACTCTTCTTGCTTGTAAAATCCCTGGACGGAGGAACCTGGCAGGCTACAGTCCATGCAGTTGCAGAGTCAGACATGACTGAGTGACTTCCCCTGCTGTGGGTGAAGGTCAGCTTTATTTCTACCAAACGAACCATTGCTAGTTCCTGACTGGAGTAAATGACAATGTCAGGATACATCATCCTTTCATATGCATGAGGTGAAGTGGGCAGCCTATAAATTCACAGAGCTCTTGGAATCCTTGCTCATAGATTGACACATGTGCCATAATGTTAATAATAGTAATTATATAGTGTGTGTGCCAGCTAAAGGGAGACCCCATGTACTGTAGCCCACCAGACTCCTCTGTCCGTGGAATTCTCCAGACAAGAATACTGGAGTGGGTACTTATTCCCTTTTCCAGGAGATCTTGCTGATCCAGGGATCGAACCCAAGTCACCTGCATTACAGGCAGATTCTTTACCTTCTGAGCCACCAGGGAAGCCCTGGCTAACACTTGCTATAGAGAATATCAGACTCAAGAGGTGAGAGACTGGTGTGAAGATAAAAGGAAGGGGAGATAACTAACCTTAATAGAGGACTTAGCCCCCAAAGACTTTAGAATGTATTTAACTGAGACTTACATTAAATCTTGAGTTACTTGTCTGCCTGGATCGTTTTTCAGCCAGCAGGTCTTTGACCGTGTGCTTCACTCTCACTCCTTGATACACTCGTTTGCTGTAGTCTCCTGGGACTTAAGCAAATGGAACAGTAAGAATCAAATATAGATGGCATAATTAGGTTAACCTCCCTAGGGATGCATTCAAAGGCTAATTTTTGTGATGCTATTTTCTTATTAGAATGTTAGACTCGAGTTTGAAGTGATTTCAACAGAGGTCATTTAGTCCTATCTCCTGGTTCCTGATAGAAACCGATCCAAGCTTTGCTTAAGTGAAAGAAAGACTACTCCCCGCTTTACACAACAGCTCCTCAAAGTGTCCTCTTTTTTGTATTCTTGATTTTCCAAGATTTACTCCTGAAAGATTTATAATGTATGCTCTAATTACAAGATCAAGGAGGATGCAACTTGAAATAATGCTTAGGATATGATGCAAAAGTTGGATTTGTATGATTCAGGTTACAGAATGACTGACATTCTTGCTGCGTCACCTTTCTACCTGACGTGGTGAACAGGTCAATTGGACTGTTTTAAGAAGATAATGTTATAAAGAAGGAAGCTATTTTTTATCTCTTCACTGCACTAATACTTAATGTATTTTTATTTTTTAAAATTTATTTATTTATTTAGCTGCAACTAGTCTTAGTTGCAGCCTGTGGGATCTACTTCCCTGACCAGGGATTGAACCCGGTCTCACCTGCATAGGAAGTGTGGCGCTTTAGCCACTGGACAACCAGGGAAGGCCCCTACTAAATGTACTTTTAATTTCTGAAATTAAATACAAGGCCACTTGTGTTATTTCATTTGATTCACTTCACAGATGAAGAAACTGAAGTTTGGGGCTAAGTTATTTGAAAGACTTCATAGCTGCTAGTAACAGCTGAGCTAGGATTCAGATTTAGGTCATATTGTAGCTCTAATTACCAAAAAAATCTTCACTTTTCACCGTGACAAAATGACAGAGAGATAGCAGACAATAGGTAAAAATATTTCCCCGATGTTCTGAAATTGGCAGCACTGCTTCTATAAACAGTGACTTCATTGTCACTGAGGATGGTCAGGTAGGGACAGAAACACCTTTTGTCTGGAGTGCTATAGAAAGCATTTAAGCACTGAATTAGCAGTTGAACTATAGGAATTACAAGATATTTTCTAACTTTGAGCTCCTTCGTTCTATAGTAGGTTGGTTGGTTTCAATTAATTTTAGTTGAGGTGTTGCTGGCTTACCAGCACTTTCAGCTGGCACAGAACTCAGCATTAGTCTGTATAGCATAGAACCAAAAAATCTTCTCTAGTCTAGGATTGACTTAGGAGTCAAATCTTATTATAGAAAGAATAAAAAGAAGGAAAGAAAGAAGAAATCCAAACCAAAATGAGAGGTAGAGGGGAGCGTTGGGTGAAAGAGGCTGCTGGTCTGGCAACCAGTGCTTGCTCACTTCGTATGAGCCACTGACTTCAGAAAATTACAATTTCTCAGCCCTATTTTTTTCATCTGTATAATGGGTATAATAAGCTCCCTAAAACTGACCGCAAAATTTTATAAGATATGCAAGTGAAAATGTGAAAAGTACCAAAGTAAATAAAACATGTCTGCACACAATGAGGGAGACAAAAAACAAACCAAAAAAACCCCATTAAAATCTAGGTTCCAAGACAATTGATCATTCAATTCAAATAAAGTTCACATGCAATCTGATTTTGGCAAAACAAAGCTATTTGACTGATCCTTTGGGTCTTATTTTTAGGATTTGGTCTATATATCTTTTAATTAAAGAGGCTTGGAATATCTCTTTCAAATCAGCCTCATATTGAAAGCTTAAGGATTTTATATTTATTCCAAAGGAATCTAAATGTTGCTCTTAGAATTGTGTCTGAGGCCTTATTTTGGGGGGAAACACCAAGAGTGCATTTATTCATCAATAATTTATTGAGTATTTTTTATGTGTCAGGCATTGTGTTAGAGCTGAGAATACAAAAGAACATGCTATCTTGTGGGAGGCAAGAAATACTCAATTATAAGGCAAATGTGCTAAGTACAAGTACAGAAATATGCATGAACAGAATACTCAGAAAAACACAGAGTGTGGCAATTCTTCATGAGCGTGGGGACAGATTTAGGGAAGGCAAGTTGATAGCAGAGGTAAGAGGTGGGTATGATGATTAATGGGCAAGAGCAATCCAGGTATGGAGGGCAGCAGGACAAAGGCCTGGAGGCAAGACCAGAAGGAGGGAGAAAATGAGGTTGGGGAAAGGAAATGAATGAGCCTCAGTCATGAAGTTTCTCGTGGGTAAAGGAGTTCAGACTTTATCCTATTGGCAGTGAGCCATTGGAGGCTTCTGAGTGTGGGGGTAGTGTGGTTAGATTTGCATTTGAGATAGACTTTTCTAACAGCTGTATGAAGGGCAGATTCAGATTTAAGAATCACAGAGCCACAGGGAGAACAGTCAGCAGGATTCCAGGATATTTCATCCAAGAGATTGTGGGGTCTGAGTAAGGGTTGACAGGAGGGCGAGGAGAGGACAGTAAACAATAATTTGGAAATTATTATTTAGATGTAGGAGGGAAAGGGGAGGGAACATTCAAGGGTGATTCTTCCACCATGGGTTTGGTCTGGGTACACAAGTTTCAGAGCCATCATAATGCCGATAGTAATGAAACCAAGAAAGAGAATAAACTTTCTTGGAATGTTTGCAAATTGGAACCATACCATTGTGCACTGGCTTCCCAGGAGGCCCTAGTGGTAAAGAACTCAGGTGACAATGCAGGAGACAATCCCTGGTTGGGGAAGATCTCCTGGAGGAGGGCGTGGCAATCCACACCAATATTCTTGCCTGAAAAATCCCATGGACAGAGGAGCCTGGCGGGCTACAGGCCACAGAGTCAGACACGACTGAGGCAATTTAGCACACATGCACCATGGTGCGCACAAAGACCATATGCATCTGGCATGTTGGGATAAACAGGCCAGGCTTCTCCCAACAGCTCAGAGGATCAATATTTTGAGAACTCGTACAATGATGATTCCTGACACTGGTTGGGAAGTTGTAGACTAAATGATCAAAGATAGAAGCCTGGGGAATATCCACATTTGAAGGGTTGTCAGAGGAGATGGAGGGAACCCTAGTGAAAAAGAAATGGTTGGAGAAGAACCAGAAAAACAGCAACAACAAGAGAATAAGACATTACAGAATTTGAGGGAAGGAATTTTGAGAAAGAAGGAAAAAGAATAAGATACAACAGAATTCTCCAGGAAGATAAGGACAGCAAAACATCCATTGCTTTCACTCTAGTAGCTAGTGTTGACTTAGCAAGAGCGGTTTTGGGAGTGTGAGGTCATCAGAAGCCAGGTACTAATGTCATAGGCATAGGTGGAGACAGGGAGACTACTTCTTGAAGTTTGAAGTAGAAAGGGAAATAAGAGGTTGGATGATCATTGGAGAGAACTACAGGGTCAAGGAGAGGTTTACGTATGTTTTTGTATCCATTTAATGAATTCCTGGATAGGAGATACTTGAGAATATTTGAACAGGAAGAGGGAGGGACTGAAGATTTAGGAAAGAGGAGAAAATGATGGAGGGAGATCTTCAAGAGGAAGCAAGAAATTGGGGTCAAGGGCACAAGCTGGCTCTCAACCTTTGAGCCTGGAATAAAGAAGGGCAGGGGAGAGGTGGTGGTTGGAGCATGTGGTCAGTAACTAAGACGCCTCTAGGGCCCGTCTAGCAGCCTGGTATATGAGAGTGATTCAAGCGCTAAAGCTGAGAACAAAACAGGAGTCAAGGCAAGAGAGAAAAGTCCAAGTGAGAGTACACACCAGTGATCCTCAGTGTGAACCTGGGGTCAGGAGAAATAGCACTGGCTAAGAATGTGTTAAAAATGCAGATTCTCAGGTCCTTCTCCAGATATACTGAATCAGAAACTGTAGGGGTGGGCCCAGCAGTTGTGTTTTAACTAGCCCTTCAAGTGATTCTGATGTTCTCTGAAGTCTGAGAACCTTCAGAGGTTCTCAGATATACACATGAGTAGGGATTTTATAAGTTTCCTGTGGAGGCGGGGGCCAGCCCTAACCTAGGCATTCCTAGCTGAGCAAAAAGGGGGAACGTCTGGCTGATTGATGGAGGTGTGGACTTGGGTCTGAGAAGTCTGGGGTGGATGTTGAAGAGGTCCAGGCTGATCCTTTGTGTGTTTGCAGACTGTCTTGTTTTTACTTTTTTTTGGGAAGGGATTTTTAATTGATGGGTTAAATCTGAATTATTTATTTATGTTTTATGTGTATGCCAAAAAGCCTAGAGGAAATATACCTATTCTAAATGTTTAACAAATAACCACATGGAGACTAATAGAGGGATAAAATTCATGAGATGACAAACAAACAGATCAAAACTTCTGAAGTTCTGCCATAAAAAAAAAAATCAGTCTTATGTACTGGTTGGCACTGACTTTGGTGCAAAATATGGGGTTATATGCTGCAGGGGATGCAAAATAAATTTAGAACTTACAACAGATGTCCTCAAAGACACCTTATTTTAGTGAGAGAAACAGACATTCACTTGTGAGGGATTAGGGGAGGGGGAAGAATGTATTTTGGTTTGTTGATGAAAACTTTGTGGGAAGGGATGGGACTTATGCTTGATTCAGACTGACGTGGATAGGTTAGGAGGAGGGAGAAAGGTCATGTATATTAGACTTGGCATGAGCAAAGGCAGAGGAAGATGGGAAAGAGCAAGGCATGTGGTAAGAAAGGGGACAAGCTAAGGTCATTGGAATTAATAGATTTAAATGCCATCAATATACAGATGAAGTTCAAATGGGTACCCCTAGCCCAGACCTGTCCTGGACTTTAGACTTCGACGTCCATCTTTTTTCAGATGTATAGTAGACGTTTCAAACTCCACACGCCCAGCTCTGAACTTTGTTCTTCCCTCTGTATTTGCTTATCTGAAACCTTCCTGTCTCAGTGGTGATGATGGTGCTGGACTCAGTCGTGTCCCACTCTTTGCAGCCCCATGGACTGTAGCCTGCTAGGCTCCTCTGTCCGTGGACGTTTTCAAGCAAGAATATTGGAGTGGGTTGCCATTTCCTACTCCAGGGAATCTTTGCAACCCTGGGATCGAACCTGCATCTCTTGCATCTCCTGCATTGGCAGGTGGATTCTCCATCACTGTGCCACCTGGGAAGACCCCTTCCTGTCTCAGTTGATGGCAACTCCATTCTTCTGATTGCCCAGAAGCTATAGAGTCATTCTTGGTTCCTCTCTTTTCTCTCAGACTTCACAGTCCATCCTTTAGGAGTTTGATGGAGCCACCTATGAAACAGACCAGAATCTGCAGATTTTTCTCCAGCTCCACTGGTAATCTGTTTGTTAGTCACTCAGTTGTGTCCGACTCTTTGCAACCCCATAGACTGTAGCCCACGAGGCTCCTCTGTCCATGGAATTTTCCAGGCAAGAATACTGGTGTGGGTAGCCATTCCTTTCTCTAGGAGATCTTTCCAATCCAGGGATTGAACCCAGGTCTCCTGCACTGCAGGCAGATTCTTTACCATCTGAGCCACAGGGACGTGCCACTCCCCGCCCTGCCCACCACCACCACCTGCTGCTAATATCCAGGTACAATTGACTGTCATCTCTCATAAAGATACTGCAGTAGCCTTCCAACCTATCTCTTTGCTTCTATTCTTCCTCCATCCCCAGTCTATCTTAACACAACAGCCAAAGTGATTCTTTCTAAAGAACAAATTCCAGTTGCCTCAGTTCTCTTCTCAAAACCACAAGATGGCTCTCCATTTTACTCAGAGTAAAAGCCAAGCTCCTCACGATGGCCCAACATAAACTTGTGCCCCCACATCTCTGATCTCATCTTGTGATACTGTATGTACTCCAGACAGTTTCTGAAACATATCGACCCACCACTTCTGCCTTAGGACCTTTGCATTAGAGGCTGTCCCCTCTATCTGGAATATTCTTCCCTCTGCCACCCACATGACTAAATGCCCTTGTTTCCCTCAAGATTTGGCTCAAATGTCATTTTCTCAATGAGAACATATTTAAAGTTGCATTTACCCTCTTCTACTTTTTCTATGCGTTGCTTGTCACTTTTTAAATATCCTATATACTTTCCTTATTTATGAAGTTTATTGTTAATTGTCTTCCTCTCCCTTGCTAGAGTGTAAGTTCCACAAGGATGGTAATCTTTGCTTGTTTTACCTCACTGGAACATTTTAAGTGCCGACGGCTAGAACAGCTCTTGGCACTTAGTAATGTGAAAGTCGCTCAGTTGTGTCAGACTCTTTGCGACCCCATGGACTATACAGTTCATGGAATTCTCCAGGCCAGAGTAATGGCAAGGCAGTTAGTAGTCCTCCAGTAAATATTTGTTGAAAGTGGTTTTTTTTTTGGTTGAGAATAATGGAAATGTTGAAGGTCTTGAAAATCAGGCTGTAAAAGTCTATTCTTTATGTTGTTGATGGTGAAAACCACTAATCATTTTGAAGAGGGGAGTATTATGACTTTACCATATTTAGGAAGATTTGGAATTCTGGGGGGAAGATTAATCTAAGGGCACACCTCAGGATGGGTTAAGGATAAAGAGGCAAAGAGGATGGAAAATGATAAAACAGTGACAGGCTAGCCAGAAACTTTGGAAATGAACAGGAAAGCACAGGTTTAAGGACTCTTAAAGGTCTCTTTCAAAAGAACACACACACACACACACACACACACACACACACACACACACACACACGTACAGACACATACTACCATGATTAAGAAGAGAACTCAAGAAGCCAGGGAAGATTGGAGCTGACACAGAGAAAAAGGGTTCAGTTTTGAATATGCGGACTCTGAGGTTGTGGTGGCTCAATCAAGTGAAATTATCCTGTGGACAGATGAGAACTTCGACAAGGGTTAGAGTTGTATATCTAAGAAACCTCTCTAAAACCATGCTAACTAGAACTATGGAAATAAAGTTCTCCAAGAAGACTTTTCAGCAAAAGGAGTAGAAATCCAAGCCCTGAGTCCTGGGAAAAGGTGATAGTTCTGATGCCTAGGAAAGGCAGGAGATAGGGAGGGTCAAGGCAGACGCGGGTGGGGGACGGGGCAGAGATGTAGGAATGTGATGCTGTGGTGTGGCAGCAACAGGGGCCTGAAGGAAAGAGGAAGTGTAGAGAAAGGAATAATCAGGGGTGTTAAGTATCTGGGACCTAGTAGGTGTTTAGTGACCACTTGTGGAGTAAATAAAATGCCTTAGAGAATCTGAGGAAAATGGGGGCACAAAAAGAAGGCTGGAGATCTTTAGAATGTGGGAGAGATCAGTTTCATCTGGAGCATGGGTGGTAAGAAAATAAGGACAATGGGGATAAACCAGGCTCTGAGGTGAATACAAAAAAGGTTAGCTAAAATACATGATATTAAAACATGGAACCTCATAACAATTCTTTAAACCTATTACGCAGATTACTCTTCCTGTTTTGGGGAATTCTGAAAGTTCCTTAACCTACCCTATCCTCTTTTTTAAAAGAGGAATATTTAGAGTTTAAAAATATTGCCAGTATTCATAGTTCCAAACGTTTTCCCCGTTGTACACTGTCTATTTAAAGAACACACACCTGCATAAACCAGGAGATGCTGAAGAGTTTTTATTCAAATACTCTAGATACAAACTTGCATTCAGATCAGTTGTTGAGAAAACAAAGATGTGTTTCCAGAGAGAAAGCACAAGCAAATTTGTTAATAAGAATCCATGTATCCTTTTGAATTTTGGGGAAAAATTTATGCACTAGTATTGTGACTATGTATACTTAGCAAATTGTCTCAGTCATGCCTTCTCCTCATTCCTGTTCACTGTGAAGAGGAACTTGGCCCATAGTAGATTTAATGATGTTATTGCTTTAATACTGTTTCTGAAAATTTAAATTTTTTCTGTCAAATCAAACTCATACATCTGTAACTGGTTATTAAAAATGTAGGATATTCCTCAATTGTTTTTAGTTATGAAATATAAAATATGTTTATGACATTTGAAGCACCTTATTTTGCTACTTTTGATGACGGTCTCTGGAATACATTTTCTTGCTTTTAAATTCTTTAGAGTCTCTAAGCAGGTGTGTGTTACATAAGGTAAGGGATTAAAAAGAGAGTTTGAAACAGAAAGAGGATAAAACAAAAAACCATCCTATAACTTTAGAAAACAATTCATATTTTGAGTTGCAACATTAGACAATGGTAAAGTTAAGATAATAGACGATGTCTGTCTGAATTGTAGTTCCTGATGGTATGAAATACAAGTACATTCTCACTTAAGTAGAACAGAATAAACATCCTGAATGATGGATTACTGGTGAACAGCATCCACAGTGGTTCCATTTCTCTGCTTGTCAGGGAAGTGCCAAGAGTGAGGTTTTGGACAGGCCAGTGGTAATACAGTGTGTTGGCCCACTGTCTGGCTCAGGTGCCAGTTCTGGGGCTGTGGGTACCCTCTTAGCCCCCACCAACCTCAGCCTGTCTTGCTCAGGACAAAAGCACTCTCCCCAGGAGGAGGCAGATCCCCGTGTTGGATACAGTGCTTCCTCCATGCCCACTAGAGGCTCAGTGTGTGTAGCTCTGCTTCTGGTCTGGGGAAATGACATCATACTAGTTTATTATGGGAAACCTCCAGGAGAGCACAAGGAAAAACAAGTTCAGCAACTAATTGGGAAATGTTCAGTATATTAATTTATACATACTGCTTATGAAATTTTACTCTGAAATAAAGACTAAAACTTCTAAAGAAGTGGAGCTAAATTAGTTAACATGTGAAGATTTTGTAGAAGTTTGATTTATTACCATAGGCACCCACGAACTCCTCCCAGTAGTCACCCCCTGGCACTTTTTAAGCCTCAGAATTAGATCCCAAAACTTAAAACTTCCATTTATAACCAGTTCTATACTGCAGGAGACAGATGCTCTTATGGCTTTTTAAAAATTTTTTGGGATTAGTCTTTGAGGAGTTATAGAATTTAAAAAAATATTAATTTTTCTTTCAAGCTACTTTACAAAGTGTTTAAAGAATATTTCTTCTATTATCATTTATTAAAATTTACAATGCTAACCTTTAAATCTCAAGCTTGTGTCTGAAACACAAACTTGACACTAATATTAAGCTAATATTATTATGTTGACACTAATATCTCTATCCTCAGAGTGAACAAACTGGGAAAGATCTATATACAGCTTGAATTCGTGTTAATAACAGCTCTTCCTTACTATCTGTATGTGGAAAGTCCTTCATCCTTAATCTTAAAAGCAAGATGGATGAATAAAAGATATTTCAAGCTCTCTATAAATGTGGATTCTTCTCCTGCACTTTTCTTACAGTTGAAAACTTGCTATAAATTGTTACATCTGATATACTATATGGCTACACTGGAAAAGAATGCTTTAATATCCAGGTTCTTATTTTATAAAAATAATGTTCAGTAGAATTGATCTTTCAGAAAACATACCCTCATGTACTTGATACAGCAAAATAAATCCAGCAATTAGTAATTAAATGTGAACAGAATTGTGAAAATATTATCAAGAGTTCTAAGTTGTTGGTCTCTGGTCTATTTTGATAGCTTTTTTTGTTCAAGCTAGAGTTAGGGATATTTCTTCTTGTCCTTTGCTTTCTGTTATAGCTTTGTGATGTCAAAAATAAACACTAGGCTTCTCAAAGTTTTAAAAAAAAGTTTTAGATAATTGATATTGACTCACCACTTTCCATCCTGGATGGTTCTGGTAAATTTCCTTCTTAAGGCAACGTAGGATTTCAGGTGAATGGTGGATTTTCCTTGATAAGGGAGCCAATCTCCTGGAAAGGTCAGTCTGATTCTGATGGGAAAGGCTTCTTCTGTACATGGTAATGATGCTTCTGAAATGACTTGCTTTAGATTTGATTAAATGCAAATCCTTTGGTGTCTGTTTCTCTACAATTTGCATCCCCAGTGTAGATTATATATGAAGGTACTTTTTCCCTCCCCAAGTAGATTTTTATTCAGTAACAATGAGTTTCCATTAGGAACAAACGCTCTTAAACATTTATTATGGCAATAAGGAATCTATAATTTGT
The DNA here is from genome assembly GCF_963930625.1 of Muntiacus reevesi. Lineage (NCBI taxonomy): Eukaryota > Metazoa > Chordata > Mammalia > Artiodactyla > Cervidae > Muntiacus > Muntiacus reevesi. Next base: position 70,025,846 of record NC_089257.1, read on the forward strand.
TTTATGAATAGCAGTGGAATTTTCTATCCCTTTTACATAGAGTTCAGTTTTGAAAAATATTGTGTATGAAAGAAACATATTTCCCAGTAGGAAATATAGGTATTATACTGTTAGTTTTGTAATTATGAATACATGATTTTTATAAGCTATGTATCTTTTAGATATAGATAGAATTCAGAAAGGAAGTTGTTTTTGTTTAGGAATAAGAAGAAAAATGAATGTCACTTTAATACAATGGGATAACCTTTTTATCATATATAAAGCATAAATATATTATCTATATTAGAGGTTTCTAAAACCTGCCAGTACTACAGAATCACTAGTGGAGCTTGTTAAAAATACTTTTGCCCAACCCCACAGCCAATTCTAATTCAGAATCATTTGAACTAGGACTCAGAGAGCTATATTTTGAAACAAATTTTTTTGAGTTAAAAAATTTTTTTTTTTTTTTTAATGCACAGTCAGCATGAAATCTTCTAGGTCAAATTTAAAGAACCAAATTTGAGGTCCTTTCTGACATTTTCATTATTTATTTTTACCCGCTATTGCAGCTTAACCTAATTTTGGTCTCCCAGTCTTGAACAAAGTTAGTTCCTGGTTGTTCTGGATTTGTATAACACTTGGTGTTTTAAGACTTCAGGCTTCCCTGGTGGCTCAGAGAGTAAAGAATCTGCCTGCAGTGAAGGAGGCCAGTGTTTGATCCATGGGTCAGGAAGATCCCCTGGAAGAGGCCTTGGCAACCCACTTCAGTGTTCTCGACTGGAGAATCCCTGTGGACAGACGAGCCTGGAGGGCTACGATCCACAGGGTTGCCAAGCATTGGACACGACTAAGCGACCAACACTTCAGGCCTTCAAATAGGTGACAATAAATGTTCCTCCAGCTCTGCATCACATGCGCATTTCAGAGAGATGGAATCCAGAAAACAGTGGTTGTGTTTTAGTCAAAGGGCATTCTGGACATCTTCTGAGGTCCTGGAGACTGGTTCAGAAGATTAGCATAGTTGAAACTGATTTCATAATAAAAACAAAAAATTATCTGCCCTTTATTCTCTCATTCTCTCATGAATGCCCAGAGGAGTTTTCTAGAAGCTGCATGAACTGTGCTACTGTAGCATATTGAATGGAGAAGCAGATAGAGTCCAGCTGTTTTTCGGAAGCCAGGCCATTTGTAAAATTGTAAAACAGTGCTATCCTTTTCAATAAATTTGTTTAGTGTTTGGAGATCATAGCTATTTTTATGAAAAGTTATTTATGTTGACATGTTATGGTTTATCATAACTATTTTAAGTGAATAATGGATATTTTAAATACTATTAGTTTTAACTTACAATGTAATAAATATATGTGAATATAAGTCCTATAAAAAGTTGGTTGATGTCCTCAACAGTGTATAAAAAAGTAAGGGGTTCTGAGACTGAATAGCTTGAAAACTCTCCTCTGGAAGAACATCTGTAGTTCAAATGAGTTTCTAGAATGTTCTAACTCACAGTAGATTTGAGGACGTTGTGTCTGCATTTCTCTTACTGATAGACTACGCCTTTGTGGTCTCCACATTTCTATAAGAAAACCAAAATGACAAATTTATTTCAATTTTCCAGTTTCCTGCACCTGTTTTCTTCACTCTTTTAAGCAAATGAGAAGACACAGAGAGAGGATAACTACATTGGTCCCAGAACCTGTGATTTGTATCCTATTTTAAGCAAGAGTGCCCTGCTGATCATCCAAATTCATTCTTGCTTACTCTTTGAACCAATAGCTCTATATTAAAATAAAATATAAAAATTTAAACCACAGCAAATTCTCTAACATGTATATTCTTCTCAACACTGTAGTTTTAAAAGAGCTGGAACATTATAAAACTTTCAAGTATAATGGAACCTTTTACAAACATAGATACAGCACCTGCTGCTGAAAGAAAAGAGCTCATCCTCCTCAGCATGGCACTTCTATGGTCTGGCCCATCCTACCTTTCTTCCTGTCTACCATTTCTTCCCCTAGCACAGCCTCCACCCCAATGCACAGTGTGGTCCTTGACCAGCTGCCTCAGAGTTACCTGCAACACTCAGTCAATGCAGTCTATCTTAGATTTACTGAATCTAGGATAAATCTGGCCATCCTGTCACAAAATCTGCGTTATACATTATAATTGTGATTCTTAATAAATACTGAAGGTTAAGGCTTGCTCTAGCTATAACCGACTACTCAGTGATTTTCAGGATTCAGCAGAAATGCTACCTTCTCCAGGCAATTTGCTTTTATACTCATCAAGATGGATTCAGTGGCATATTCATGGTGCTTCTTGCTTGAGTCTCCAATGGCACTGATTTCATGCTGCTTTCTATTCTGGTCAATGCTTTTTGCATAGCCAGCCTCCATCCTCAGCCAGAATGCCTCTCTCTTCTGCTCTGTATTCTGCTCTTAACTGTGTTGATGGTGCTGTGCACCTAGAAAGTCCCCAGTGAGTGCCTGCCATGCTGAACCCTGCTACAGAAGGCATCAGAGAAGCGAGTTACTGGGTAGAAGTAGCAACATGAGATAAAGCATAGCAGAGGGAATTCCATTATTTTTCATGGTAGAGAAATGTTATCACAAGTACTGAGTTAGCCAGAAAGTTCATAAGATGTCACAGAAAAACGTGGATGAAGTTTCTGGCCAACCCAGTATAATCTTTCTCTTAACACAAACTGAACACAACTAAACACAACACCAAAGAGCTTGTAATCATCTTCCTGTAGGCTGCTCCTGCACCTATAGCTCAAATCATAGATTTTCTAGAAACATTTTAATGTAGAAATGTCTAGTACACTGCAGAAGCATTTCAGAGATTAGACATTATTGGGACAGCTGAGATGCACTGAAGTTGAGAAATTGATTTGCAATCAATACAGGCTTGAGCTTTAAAAATTCGCTGTAGTACACTTGCTGTATTTGCATAGAACTCTAGAATTGTTTACATAGAATTAGATACATTTAAAAAGAAATCCTCGGAGAGAACAAGATGGTGGAGGAGTAGGTGGATGTGGAGTACTTCTTTCTCCACCGGTACATCAGGAATACACCTTCAGACACAGAAGTGGATGCCGAACAACAGCTGAGGGTGGACAGGAGTACCTGACCAGAGGAAAAGAATGTATAGAACCATGCAAAACTCAGTAGGATGAAGGAACTAGGGGGAAAAAACAGGAGTGTTAGTAGGACTGGACCTGCCCTTTGGGAACTGAAGCAGGGATCCAATTCCCACATGAGGGCAATTGTCTGAGTCAGAGGAGAGACATTTAAGGCTGAGAGTGAAACAGCTGATCTGTGGCAGCCTAAATGGAATGAAAATCAGACAGTCCTTGCTGCAGTCATACATACCCCGGACAGGGACGCAGGTCCCCTGGAAGGTGCAGTGGCTGGGAGCTGGAGTCTGGGGACTGTGGAGCAATCCCAGGGCAAGGGCTGCTGTTGATTGCAGAGAGGTGCATTGAGGGGGTGTGAGGAAGGAGGTTGTGGTGGGAAAGGGCTGTGGAGGAAAGCCAGGAAGCCATGGAAGCAAGGTGATACTGCTGAGTCATGCATAGAGGGTGGAGCCATCACCATAGCCTCTCTCCCTCTACACACCAGCACGTGAACAACAGAGAGGCTGGCCCATAAAACGCCTGAGGCACTGAACTGCAGAGCAGGACTCCACCCAGGATGCTCCTTTAAGTGACTGGTGTGCAGATCTACAGAGTAGGACCCCAGCCAGGGCACCCCTTTAAGTGTCTGACGTGTTGATCTACAGAGTAAAACCCCCTAGAAGGGCCCTTCTATGTGCCTGACGTACTGAACAACAGAGGAGGACCCCAGGCAAGGGAGCCTTCTAAGTGCCTGAATGGGTGGAGCTATGGAGAAAGACTGGCCAAAGAGGCCTTCTATTGCCAGCTACAAGAGGCTGGAATAAAGACTCTGAGAGGACCATAACTCCTGCGGCAGAGGCAGCCTGTCTCTGCATACTTGGCGCTGCCAGGGTCCCCGCAAGTCAAGCAGCTGCGCCACCTTCACACTCAAGTCTCACTGGAGCAGAGCTGCCACAGGCAAAAAATGTCTTGCATCTATGCACTCAGGGTCGCTTCAATTGTGTCCAACTCTTTGCGACCCTATAATCTGTGGCCTACCAGGCTTCTCTGTTAGAGAGGTGGGTTCTCCAGGCAAGAATACTGGAGCATATTGGCCAACACTGGTTGCCATACCCGTCTAGAGCACTATATTTCTGCTGTTGTAGCTGCCAACTCCCCTGAGAACCTGGTGCTGCCGGAATCCCTGTGACCCAAGCAGCTGCACCACCTCCACACCTGGCCCTCACAGGGGCAAACCCAAGTCCTCCAGGGCAGCCTCAGGAGCAAACCCCAGTGCACGACCCACATGCAGAGGTGGAAATAAAACCACAGTTGAAACCAGGGGCAGTGTGGCTAAAGAAGAAGACCCAAAACCTTCCCACCAGCTATACAAGCTACAGATTAAATCCACACAACCAACTAACCAGACTCTGTGTCTATGGAATATATAAAAGGTTATTTAGAGCTCCCACAGAAGAAAACGCACTAGTTCTGATAGCTGTGGACATTGGAGGCAAGAACCCACAGGAGTAGGGCCAGACTAGAATCTGAGCTGCCCCCACAGCAGGTCCAGAGACCAGCACGGTGTTGGAGGGCATCCTAGGAAGGTGAGGTGGACTGTGACTCCCAGCGAGGGAAAGGACTCTGACAGCAGCGACTCAAGAAAAACATTTATATTCTTATTTTTGACTTGTTCTGTAGATTCTTTTGGACTTTTTTCTTTTTCCTCTTTCCCCCCACACTGTTGTAGTTGTTCATTTTATTGGCACTATGAAATCTAATTAAGCTTTTGAAATTTTTTTCCCCTCAGTCATATTTTTTATTGTTGTTATAAACCTCTGCCACTTTTACAGTTCTATGGAGTTTTCCTCCCCCCTTTTCCTTTTCTCTTTTTTTAATTCTAATTTTTTAAACATATTGTTATTTTTTCTACATTTATTCCTTTACCTTCCATACTGTTCTTTTCCTCTTGCAGTTAATCTTTAATGTATATAAATCTTCTTCATCTACTTCTATTTAACTTTGCATGTCTATCCTTTCTTTCTTTACTTTCCTCTCAACATATTTGTTAGTTTTGTTTTCATTGCTTTATTCCCCACTTGGCATCTTGCTCTAGTTTTGTTTTCCAGTTTGTGCTTTAGTCAGTTTTGTTCTTAACTGGTAAATATAATTTTTGATTCCCTTTGTTTGCCTGGTCAATCTACTGTACTTTATTTTTGTTGGACAGTTTTGACTTTGCTTATGGGTGTATATGTATATGTGTATATTCCATTATTTTAATTATTATTTGCCTGATTTTTATAACTGCCCTTTGTCTGGGGTTCATCTTTGTTTCTCATTTCTGGATATTTGTTTAAATCTCACAATGCAATAACAAACCACTTCTGGAATCTTCATTCTTATCCAGAGGTCAAGCTCTGAGCCTTTGGAGTGGGAGCACTGACTCCAAGGCCCTAGACTACCAGAGAACTAACCCTAGGGAGTATCAAATAGTGAGAACTCACACAAACGAAACCACGTGAATACAAGACCCAGCATCACCCAACCATCATTAGCAACCTGTGTAGGACACCTCATCTAAATAACAAACAGAACAAAAATACAAACCAAATAATCAACAGATAGGATTACCACCTCACTCAGCCTTGCCCATCAGAGGAAAAACAAATAAACAAACAAAATCTCAGCACAAATCTCACCCTATACGAAATTTACACAAACCACTGGACCAAGCTTAGGAGCGCAGAAGCCAAAAGGAAGAAAGGATTCAACCTTTAAGCCTGGGAAAGGGAGACCTCAAACACAATAAGTTAAAAAAATAATGAAAATGCAGAGAAATACTACACAAATGAAGGAACAAATTAGAAACACCGAAGTCCAAATAAATGAAGAGGAAATAGGCAAACTACCTGAAAAAGAACTCATAATAATGATAGTAAAGAGGATCAAAAACTTTGAAAACAAAATGGAGAAAATGCCAGAAGCAATGAACAAAGACCTGGAAGAATTAAAGAATAAACATACAGAGACAAACAATACAATTACTGAAATTAAAAATACTCTAGAAAGAATCAATAGCAGAATACCTGAGGCAGAAGAATGAATCAATGAGCTGGAAGATAAAATGGTGGAAATAACTTCTGAAGAGCAGAATACAGTAAAAAGAATGAAAAGAACTGAGGAAGGTCTCAGAGACCTCTGGGATAATATCAAATGCACCAATATTCAAATTATAGGGGTCCCAGAATAAGAAGGGAAAAAGAAAGGGTATGAGAAAATTTTCGAAGAGTTGAGCATTTCCCCAATATGGAAAAGGAAATTGTAAATCAAGTCCAAGAAGCACAAATAGTCCCATTCATGATAAACACTTGAGAGAGAAGCCTTCTGATAAACTTTTCAGAAAGAAGCCAAGACACATACTAATTGAACTAACATGCTGCTGCTGCTAAGTCGCTTCAGTCGTGTCCGACTCTGTGCGACCCCAAAGACGGCAGCCCACTAGGCTCCCCCATCCCTTGGATTCTCCAGGCAAGAACACTGGAGTGGATTGCCATTTCCTTCTCCAATGCATGAAGGTGAAAATTGAAAGTGAAGTCGCTCAGTCGTTTCCGACTCTTCGCGACCCCATGGTCTGAAGCATACCAGGCTCCTCCGTCCATGGGATTTTCTAGGCAAGAGTACTGGAGTGAGGTGCCATTGCCTTCTCTGTCAAACTAACATAGACTAAATACAAAGAAAGAATATTAAAAGCAGCTAGTGAGAAGCAACAAGTAACATACAAGGGAAACCCCATAGGCTTAACAGTTGATCTTTCAGCAGAAACTCCACAGACCAGAAGGGAATGGCAGGATATATTTAAAGTACTGAAAGGGAAAAATCTACAACCAAAATTACTGTAACCGGCAAGGATCTCATGCAAAATAGATGGAGACATCAAAAGCTTTTCAGGCAAACAGAAGTTAAGAGAATTCAGTACCACCAAACCAGCTTTACAACAACAAATGTTAAAGGGTTTTATATAGTCAAGAGATACAAGAGAAGAAAAAGACCTATTAAAAACAAACTCCAAACAATGAATAAAATGGCAATAGGAACATATATATCAACAATTACTTTAAATGTAAATGGATTAAATGCTCCAACCAAAAGACAGACTGGCTGAATGGATACAGAAGCAAGACCCATATATATGCTGTCTGCAAGAAACCCACTTCAGACTTCAGAACACATATAGACTGAAATTGAGAGGATGGAAAAATACATTCCATGCAAATGGGAGGCAAAAGAAAGCTGGAGTAGCAATCCTCATATCAGACAAAATAGACCTTAAAATAAATAAGACCTTAAATAAATAAGGTTAAAATAAATAGATCTTAAAATAAAATAAACAAAGAGATAAGGAAGGATACTACATAATGATCAAGGGATCAATTCAAGAGGAAGACATAACAATGTAAATATCTATGCACCCAACATAGGAGCAACCTCAATACATAAGACAAACATTAACAGACACAAAAGGAGACATTGACAGTAACACAGTAATATTAGGAAACTTTAACACCCCACTCACACCAATGGACAGATCATCAAAACAGAAAATTAACAAGGAAACACAAGTCTTAAATGATATATTAGATGAGATGGATCTCACTGATATCTTCAGGACATTCCATCCAAATGCAGAGTACACCTTCTTCTCAAGTGCACATGGAACATTCTCCAGGGTAGACCACATCTTGGGTCACAAGTCAAACCTCAGTAAATTTAAGAAAATTGAAACCGTATCAAGCCTCTTCTCTAACCACAATGCTATGAAACTAGATATCAATTACAAGAAAAAAACTACAAAACACATGGAGATTAAACAACATGTTTCTAAACAACCAACAGGTTACTGAAGAAATCAAAAGGGAAATAAAAAAATTCTAGAAACAAATGACAATGAAAACACGACAGCTCAAAACCTATGGGATGCAACAAAAGCAGTTCTAAGAGGGAAGTTTATAGCAATACAATCCTACTTCAAGAAACAAGAAAAACATAGAATAGACAACTGAACTTTACCCCTAAAACAACTGGAGATAGAAGAACAAAACCCCCAAAAATTGGTAGAAGGAAAGAAATCTTAAAGATCTGAGCAGAAATAAATGAAAAAGAAATGAAAGAAACAAGAGTAAAGATTAATAAAACTAAAAGCTGGTTCTTTGAGAAGACAAAAAAATTGATAAGCCTTTAGCCAGACTCATCAAGACAAAAAGAGGGAAGAATCAAATCAACAAAATTAGAAATGAAAAAGGAGAGGTTACAACAATGCATAAATGCAAAGGAGTATAAGAGACTATTTTGAACAACTATATGGCAATAAAATGGATAACCTGGAAGAAATGGACAGATTCTTGGTAAAGTTCAATCTTCCAAGAGTGAACCAGGAAGAAATAGAAATTATGAACAACCCAGTCATGCACTGAAATTGAAGCTTTGATCAAAAATCTCCCAATAAACAAAAGCCCAGGACTAGGTGGCTTCACAGGAGAATTCTATCAAACATTTAGAGAAGAGCTAATGCCTATCCTTCTAAAACTCTTTCAAAAAATTGCAGAGGAAGGAACACTTCCAAACTCATTATATGAGGCCACCATCCCTCTGATACCAAAATCAGACGAAGACAACACTAAAAAAGAAAACTACAGTCCAATATCACTGATGAACATAGATGCAAAAATCCTCAACAAAATTTTAGCAAACAGAATTCAACAACACATCAAAAAGCTCATACACCACAATCAAGTCGGGTTTATTCCAGGAATGCAAGGATTCTTCAATATATGCAAATCAATCAGTGTGATACACCAGATTAACAAATTGAAAGATAAAAACCATATGATAATCTCAATAGATGCAGAAAAAGCCTTTGACAAAATTCAACATCCATTTATGATTAAAACTCTTAAAAAAGTGGGCATAGAAGGAGCCTACCTCAACACAGTAAAGGCCATATATTATAAACTTAGAGCAAACATTATTCTCAATGATGAAAAACTGAAGGCATTCCCCCTATGATCAGGAACAAGACAAGGGTGTCCACTTTCACCACTATTATTCAATATAGTTCTGGAAGTCCTAGCTATAACAACCAGAGAAGAAAAAGGAATAAAAGGAATCCATATCAGAAAAGAAGAAGTAAAGCTCTCACTGTTTGCAGATGACATGATACTGTACATAGAAAACTCTAAGGATAGTTATCAAAAAAAAACTAAAACTAATCAGTGAATTTAGCAAAATCACAGGCTACAAAATCAATACACAGAAATCACTTGCATTTCTATATAGTAACAATTAAAAATAAGAAAGAGAAATTAAGGAATCAATCCCATTCACCATTGCAACATAAAGCATTAAATATCTAGGAATGAACTTACCTAAAGAGACAAAAACTGCATACAGAAAATTATAAGACACTAATGAAAGGAATCAAAGATAACATAAACAGATGGAGAGACACTCCATGTTCCTGGGTAGGAAGAATCAATATTGTGAAAATGACTATACTACCAAATGCAATCTACAGATTTAATGTGATCTCTATCAAATTACCAGGGGTATTTTTCACAGAACTAGAACAAAAAATTTCTTAATTCATATGGAAACACAAAAGACCCCGAATAGACAAGCAGTTTTGAGAAAGAAGAATGGAGCTGGAGGAATCAACCTTCCTGACTTTAGACTATACTATGAAGCTACAGTCATCAAGACTGTATGGTAGTGGCACTAAAAAAGAAATATAGACCAATGGAACAAGATAGAAAGTCAGAAATAAAGCCATGCACTTATGAGTACCTTAATTTTGACAAACGAAGCAAGAATATACAACGGGACAAAGCCTCTTCAATAAATGGTACTGGAAAAACTGGACAGCTGCATGTAAAAGAATGAAATTAGAACACTTCCTAACACCATTCACAAAGATAAATTCAAAATAGATTAAAGGCCTAAATGTAAGGCCAGAAACTACAAAACTCTTAGAGGAAAATATAGGCAGAACACTCGAGGACATAAATCAAAGCAAGAAACTCTATGACCCACCTCCTAGAGTAACAGAAATAAAAAGAGTAAACAAATGGGACCTGATTAAACTTAAAAGTTCTGCATAGCAAAGGAAACAACCTTCAGAATGGGAGAAAATAATAGCAAATGAAACAACTGACAAAGGATTAATTTACAAAATACACAAGCAGCTCATAAAACTCAATGCCAGAAAAATAAACAACCCAATCAAAAAGTGGGAAAAAGACCTAAACAGACATTTCTCTAAAGAAGACATACAGATGGCTAACAAACACATGAAAAGATACTCAACATTGCTCATTATTAGAGAAATGCAAATCAAAACCACAATGAGATATCTCCTCACACCAGTCAGAATGGTCATCATCAAACAATAATCTACAATTAATCTACATCAAACAATGGTCTACAAACAATAAATGCTGGAGAGGGTGTAGAGAAAAGGGAATGTTCTTGCACTGTTGGTGGGAATGTGAATTGATACAGCTACTATGGAAGACAGTATGGAGATTCCTTAAAAAAAACTAGGAGTAAAATCACCATATGACCCAGCAATCGCACTCCTAGGCATATATCCCAAGGAAACCAAAATTGAAAAAGACACATATATTCTATTGTTCACTGGAGCACTATTTACAATAGCTGGAATATGTAAGCAACCTAGATTTCCATTGGCAGATGAATGGATAAAGAAGTTGTGGTACATATACACTATGGAATATTAGTCAGTCATAAAAAAGAATGCATTTGAATAAGTTCTGATGAGGTGGATGAATCTAGAACCTATTATACTGAGTGAAGTGAGTCGGAAAGAAAAATATAAATAGCGTATTCTAAGGCATATATACAGAATCTAGAAAAATGGTACTGAAGAATTTATTTTCATGGCAGCAATGGAGAAACAGACATAGAGAATAGACTTATGGACATGGGGAGAGGGGAGAGGAGGGTGAGATGTATGGGAAGAGTAACATGGAAACTTACATTACCATATGTAAAGTAGACAGCCAAGGGGAATTTGCTGTATGTCTCAGGAAACTCAAACAGGGGCTCTGTATCAACCTAGAGAGGTGGGATGGGGTGGGAGATGGGAGGGAAGTTTAAAAGGGAGGGGATATATGTATACCTATGGCTGTGAGGTTTGACAGAAAATTCTGTTAAACAATTATCTTTCAATTAAAAAATTAATTAAAAAAACAAAAGAAATCCCTAATTGGCAGTTTTCTTATTCCAAGAAAACAAGTCTTCTGCACATGTGAGTGGATGATTGTTGTGGATGGATGTGGGTCAGTGACAGGATTTTTCCTGAGTTTGCTTCAGTTGCTGGTGGGTTCAGAAACATGGCACATGCCCTGTCATGCAGGTTGTTGGGTTGAAGTAAGATCTGCTTATGGTCTGGAGCAGCCCATTCAGAAGGAAGGGGAAAACAAGGGTAAGTTTAGGTAGAATAAACACAAACCGACATAACGCAGGCACCATGAGTATTTGTCTCCTTTATCTTGCATGGGGAACACCCATCAGATACTCCCAACCACAACGTTTCTGAATCAGCTTCCCTGTTCTTTCCAGGGCCGGGCACCTGCTCTGCATGGGTTGGGTAGTTCCTGACAACTTGGCAGGGTCTTCACTGACTAACGTTCAGTAAGGCGGTCAGGGTGGAGGTGAGGGTGCAGAAGGCAGGTGGGAGGGACCCCGGAGCAGGCCTGCCAAGGTGGGAAGCATGGCACACTCTGTTCCAAGCCTTTCTTATTTCCATGTCTGTTTATGGGTGAGGACTGCAGGGAGAAGTTAAGGCCACCTGGTGGTGTGAACCCCACTGCATAGTACACAGGGGCCCAGGGACACGCTTAATCTAGGTGTAGAAGGAAAGGAAGAGGATTCTACAGGGAGGCAGAGGCGACACGTGCTAGTATCATGTGAGTTGCCTCTTAAAAGGGTAAAAGAATGGGCATCATGACATAGTAAATATATACCTGGCATCTGCCCTTGATTCTTGACACAGAGCTTCTAAAATCTTTGTGATTTCCTGAGTGGTTGGGGTGCTAGGAGAAGCTTTTTAAAATTTTCTTTCTAATATTTGGTCTTTGACCCTGGTTCCTGGCACAGAACTCCTGAATCCCTTAGAATTTTCTGGATGCTGAGTGTCTTTTGTTCTAAGGAAGTGACCCCTGATGGGCTCTTGGATAATTTCAGAATGGGTGCTGGTCATCGGAAAGACCAATCCATGAGTGAAAACTTGGAACTTTCAGCCTTACTCCTCATCTTCTAGGGAGGGGAGAGGAGCTGCTGACTGATCGTGTGATGAAGCCTCCTTAGAAAACCCTGAACTACAGGGTCCAGAGAGCCTAAAGTTGTGAACATATTGAGGTATTAGGAGGGTGGTGCCCCAAAGAAAGTGTGGGAACTTCCTTCTGCTTGCTCTGTGCATCTCTTCCATTTGGGTGTTCCCGAGCTGAATCCTTTACAATAAATGAGTGATAGTAAGTAAACTGTTTCCCTGGGTTCTAGGAGACATTCTAGCAAATTATTGAATCCAAGGAGGGGTCATGGTAAGTCTTGATTTATTGCCTGTTGGTCAGATGTAAGGTGACAACCTGGGACTTGTGATGGGCCTCTGAAGTGAGGGCAGTCTAGTGAGACTGAGCCCTTAACCTGTGGAGTCTGCATGAACTCGAGGAAGCTGGTGTCAAAACTGAAAGAAACTCCAGGACACCCAGCTGGTGTCTGCCAAAAATTGGAGAATTGCTTGGTGTGTGAAAACCCACATATCTGGTGTCAGAAGTGTTGTGAGTAGAGAAGGGAGTTGTTGTTTTTCGTTGTTGTTTAGTCGCAAAATTGTGTCTGATTCTTGGCCACTCCATGGACTGCAGCATGCCAGACTCCCCTGTCCTTGTCTATCTCCCAGAATTTTCTCAAACTCATGTTCATTGTGAGCCACACAGTCAAAGGCTTTGGCGTCAATAAAACAGATGTTTTCCTGGAACTCTCTTGTTTATTCTATGATCCAACGGACATTAGCAATTTGATCTCTGGCTCCTCTGCCTTTTCTAAATCCTGTATAAACATTTGGAAGTTCATGATTCACATACTGCTGGAGCCTCGCTTGGATAATTTTGAGCATTACTTTGCTAGCGTGTGTGATGAGTGCAATTGTGTGGTAGTTTGAACATTCTTTGGCATTGCCTTTTTTTGGGGTTGGAATGAAAACTGACATTTTCCAGTCCTGTGGCCACTGCTGAGTTTTCCAAATTCACTGCCATATTGAGTGCAGCACTTCAACAACATCAACTTTTAGGATTTGAAATAGCTCAACTGGAATTCCATCACCTCCAATAGCTTTGTTTATCATGATGCTTCCTGAAGCCCACTTGACTTCACATTCCAGGATGTCTGACTCTGGGTGAGTGATCACAATATCATGGTTATCTGGGTCATTAAGATCATTTTTGTATAGTTCTTCTGTATATTCTTGCCACCTCTTCTTAATATCCTCTTCTTCTGTTAGGTTCATACCATTTCTGTCCCTTATTGTGCCCATTTTGCATGAAATATTCCCTTGGTATCTTTAATTTTCTTGAAGACATCTCTAGTCTTTCCCATTCTATTCTTTTCCTCTATTTCTTTGCACTGATCACTGAGGAAGGCTTTCTTATCTCTCCTTGCTATTCTTAGGAACTCTGCATTCAGATAGATATGTCTTTCCTTTTCTCCTTTGCCTTTAGCTTCTTTTCTCAGCTATTTGTAAGGCATCCTCAGGCAACCATTTTGCCTTTCTGCATTTCTTTTTCTTGGGGATGGTCTTGATCCCTGCCTCCTGTACAATGTCAGGAACCTCTGTCCATAGTTCTTCAGGCACTCTGGCTATCAGATCTAATTCCTTGAATCTATTTGTCACTTTCATTGTAAAGTCATAAGGGATTTGATTTAGGTCATACTTGAATGGTCTAGTGGTTTTTGCTACTTTCTTCAATTTAAGTCTGAATTTGGCAACAAGAAGTTCATTATCTGAGCCACAGTCAGCTCCTGGTTTTATTTTGTTGACTGAATAGAGCTTCTCCATTTTTGGTTGCAAAGAAGATAATCGGTCTGCTTTTGATATTGACCATCTGGTGATGTCCATGTGTAGAGTCATCTCTTATTTTGTTGGAAGAGGGTGTTTTCTGTTGCCAATGTGTTCTCTTGGCAAAACTCTGTTAGCTTTTTCCCTGCTTCATTTTGTACTCCAAGGCCAAATTTGATTGTTACTCCAGGTATCTCTTGACTTTCTATTTTTGCATTCCAGTCCCCTATGAGGAAAAGGACATCTTTTTTTTGTTGTTAGTTCTAGAAAGTCTTGTAGGTCATCATAGAACCGTTCAACTTCAGCTTCTTCAGCATTAGTGGTTGCAGCATAGACTTGGATTAATGTGATATTTAATGGTGTCCCCTGGGAACAAACAGAGATCCTTCTGTCATTTTTGAGATTGCACCCAAGTACTGCATTTTGGACTGTTTTGTTGACTGTGAGAGGTACTCCATTTCTTTTAAGGGATTCTTGCCCACAGTATTAAATATAATGGTTATCTGAGTTAAATTCACCCATTCCAGTCCATTTCAGTTCACTGATACTTAAAATGTCCATGTTGACTCTTGCCATCTCCTATTTGACCATTTCCAATTTACCTTGATTCATGGACCTAACATTCCAGGTTCCTATGCAATATTGTTCTTTACAGCAACAGGCTTTACTTCTATCATTAGTCACATCCACAATTGGGAGTTGTTTTCACTTTGGCTCCATCTCTTCATTCTTTCTGGAGTCATTTGTCTTCTCCAGTAGCATATTAGGCACCTACAGATCCAGGGAGTTCATGTTTAAGTGTCATATCTTTTTGCCTTTTCATACTGTTCATGCGGTTCTCAAAGCAAGAATACTGAAATGTTTCATCATTTCCTTCTCCAGTGGACCATGTTTTGTCAGAACTCTCCACCATGACCTGTCTGTCTTGCATAGCCCTACGTGGCATGGCTCATAGTTTAATTGAGTTAGATGAGGCTGTGGAAGATTCTTCAAGGGATGGGAATACCAGACCACTTTACCTGCCTCCTGAGAAACCTGTATGCAGGTCAGGAAGCAACAGTTAGAATCGGACATGGAACAACGGACTGGTTCCAAATTGAGAAAGTAGTATGTCAAGGCTGTATATTGTCACCCTGCTTATTTAGCTTATATGCAGAGTATATAATGAGAAACACTGGGCTGGAAGAAGCACAAGATGGAATCAAGACTGAAGGGAGAAATATCAATAACCTCAGATACAAAGATGACACCACCCTTCTGGCAGAAATCGAAGAGGAACTAAAGAGCCTCTTGATGAGAGTGAAAGAGGAGAGTGACAAAGCTGGCTTAAAACCCAACATTTAGAAACCTATCATGACGTCTGGTCCCATCACTTCATGGCAAATAGGTGGGGAAACAATGGAAATAGTGACAGACTTTATTTTCTTGGGCTCCAAAATCAATTCAGATGGTGACTGCAGCCATGAAATAAAAGATGTTTGCTCCTTGGAAGAAAAGCTATGACCAACCTAGACAGCATATTAAAAAGCAGAGACATTACCTTGCTGACAAAGATCCATCTAATCAAAGCTATGGTTTTTCCCAGTAGTCATGTACGGATATGAGATTTGGACCATAAAGAAAGCTGAGTGCTGAAGAATTGATGCTTTTGAACTGTGGTGTTGGAGAAGACTCTTGAGAGTTCCACCAGTCAATTCTAAATGGAATTAGTCCTGAATATTCATTAGAAGGACTTATGCTGAAGCTGAAACTCCAATACTTCGGCCATCTGATGTGAAGAACTGACTCATTTGAAAAGACCCTGATGCTAGAAAAGATTCAAGGCAGGAGGAGAAGGGGATGACAGAGGAAGAGATGGTTGGATGGCATGAATGACTCTATGGACATGAGTTTGAGCAAGCTCCGGGAGTTGGTGATGGACAGGGAAGCCTGGCGTGTGGCAGTCCATGGGATCACAAAGAATCAGACACGACTGAGCGACTGAACTCATCTGAACTAAAAAAGATCTTAGGCAGAGAGAGGGCAGGGAAGGTGCGGGCATGGCCACTTTAAACCAGGTAAATTGTCATTCAGAGGGACCTACCTAGGGTTTGCAGTGGAGACCTGCAACTCTCCTCCAATCCTTCTACATGTGACCAGTTTCTGGCCACAAACTTTCCCTCAAATCTGAAAACAACAATTTTGCAAATACTCTGGCATTGGGTGTAAGGAAGGTCAATTGAGAAATGAATTGTGGATGATATGCTGTTTATGTTGTAAGGGACACTGGAGATCAGTGGCCACACTCAGTTTTCATGGGAGAAAAACACAGTCCTAGATCTGTTGGGTCAGAGTAAACCACCTCCCTGGAAAATGATTAAATCGCCCCTGGTTGTCTGTCTGATAGAGCAGGCACACTGGCGTTACAGACATGAGGGGTCTGCAGGACCCCTAGAGGCTGCTTTGGCAGCAGGACATGCTCTAGGGGAGATTGACTGGAGCCATGGAAGAAGAGGAATGAGAATGCCTAAAGATGTCTTCGGGACGCAGTTATTTTATTTCTCAGGTGACACTATTCTGCAACACCTCTGGATCCTCCAGGAAGTAGTGAGATCACTGAGAAGCTCTCTTTAAGGCAGGGAGGTGATGGTTATTTGCTGAGCAGTGCATAGGGACTAAAGAGGGTCTTGGACCTTTAGTCTTATATTCATAGAAACCAGTCAACTTCCTGAGGTTGTTTTCAGAGTCCATTAGTGAGGGGCTTTTAGGGACTGGGGAAATGCTGAGCAGGTGGTCTGGTGGTACTGAAGGGGAACGCCTCTGCCCCACCCTGCCCCTCAAACCTTTTTCTTTGATGAAAGAAGACACCTCTGTGTCCTTCAGCCATGGCATCTGAGGGAGAAGCAGCAATGATGAAAGGATGGAAATAAGCCCTTTTCTCAACCAGAATTTTACCATCATAAAGTTCCTACATATTGAGGTTCCTGAATGTGACAGTGGAAGTGGAGATCTTGATTATACAATTCAAGACGTAGACTCAGTAGATTTTATTTAAATAGAGATTTTATTTCACGTGTGTTAGGTGCAAGGGCATGCAAGCCCATGAGGGGATTCTTGCTTTCTGATCAGAGCTGTGCCTGAAGCTTGGCCGGAGCACACTGCTGGGAGGAGCTGTGGGGACTGGGCTGTGTCCCCCAAACAACAGCTTCAAGTCAGACACTTTTGCATATTTTCTACCAAAAAATAGTAACACGCCTCTATGGTCTTTAATATGTGTTTTAGTACGTGCTTCTACAAATATATGCTTTACCTGGGTGTCATGGACACTGGGCTTTTGCTTTGTAGGAAAGACCTGGAATTGTGGCCATTTCTCCAAAAAAGAATGTTTGTTTTACTAATATCAAATTTACATTCTACTGCTGTTTCTGTGCTTTGTGTGAACATGGTATTTTAAACTTTCAAGGTTATCACAGCCCAGTCTATTTGAAGACATTCTGAATGACATTTATATTCAATATGCATGGTACTAACTAGGTGTATCCTCGGGTGACTCTCTGCCCATGTTTGCCTGGGACATTCCTCAATTGCTCGTGTCATAGCATCCTGTCTGGTTAGTGTCCCCTTTCACTCTCAAGAGAGTTTCAGTTTGGAGGATCAGATTCTGTGGTCACCTTGCATTTAGCTGCTTTGGGGTGGCAGGCTAAACAGGCTTGCCAAGTGACCTGGTTACAGTGATACAGGCAGGGGTGAAAAGTGATAGCTGCTGCTCAAACATCGGTGACTGAGAGGTGCCACTCAATTTCAGAGATGAAACCAGAAAACGTAAATGTCTTAGAATTCATAAAATAAAGAACTCGTACAAGATTTGTGTGTCTTGAGTGTTCATTTTCCCAAGCTGCTAACTTTTTCCTCCAATAAGGAGTACAAATCCTGTCTCTTCAGTTCTTAAATGGATCACTTGCTGTGTGTGAAGAAACCATAAAATCCATCCCCTTAAGGGGCTCATGCTTTAGTGAGGAAGATAGGAAACAAATGAATGATTAGCATGCAGTGTGATGAGCTATTCGCAGATTATTATGTCTGCCCTCAAAGTGTTGACAGTATAGTGTAGTATTTCTGCACCATTTTAAAATTCATGACTGTGTTAAATATTAAAAATCTTCTCTTCCTAAGATTCAAAAAGTGGCAAGTTCCTCCTTATTTCTCCCCACACTTTCTCTCTTCTCCCTCTACTTTTCTTCTTCTCTTCCTCCACTTTTTTCTTAGAGGAAAAAAATAATTCTATTCAAATTAAGGCAGTTCAAAGAAGAGCATAGTGCTCAAATAATGGCAGAAGTTGCCTACTGGTGTCCCAGACAGGGTGTTCAGAAACCAAGAAGGCCCCTTAGAGAAAGAAGCATTTGTGTTGAATCTTAAAAATGTATGTATGTGTGTGCGTGTGTTTGTGTGTGTTGGAATATAGTAAAAAGTTTCCTATTTACCCATTTTTTCTATCCTACAGATAATCATCATTGTTAGTTTCTTTTCTTTTTTTTTTTCCAAGGGTTCTTTATGCATTTACTAGTAAGTACAAAAATAAACTCTTATCTGGCTCCCAGCTTCCACAAAAAGTTGGCACACTATACACACTATTTTCCCAACTTCTAATTTTTGATTCTTAATTGTCTTGGAGATGATTGCTTTAAATTTCTACATAATACTCTTCTGTATGAATGTGCCGCCATTCATTCAATCAGCTTCCTATTAATAAACATTTGATTTCTTTCCAATTTTCTATTACAAATATTGTTATGACAGATAATCTTGGACATCCATAATTTCATCTGCATGCGAGTGTGTCTATAGAGTAGATTCTCAAAGTGGAATGGCTGGGTCACAGGTAATGTGCATTTATTTATTTACTTAAATTTTTATTCCTGTTAATTTTTTCTAGTCTTGTTAAAATAGAACTTGCATATTACATTTTATAACCAAGGTATGCACTATAATGATTTGATGTGTGTATATATTAGAAGGTTATATGCATTTTAAATCTCGAGACACATTGTCAAATTACGTAGTTCTTATATCAATTTGCCTTCTGCCAGTGATGGTGGGAGGGCTTATTTCCCACATCCTCATTGATAGTGTGTGTAGTAGAGAAGTAATCCCTGGAACCCATGACTATGTTAAGTGACAATCAAAGAAGAATTAAGGTTGTTAATTAGCAGGTCTCAAGATAGGGAGATTTTTCTGGATTATCTAGGTGGGTCTCATGTAACCACAAAGGACCTTAAAAGTAGAAGAGGGAGGCAGAAGAGTCCTCAGAGAAGAAAGGCACAAAGAGCTGCGACGTTGCTGGCTTTGCAGATCCTGACTTGAGACCACCAGTCAAGGAATGTTGGCAGCTCTGGAAGCCAGAAAGAGCAAGAATGTGGATTCTCTCCTGGAGTTTCCAGAAAGAAAAGCAGCCTGCTGACATCTTCATTTTAGCCCAGTGAGACCCATGCTGGACTCTAACCTAAGAAACTATAAGATATTAATTTGTTGTGCTCAAGTCAAGTTTGTGTAATTTGTCACAGTAGCAATAGAAAATATACATTGTGCTGTCAAATTTATAGATCTTTGCTAATCAAAAGTGATAAATATTATCTCAGCATAGTTTTAATGTATATTTCCCTGATTATGAATAAAATTGAGCTGCTTTTTATTTCCTTTTCTGTGAGCAGTGTACTTTTCTGTTGATTGTTTTCATTTTATCAAAATCTAGGAATATTTTATAAGTTGAGATCAGTTTTTTTTTTCTGTGATATGAACTGCCAATGATTTTCCCCAAGTTATCATTGTCTTTGACTTTGTTATGGCTTTAATTTTTGTAGTTTTTTTTCCCTACAGGATTTTAATTTTTATTTAGCAGGATGTATCAATCTTCTCTAAGTCTTCTAGTTTTCAAATGAAAAAGTCTTTTTTAAATAACAGGTCTATAAAGGAATTCTTCCATATTTTCCTTTAGTATTTTAATTAATTTATTGTTAATCACATCAATCTTGGATCCATTTGGAATTCAGATGGCAACGCTATTATTTGAAAAGTTTGTTTTTCCTCTGCTGATTTGGGATGGCTCTTATTATAATCTAAATTCCTGTATGTATTTTAATGTATTTCTTGACTTCCTATTCTGTTCCATTAGTCTATGTACCAAAACAGCACCTTTTAAATTATTGAGACTTATGTTTTAATGTCTAATAGGGGTATTTGCTTCCTTAACTTTTTTTTCTTTTTGCAGTGAAACAAGTAAAGAGTTTATTACGAGGAAGAGAGTATAATACATGTAGACCGACACACTGAAGAGGGAGAGTTAAAATTTTACATAACCTCCTTCTTGTCTGCCTCTGTAACTCAACTTTCTCCTTGCAAAGTCTAGATCACATAGGTCATGCAGTCTCAGAAAGTGGGGACTTAAAATAGTAGGAAATGGAGATTATCTCACTCACCTTTGTCCTACTCTTTGCAACTGCCAGGCCCCTGCAAACCTGCTTAATCATGCCTGTCTGTGTAAAGGTCAGACATCTCCCTCCCCATCTTGACTGCTGTCCCCTCATGCGTGAAACCCCTTAGTTTAAACCAGCCTATTAATAGCCAGTGTTGCCCACTACAGTGTGTCTATAAAAACTCTGTAACCCCTTTGGTTGGGGGCTCAGAGCTTGGAGTGCTAACTCCTCTGGGCTCGCTGGCATAATAAACCTGAATTCTCCAACTCTGAGTGTGGCGCTTGGTTTCTCAAGTACTGGTTTCACAACACGGTGCACTCAGAGTCTTGCCTTCATGGTAGTTTAAGTCACCTTTATGGATTATTTCTTCTGGACTTCCTTTGGCTGATCATCTTGATTTGCCTGGTTCTGAGTCTGTATTTGGCTTATCTCAAGATCCTCCCACATGTGTGTGCATCTTTCAACCAAGATGGAATCCAGCAAAGAGGACTGTAAATAGCCCTAGCATCACTCCCCTTTTGACCTCCAAGGAGCTTTCTAGTTGGGAAGGTGTCCTTGACTTTGAGACTGAGAAATGTGTGGTCTCTTCTCCCTTATCTGGGCAAGGCTCAGCCTCCTCTCTTAATTATCCTCTTATTGACATTTTAGAGTTTCTGTTCACAGGGAATGAAGTCAAATTGCTCACCCTGGGGGTGGGGGGCATCTATGTCCTGGTTCACTATGACTATTGATTTGGACTGATACAAGAAAATGGCCCAAGGGACTGGTTTGTCCTAAGACTGGAAACAAATCTGGCCATGGATTTCAAACACTGGATGTTCCATCTGTGCCCCTGAATTGGTGCCTCCTAAGACTTGGATGCTAGATGATGGCCATGAGTGTGTTTGTATTTCATATTCGAGACATGGTATTTGAGAAGATAGAACAATTACAGAAGAGCTTCAGTTATCATGTAAATGTGATGTTACTTATATATTTGATGAAAATTTGGGAGAAATGTATTGGATTTTACAAGAACACTCTTATACAACCCCAGAGTTAAGCTACTCTAGACTTGGATTGGAGAAGACTTTGTAAAGAACTTCAAAAATAACACTCAAATAGTTAACTATTTGAAACCTCAGGTAATAGAGAGGTCTCAACAGCTAGCAAAATTAATAGAAGACAGGAAAAAATATGCATTGCTTCCCAAGAATCTGATTTAACCCTTCCCCATTGGTATATTTAAAGTTTCTTCTCTTTCAAGGCAAATATCAGACTGCATTGTGAAATTCATCCTATTGTAATTCTGATCATTGTTTTGCTTTGCATTTTCCTTGCTGGCTCTTCAGGCGTCTTCAATTTGCCCCTCACCCAGAAAAAGTTAAAAGGACAGTGGAGATAATGAAGTATTGTAATGTGACGAATTCTTAAGAACACAAGGAGGTGGTCCTTGGAAATATTCAAATGAAGAGTAGGAGCCTTCCTTCTCCCTGGAGAAGATAAGGTGAGAGACTCCCCCTCCTGGATCTTTTCTTTCAGAATTTCCTCCTCATTCCTTTTAAATACATGCAAATCTTCTCATGGCTCAGGAATGTTTTCCCCCTCTCCAGGGTCAGGGAGCATCGTTTTGCATTGTAATCAAGCTGCAGCCCCCACAGACCTCCTGGCTTCCTGGGAGAGGTCTCACTATAGCCAACTGGACTCCAAATGGCCAAAGCTACCAGTTAGGGGCGCAGGGACAAGGGGTGTCCCCCACCCCTTTGGAGAAGCTCCTGGCATCCGCATCCCTCAGGTGGGGCTCCTGGGTTTGCACAGATTATTCTGATTTTTATCTTTTCTGCCTTTGTGGCCAGGTATTCCCGGTTGGGAGATTTTGTTTTCAGTTCTGTGTCTCCAACACATTTCACAGCCATGGAGAAAGGATACATCTTCTTCAGTGGAGATGTGTTCGTTAAATATCCATCTCATAGCAGTGTCCGTCTAAGGGTGAGTGATATTTTCCATGGTCGACTGTAGTTTTGTATCTTTGTTGAACTGGCACCGCATGTTGACCTGGTGGCAGAGGCTTAGCCTCTATGGTCTCAAAATTGGAGATGACTGCATATCCGGCTCTTCTTTTTCCATTTAAGACAAAGCTGCTTCCATCAGTGTACCAGATTTCCTCAAGAGTGTTCAGAGGATCTTCTGACAATCCTTCTCGGTGTTTTGTCCAGTGGTCCAAGGTTTCTGCCACATCCAGTTGCGCCCTTGGCTCCAACCCCATGATGGTTATCTGTGACAGGCGGGCTGGCTGGAGCGGGTGCTTCAGTCTTCTTGAACCATCATGAGGTAAGGCTTGGCGCTTGACCTTGAGGCTCTTGGGTCCTCAACCGGAGGTCTTCTGGAATCTAAGGCTGAGCCGCGTGAGCTTTCTGCTGAGTTCGTTTTTCGCTGTCCCAGTTTCCAGCACGACGGGCCTCCCCCTGCGCTGGGTTTTCTTCGCGTTCGGCTTCTACCGCGGGAGCTTCGCTGAGTTGGGCCCCTGCTGTGTTTGGCCTCTTTGCGGTGGCCACTCCGAGGTTGTTTCAGCCAGGTTAAACCCGAGTCATGGCACCATAGATGTCAGGCGAGTGTATGTTCCTCGGTTTTTGTCTCGTCACATCAAAGATTTGGAGTGGCGGACAGTAAAGCCCCCTAGGCGTGTCATGGCTCTCAAGTCTTGGCCAGACCGTGTTATAGCTCTCAGGTCTCGAAAGGATCGTGTTATAGCTCTTAGACAAATCAATGTTACAGCTCTGTTTTATTTAGAAGATAGCAGAAAAGGCGCCCAGGGGTGGGGGGGAGGGGAGAGAGAGAGAGAGAGAGAGAGAGGGAGAGAGAGAGAGAGAGAGGGGGAGAGAGAGAGAGAGACAGAGAGAGAGAGAGAGAGAGAGAGAGAGAGAGAGAGAAAGTGCGCACGCATATGTGGGAAAACTCTTCCTTAACTTTTCTAATTTTGTTTTTCTCCATGTGAACTTTATAATTAGCCTCTCTAAGTCAAAAAAAGAAAAAAAGAAAAGAGAGAGAGAGAGAGAAAAGGAGAAAACTCTTCTGATATATTTACCGATTGGGTTCATATGAGTTACATTTACAAATTAATGTTTTTTAATTTGTTCAATAAAAATACTTCATTTAATATATTTCTTTATTGTTTAATTTTTGTTTATATTTAAACAGTTCTCATGAAGTTTATTCCAGATACTTTGTCTACTTTCTTGATATTGAAAAAGGACTCTTTTCTTCTATTATACTCTGGATTGTTATCATCTGCATATATGAAAGCTGTTGATTTCTACATATTCATGCAGCACCTCTCTGTTACCAAATTTCTTATCACTTCTAGTGGTTTTACAGTTAGTTGTATTGTTTTTTTCAAATATACAATCATATCATCTGTGGGTATTTTATTAAATCTCAAAAATATACAAGCAACTCCTGAAGCTCAATTCCAGAAAAATAAATGACCCGATCAAAAAATGGGCCAAAGAACTAAACAGACATTTCTCCAAAGAAGACATACAGATGGCTAACAAACACATGAAAAGATGCTCAACATCACTCATTATCAGAGAAATGCAAATCAAAACCACAACGAGGTACCATTACACGCCAGTCAGGATGGCTGCTATCCAAAAGTCTACAAGCAATAGATGCTGGAGAGGGTGTGGAGAAAAGGGAACCCTCTTACACTGTTGGTGGGAATGCAAACTAGTACAGCCACTATGGAAAACAGTGTGGAGATTCCCTAAAAAACTGGAAATAGAACTGTCATATGACCCAGCAATCCCACTTCTGGGCATACACACTGAGGAATCCAGATCTGAAAGAGACACGTGCACCCCAATGTTCATTGCAGCACTGTTTATAATAGCCAGGACATGGAAGCAACCTAGATGCCCATCAGCAGATGAATGGATAAGGGAGCTGTGGTACATATACACCATGGAATATTACTCAGCCGTTAAAAAGAATTCATTTCAATCAGTTCTAATGAGATGGATGAAACTGGAGCCCATTATACAGATGAAGTAAGCCAGAAAGATAAAGACCAACACAGTATACTAACACATATATATTGATTTTAGAAAGATGGTAACGATAGCCCTATATGCAAAACAGAAAAAGAGACACAGAAGTACAGAACAGACTTTTGAACTCTGTGGGAGAAGGTGAGGGTGGGATGTTTCGAAAGAACAGCATGTATATTATCTATGGTGAAACAGACCGCCAGCCCAGGTGGGATGCATGAGTCAAGTGCTCAGGCCTGGTGGGCTGGGAAGACCCAGAGGAATCGGGTGGAGAGGGAGGTGGGATGGGGGATCGGGATGGGGAATACATGTAACTCTATGGCTGATTCATATCAATGTATGACAAAACCCACTGGAAAAAAAATAAATTATATATTCATAGAAAATTATACTTTTAGTCTGGATTTTCAAGTTTATTTGTGTAGAGTTGGGTGGAGTAGACTGTTATGATTATTTTAATTTCTTATTTATGTGTGATGGTTTCTCATAAAAAGTTATTTCATTTCATGTATGGTGGTGCTTTACCTTTTTCTTAACTAAGTTAGCTGCTAGTTTATTCATTTTTAAGGCACACTTTTTGTATTCATTTATTAGTTCTGCTTTCTAGCTCATTAATTTCTTCTTTATAAATTCTTGTTTAATTTTAATTTTATTGGAATATAATTAATTTACAACGTTGTGTGAGTTTCAGGTGGACAGCAAAGTGATTCCGTTATACATATGCATGTACAGTATTCATTTTTTTCTAGATTCTTTTCTCATATAGATTATTTCAGAATATTGAGTAGAGTTCCCTGTGCTATACATATACAGTAGGTCATTGTTGATTATCTACCTTACATACAGTAGTGCCTGTGTGTTCATTCCAAGCTCCTGATTTATCCTTACCTCCCAATATTTTATTAATTCTTGACATCTATTTTCCTTTGGTTTATTATGTTTTTCCTTTCCCAACATGCTGTGTTATTTTCCTAACTTTCTTAACTCACTGTATAACACATTTGTTTTTAGTTTTCTCAGTTTATTCAGATACTATCCTGAAAGTGATACTTAAACATTAATTATCAGGTTGAATGACTTTCCTCCATTTGGACATATATGCCTTTTGTTGAGAATCTTTTCCTTTTTCTCCCAGGACACTGAGCACTTGCTTTTCAGGTGTTTTCTTTTTCTTCCCCTGAAGTTTCTTCCTTATACTATTAGCTGTGTGGGTTTTCTAAAGTCCTGCCCATGCCCTTGTTTCAGCCAAGGTTGGCTAAGCTGTGTTCTCTTACCCTCCAGGTCTCTTTCTTTATAGACTGTCCATATCATTTACTAGAAATAACTATTGCCTCAGTTTCAGACTTACATTTTGAGCTCTTTTTAGAAATGTCTCTCTAGGTTTTCTAAGAGTTTAAGCTTAACATTTGAAGCTAAACTCTTTACCCCACGATCTGCATCCAGTCTCTTTTGTGCTGTGACTTTTGTATCTCAGAAGCATCACCACTGTTTGAGGAGCTAAAGCCTGACAACGCTGAGTGATGTGCTATTTCTCCTTTCCACTTCCAACATTCAACCAGTTGTCAAATCCTGTCAGTCCTGCCTCCATTGTGGTTTTCCTTTCGGGTTTCTCTTGGTATCTGTAACTTGATTCCAGCCTGTGCTTTCTTCTCCTTGACTATGGCAGTGATTTTCTATTAATTTATTTATTTCCAGCTTTCCCCTTCAGTCCAACTATCAGGATCAGCTTCAGAATTCTGACCATTCATCATCCAACTTGAAACATCAGAAATTATCCATGACCTGCAAGTGAAGGATTGGTTCCTTGTCTGGTCCTCTGCAATGAGGCTCTGATCTCCCCCCAGAATCTTGTTCAGCTAATACCCTATTTACTCTTATGCTCATTGCTTCCTAGATTTCCTGCATTTTATTATCTTCAACTTTGTCTCATAGTGCTTTTTTTCTGCTGGTAATATTCTATTATCTTATTTTTCTACTGAAATTTTGTTTATTCTTCAAATTCCACCTCATGAACAGCTTCCTCTGTGAAGACTTTCCTGTCGCCTCTGGTCTAGAGCCATTCTTCCCTCATTTCATCCCCACAGACTATTGTGCTGGATTTTCTTCTCTGAACACATCAACTCATCTACTTGCTTTATCTTGCCGTTAGATCTTGAGTTCCAATAAGACTGAGACTGTATCTCCTGAGGAATGTAACCTGGCACCCCTTTTAAAAAAATCTTTACTCCATTTGTTGATATACTGTTTCTGTTTTATGATTTGTATTTTTGGCCGAGAGGCATGTGGGATCTTAAGGGATTAAACCTGTACCCCCGGCATTTTAAGGTGAAGTATCAACCATTGGACTGCCGAGGAGATATCCCCAGCACGTTTTACATAGTAAGTGCTGAAGTATGTATTGAGCATAGGAGAATTATCTAAAACATGGTGAGGAAATAAAGCAGAAGAGTCCCTGGACTGTGAGCAGCCAACAGCTTGTGACTTCTGAACTATAACATGAGAGAGAAAGAAACTTTATTTTTAAGCCACCGTAATTCAAGTTCTCTCTGTTACGACAAATTAGTCTTCCAAAGTGGGTGCATATAAGAGGCTCATACAGTAAAGAATCTGCCTGCAGGGCAGGAGACTCTGGTTCGATCCCAGGGTCAGGAAGAAGCCCTGGAGAAGGGAATGGAAAACCACTCCAGTATTCTTGCCTGGAGAATTCCATGAACTGAGTCTATAGTCCATGGGATCACAAAGAGTTGGACATGACTGAGCGACTAACACTTTCTTTTCATGGGGAACATAATTAGATGGTGCCATCAACTTTTGTCTCTCCAGACCTATTCTGATTCTTTGAATGCTTGTGTCAAATGAAAAGGAAAACAAAAACAAAAACAAAAAAAACAAAAAAATGCACTATGAGAGCTTAGAGTTAAGTTTTACTTGAGAACTTCCTGAGGACTATAGCCTAGGAGATAGTCTTTATACAGCTCTGAGGAGTTGCTCTGAACAGGTAGTGTGGGAGTCAGTATATGTATGATTTTGTGAAGGGGTATGTGAAATCAAGCAAGCATCTTGAATCTTGGTAGAGTGTTGCTGCTCATCACAAAGAGCAGATGTTCCTGTTAATTATTTTAATGCTTTTCTAGGTACGAGAATATGTAGGAAATTGGGTTCATAATATTTTCTCCTGAAAATGCGTAACTATCTGAAGGCCTGTTCTGCCAGTTTTTCCCCAAGGCACAGAGTGCCTGCTTGCTGATCTCCACCCTGAACTCCTTTCAGACTGTATTAAAGGTCAGTGATCACAGTGGCTAGGGATTTCATTCTTGAAAACCAGATGGCAAGTTTGTAGTTGGAGTTTCTCTCTCTCCAGGTTTCTAGAAGTGGTTGGGGGAGCCCAGCCTGTTGCCTGATTTTCTGAGCTGAGCCCTACGACGGACCCTTCTTAACAACCACCTTGACTTGACTGTACCTGACACTAGAGCATGGCCATTGCTCAGAATTCTAGAAGCTATTATTACCTTACCTTACCCTCTTGCTGTCCCTATGACTCTCCACTGTCATATACCCCAGCTAGCTAAGTTTGCTGGGGGTACTGACCTGTCCCATCACCCACTCTCCCACGGAGCTGGCTGACACCTGTCTCACGTAACCTGCCTTGCTCTTGCTTGGTCTGGTCCCCTTTGGCTTGTCCTTAGCATGTCCATTAACAAGGAACAAGGGAGAGAGATCCACTAACAGTTCCTGAAACTGCAAGGAAGATGTGGTACCGCCTACATCAGTGCATTCTGCAGCCCTTCCCTCTACTATTCCGAGGTTTCTGCACAAGTTCAGGGGAAACATTTTGAGAAGAATCACTTATTTCCTTTCCTGCTCCTTCATTACCAGTACCTTCTCTCTTGAGCTTTCCCCATATGTTGAATAAGACCTACAGATAGATATCTAAGTGTTAGTAGTTCAGTAGTGTCTGACTCTTTGAGCCTGCCAGGCTCCTCTGTCCATGGACTTCTCCAGGCAGGGATACTGGAGTGGGTTGCCATTCCTTTCTCCAGAGGAGCTTCCCAAGTCAGGGATTGAACCTGGGCCATGGACAGAGGAGCCTGGTGGGCTAGAGCCCACGGGGTTGCATATAGTCAGACCTGACTGACTAACACTTTCACTTTCACGGGTACCTAAGATGGTTCCTAATCCTGGGGAGAGATTTTAGGAGGCAGAGTTTTTCAGTCTGTTGTAGAGTAAGTGACTGAGGGCTGCGTTTTTGTCTCTGGGATTCTAGCCCTTGTTTAGTTCCTGATACGTTGGGTAAATCCTTGAGTGGGTTGACATTAAAAAGAAAAAGACATCTTTTAATGATGTGTGGCTACAAGTTACAGAGGGTACAGAAAGGCTTTGAGCATGGGTAGTTTTTGCTTTCAGTTCCCTTTTCCTATGTTGAATGAATCTATGCTTCCTTCTCTGCCTCTGATTCTCCAGGGACATCTTCTGGGCGCATTTTCAGTTTGAGCCACTAGGTGGGGCTTTGACCCTATCAGTCACTCACCAAAACCGCTGCCTCTGACAACTGGGTTGAGAGCGCAGATTTTTCAGGAACTGCAGACAGGGAAGGAATGTATTCTTTTCTTCCTGAAAACCTTGCAAGTCAATCCAAATGCTTTCTCCTTGGCTGCATGAGGAGAGGGAGGCCATTTCCCTAACTTCACTGCTCATTCCTCTGACTCTTCCCCTTGCCCTTTGCTGATAGTGGATTGGGTTATGGCAGAGAAGAGAAGCATCTTTAGATGGTGCTGGGGTGTGAAGGCCTTTCTTGTTCACCAGAGGAAGCAAAGCCAAGTGGTTAAGTGCACAGGCACTAAATCTATTGCGTCATATCCGAACCTGGCTCTACTCATAAACTATATAAACGTGAGCAAGTCACATAAATTTCTCCTTACCTAAGTTTCTTTATCTATAAAACGGGAATAAGGAGGGGACTTCCCTGGCAGTCCAGAGGTTAAGACTTCACTTTTCAATGCATGGCATGTGAGTTTGATTCATGGTTGGGCAGCGAAGATACCACATGCCTTGTGGTCAACAAAGCAAAGCAAAGCAAAGCAAAACAAAACAAAATAAAACAACCCCCCCCCCCCAAGCAATATTGTAACAAAGTCAACAAATACTTTAAAAATGGTACACATCAAAATTTTTTTTTAAATGGGGATGAGAAAAGTGACCTGATTTGGGATGGTTATGTTGTGGTAATGTAGGTATGATTTATTGGCACTGTCCAGGTTTGGTGCTAGATCAAACCAAGTGAACTTTAGATCTTGGTGGGCTCAATCTACCATCTCACTGGTGTTGGTGAGAAGATATTGGTTCATGTCATTTCTAGTCTTTTTTTTTTTTTTTTTTTTTTGCAGGAAGAAACTGATATGTCTCCTGCTGCTAGCACTAGAAGAACACTACCTTTGACCAAAAGTTGATAGAAGACTGTTAGTCCCTCCTGGTCTTGAACTTCTTCCAGCTGACTATCCTTTTGGATAGGTCTGGAAAGCTGGACCTTCTTCCAGCTAGGTCTGGAAAGCCTCCAGACCACACATCAGTGTTCCAACTCAAGGCTAGCTGCTTCCCCACTGTTACTTTGCTCTTGGCACTTTCTCCTATGTAACCGTTGGTATCTAACTTTGCTTTTTGTTTTTTTTTTTTACATTTCTAAGTCCTCAGCTAGGCATAAAACTTTTGAAATCAGATTGGTTCAAAAATATTTATTCCAGTAGCTCTTATGGCCAGGCGCTGTGTTAGGATGCTCTGTACCTACTGAGGTATTATTACTGGAGTGTGTATTGTCAGTCCCAGCAGCTGAGCAGTAGGAACCAGCTCCCTTCTCATGGCAAACAGTAGGAATGTAAAGTCAAGAGATCAGTGAGTGACTACTGAGGATGCAGAGCTGTGAAGGGAGAGAGCAGAGTCCTCCAGATACACCAGCCCTCTATTCTCAATATCAAGTTACAAAATGAAATTAACAGCTCCTCAGGGTTCTCGAACAATCACGGAGGGAATAACCTGTACTCTATTGATTATAACTCTCTTTATCTCTTAGGTTTTTCCTAATTACCTACACTCCATATTCTTCAGACTTCTTCTCCAAGTAGTGACTTATTGACTGACTTTAGGGTTAAGTGAGGGCTAGAGGATAAGAGGAAGCTGAATCCTTTATGGGCTCAGGAATTTCAGGCACAATCCTCTATAGGTATCAGGCATGGGAGGTTCCTGAAGACTTGAATGGCTGCTCCCTGTCCCCAAGCAGCTGACTGATTTCCTCAGTTTTGTAAACTGTCCTTTTCTTGATTGGCTCAAGATGAATGTTTTGAATAGGAGGGGATTTCTGTGCCTACATGCACACACACACACACACACACACACACACACACACACACACACACACACACACACACACACACACACACACGGACACAGTATCACTCATTCCTGACAGATTTGTGCTTTGAATTCTGTGATGAAAATATTGTGTCTATTTTCTTTAAAACTTGTAAATTTTTCTGTGGAAGGCTGCTAAACTATGTGAAGGGATACTTCTCCTAATACCCCGCAATGGACACTAGAGCCCACAGCTGAGAACATCAGACAAGAACTGCCTACCATAATGGAGCATTAATCACTCAGTCATATCTGACTCTTTGTGACTCTAAGGACTATAGTTCACCAGGTCTCTCTGTCCATGGAATTCTCTAGGCAAGAACACTGGAGTGGGTAGCCATTCCCTTCTCCAGGGGATCTTCCCAACCTAGGATCAAACATGGGTCTCCTGCCTTGCAGACAGATTCTTTACTCTCTGAGCCATCATGGAACCCCATTGTGGAGACAACTATTAATTCATAGAGGACCCTGAACGTACCTGCTTCAGGTTTATTAGGACTTAATGAATAGTCTCTTTTACCACCAGACACTTCCCTGGTGGCTTAGATGGTAAAGAATCTGCCTGCAATGCAGGAGACCTGGGTTTGATCCCTGGGTTGGGAAGATCCCTTGCAGAAGGGAATGGTAACCCGTTCTAGTATCCTGGCCTAGAGAATTCCATGGATGGAAGAGCCTGGTGGGCCTCAGTCCATGAGGCCGCAAAGATTCAGACACACAAGAGAGACTGACGTGTCACACTACCAGCCTCTCCTCCCCACTTCCCCCTCCACTCCAAGTCTGTGCATGAAGATGGGGGGAGAGAGGAGGGAGTTAGGAAAAATGCCACTGATGTGTGATATCTGTGTTGAGGAGTTAATTCTTCCTTATACCCTGGGAGAAGAGTGAGCTATATGCCACTGCCCTTCCCCAACCCCAGTGATGGGGAGGCTCCCAAAACATTACCTGTAGCAATTGGGGAAGGGGAGATGGGCAGCTTGACCTCCAACTGGATGACCTGCTTATCTGCCTTAACAGATCCCATCCCATCTCATGTGAGCAGGGGAAGGAGGGCTGGGAGACAGTGGGGCTGAGAGAGTTGTGGCCAGCGTGAGAATACCCTTATCTCTTGCGAGTCTGAAGGATGAAGTGGAAGGCATCTTGGCTTGCATCACTTACAAGAGCTTCCCACTGAGAGGGGCTTGGGTGATGGGCTGCCATGATGCTATGGCTCATTCCTCTGGAAGTGGAAGCTGGGAGAGTAAAGGAGGTAGAACCAGAGTTAGATCTCCTGAGTTAGGAAATGTGCTGGGCAGGGGCCCAGTAGCCTCAGCAAGAGCTCCTACAGTGGAGTGAAAGTCGCTCGTTCATGTCCGACTCTTTGGGACCCCATGGACTATAGAGTCCATGGAATTCTCCAAGCCAGAATACTGGAGTGGGTAGCCTATCCCTTCTCCAGAGGATCTTCCTGACCCAGGAATCGAACTGGGGTCTCCTGCATTGCAGGCGGGTTCTTTACCAGCTGAGCTATCAGGGAGACCCAAGAGCTCCCACAGAGCTCTTTGAAAGCCAGTGTTTGAAAAGCAATGACATGGGTGCTGCAGTCCGTGGGGTCCCAAACAGTCAGACATGACTTAGCAACTAAATCACAGCAACATGGGGGTGTGTCTACAGCTAGTTAATGTTATCTTGAGAAGCAAAGCAACCAATGGGAAGAGGAACCCCAGGGCCTGGTTAAAGAGGAATCACCTTTCCCTACCTCCTTCCCTGCACACAAAGTGGAGAGACTAGCGCTCAGATGGAGGTAAAACAAAGGCAGCTTGCTGCTTCCTCTGCTCTCTTCCTCTCTAGATTCCACAAGGGTCTGGGCCAAAACTGTGCTAATGGGAGGAGAAGACGTGATACACACATCAAGTCTGAGTTTCAACTGGACTAAGTTTTAATAATAGAAAATAACCAGAAAAGTTTTGAAATATGCCTAGGATGTCACTAAGGAATGCAAAAGTCAGATTTGATTAAGCTTGTGAAGGCAGTATTCAGAGAAAAGTAAAACTACATTGCTTTGTGGGTATCGTGTTCATACAACACTTAGTTGAGTCAGAACAATATACTCATTATAAGCACACCTTTTGAAAATGATTTGTCCCAAAAGGGACACAGACATCTATAAAAGAGGTATTTATAGTACAAATTAGAGATGCTTTTATAGGAATGAATTCATAAAACTTTTCTGGTATAAAACACAAGTATTTCCTAACACCAACATCTTAACAAAAAGCAAATAATAAAAAGCCACTTGGTGTTAAGTTTTAATAGATTTCCATGCAGTGTGAGGTGAGCGTTGGGAATTAACATTAAGGATTATTGGCCTAAACTTTCCTTGTTAGCCCACTTAAAGTAGACTCAAAATCCACCAAAGATTCTAAAAATTATGTTGATTTGCATTTCTCTAATGACTAGAGATGCTGAGCATCTTTTCATGTGACTGTTGGCCATCTGCATGTCTTCTTTGGAAAAATGTCTATTCGGTCTTTTGCCCATTTTTAAAATTGGGCTGTTTTTGTTTTTTGAGAGTTGCATGAGATGTTTATGTATTTTGTACATTAACCCATTGTTGGCCATATCGTTTACAAACATTTTCTTCTATCCAGCAGGATATCTTTCCATTTTGTCAATGTTTTCCTTTACTGCGCAAAAGCTCTAAACGTTTAATTAGGTCCCGTTTTTTATTTTTCTTTTGTTTCTTTTGCCTTAGGCAACAGATATGAAAAATATTGCTATGATTTATGTCAAAGAGTGTTCCGTGTCTGTTCTCTTCTAGGAATTTTAGTGTTTCAGGTCTTACATTTGGGTTTTAATCCACTTTGAGCTTATTTTTATGTGGTGTAAGGAAGTGTTTTAAAGTCATTGTTTTACAGGTAGCTGTCCAGTTTTCCCAGCACCACTTATTAAAGAGACTATCTTTTCTCCATTGCCATAAACATTTCTCTGAGCAGGCTTATGTACTAGAACATCTTTGGAGCTTTTATAGAATCTATACCTGTATTAACTGATTCTGTTTAAATACTCAGCACCTAGGCGCTCCAGTTCATTCTCTTGGAAGTAACGGGTCCCTACAGAGCTTTAGTAAATCACTCTCTAGTCCTCATCTCCATCAGTAAGTCAATAAAAACGGTCCTACCTAGTGTGAGTCACCACTTTTGCTGGACAGTAGGCATGGCTTCTCTTGGTCTATGATTATTTTCCTTGTCTGTTCATTGGCCGTCAATCGTAACCATTGCCTAAGATTCCCTTCTCATTACCCCTATGCTTAAACTTAGCCTAACTTATTAAATTCTCATTTGGTCATGACATTTGCTCTGCTTGTTAGGCTCTGCTCTCTATCTTGGCTAAACATTTCCAAACTGCATCACTTCTTGCTTTTAAACCATTTTGCTTTGAAAACATACACCATGGGAGGTGAATAAGGAGAGCAGTTATGTGAGGAAGAAAGGATGTTGATTGGAAATTATCTATGGCAGGGCCATATTGCTTAGGATCAAATCTGTGTGTTTCCTGACATAGTAGTACTAGTGTTAGTCGCTCAGTTGTGTCTGACTCTTTGTGACCCTACCAACTGTAACCCGCCAAGCTCCTCTGTCCATGGGATTCTCCAGGTAAGAATACTGGAGTGGATTGCCATGCCCTTCTCCAAAGGATCTTTCCGACCCAGGGATTGAACCCAGGTCTCCTGCATTGCAGGCAGATTCTTTACCATATTTTTCTCCCTCCCAGTATATCTTGCTCTCTCACTGGTTCCCAAGGACTATTTTCCCCTTCCCAGCCCACATGCAAGCAGAGATAAAGACAGTAAAGGAGCTGCTGGCGTAACCCAGGAGGAGAAAACTCTAATATATGCTTATGTTCATCAGTTTTCCCATCCCCCAAAATGAAGTAAGGCTGGAGCTCATGGAAAGAGAAAAGGCGGAGAGGGGAAAACAAACAGGAGTGTTTGAAGTGGGCAGGGGAAGACACCCAGGCTTGGTGAGGATTAGGGAAGGAGTGAGTGGTTGGTCTTCAGCACCTCCACCATTGAATGGTTGGTGAGTGGTTGATCTTCATCCTTTGTGTGCCCATTGTCCCATGCTCCTAGATCCATACAGGCCTCTGAACAGAGGGTGAGGAATGTGGAACACCTTGTGTGAGAAGGGGTTATAAGGTGGAAACTTTATCCCTGCCCAAGGCAGAACAGTTCAGAGCCAGTCAGAATTCCCTTTGACCCAAAGGAATCATGCACCTACTCCTGCTGTTACATACTTCACAATGAACTGAGCTGCTTTGCTAGCTTGTGGGTAAGTTTTAAAACTTGAGTTTTAAGTTCTGCGTCTGGTAGTTCTTCTGCTGCTGCTGCTGAGTCGCTTCAGTCGTGTCTGACTCTGTGCGACCCCACAGACGGCAGCCCACCAGGCTCCCCCGTCCCTGGGATTCTCCAGGCAAGAACACTGGAGTGGGGTGCCACTTCCTTCTCCAATGCATGAAAGTGAAAAGTGAAAGTGAAGTTGCTCAGTTGTGTCACACTCTTAGCGACGCCATGGACTGCAGCCTACCAGGCTCCTCCATCCATGGGATTTTCCAGGCAAGAGTACTGGAGTGGGGTGCCATTGCCTTCTCCACTGGTAGTTCTAGAGAGTCTAAATTCTCAATGGAAAGTTTTGTTAATTCTACAGATTCAAATAAATTGCAAGTTACACAATATTTTCTCTGGGTAATGTATTGTGATAGCAATTTAGATGTTCAGTTTGATCTGAATGCAACATGGTTCTTCAGAATTGGCTATCTGATCTGGATCCTTCTGTGTACAATGATAGTGGTAATAACCAGTGCCAGTTTTTCAAGTGGTCAACTAGTGATTTGAATGGAAACCCAGAAGCCCACGTCTGGTTCCAAGTTATGTTCCAAATTATGTCCTAACCTCAGAGTCATGCTTGACTACCTTTGTCAAATTAGGTATACACAGATGCACACCATCAACAAATCAGCAACCAGTATTTACTGAGTCAATTTGGGGGTTAAAAATTATGTTTCTTATATGTGTGTGTGAGTGTGTGTATGAGTATGTGTGTGTATGCTTTGCAAAGAAGTAGAGGATATAATTATAGCATTTGAGGAGTTTTTAATCTAGTGAAGTAACATAGAAAGTTAGTAAGTTTATATTTAGAAGTTTTATGGTCCCTGAATATTGCTTGGTCCCTGAATATGTTTTTATACATATTTATAACAAGGCATCGAAGCTGAAGTTTCAGCTGAGGCATTGAGATACAAAAGATGTTGTTTACCAAAATTATATGAGAGAAAAAAATGTGATTGTAATCATGTAGTAAATAGCTTTCTCAGACTGCTTTCTTTCACTTAGCAGTATTCATTTATGATTTATCCATGTCTTTTGTGTCTTGATAGTTCAATTCTTTTTATCATTGAATAGTATTTCATTATATGAATGTTCCAAAATATGTTTATATGTTCATCTATTGGAGGACATCTTGGTTACTTCCAGTTTTTGGCAATTACAAGTAAAATTGCTATAAACTTTTGTGTGCAGAGTTTTGTAAATTTTCAAGGTAGTTGGGTAAATATCCAAGAATGTATGATAAACCTGTATTTAACTTTCTAAGAAACTATGAAACTGTCTTTCTAATGTGGCTATATAAGTTTGCGTTCCAATTATCAATGAATGAGAGTTATTTTTTCTTCATCCTTGCCAGAAATTAGTGTTTTGAATTTCAGCCATGTTAGTAGGTGAATGGTGAAATTTCATTTTTAAAGATTTTAAATTTCCTAATGGTAAATTATGCTGAGCATCTTTTCATGTGTTTATTTGTTATCCATATGTCTTCATTGGTAAGATATCTGTTCATATATTTTGTCCATTTTTTATTTCAGTTGTTTGTTTTCTTATTGATGAATTTTAAGAGGCTTTTTTTTTGATATGTTTTATTTTTATTACATAAGTGTTTTACAAAGACTTTTGCCCAGTCTGTGGCTTGTTTTTTCATTCTATTAACAGTTTCTCACAGAGCAGAAGTTTTCTAATCTTAGTAAATTCTTCTTGCCATCGATTTTTTTTTTTCCTTCATGGATTTTGCTTTTTGTGTTGTATTTAAAAGTTCATTTCTGAACCCAATGTCACCTAGGTTTTATACTATATTTTCTTCTAGAAATTAAGTGCTTTGCATTTTACATTTAGATCTGTTCTTGAGGAGTTAATTTTTGTAAAAGGTGTAAGTTCTGTGTCTCAGTTGACTTCTTTTTTTTTTTTTTTTTTGCTTATGGACATCCAGGTGTTCCAGTGCCATTTGTTGAGAAGACTATTTTTTTTTTTCCCTAATGTGTTTCCATTCCTACTTTGAGAATCAGTTGAATGTCTTTGTTTGGGTCTATTTTTGGACTCCTTGTTCTGGTAAATTGCAATGCATGTTTCTCTTCTTTTACTACATTATGCTATTTTGATTACTGTCATTTTTCAGATTGCTTTTTAAAGCAAAATATGTAAAATCATACCTGCCCCTAGTAATACCTTACACTCATAAGTAAGATTGAGTGGAGAGTGAAAAATTGATTAATATCCTGAACCAGTGCTTATTTTTTGAAATGAGATTGTATTTTGTTACTTAAAGTAACTGTGGCAATAGCTGCTACCTTAAAATTAATAGGAAAGTCAGGAAACCTGCTGAATTCTTATCTAGTGCAGGGGCAAAGTTTCTTTCACTGAGTAGCTTCATAGGCATTGAGGAGATGGATTGCAAGTTGTTTTAATGAAATCCCACTCAATAGACTTATTCAATATATCTGTCCAATATACAAGTATGCTACAACTCATATAGCATTTAAATAGCTATTTCATGGACTTAGGATAACATGAATCAAATCGTTTGCCTTTAACATTTTAGCTGTATCTAGCAAGCAAATACTTGATATGTACATAAAATGTGACAGCTAAATTGTAGGTATTAATTCCATTTTATAATATCACATTTCTGTTGTATTTTCTTTCCTTAATATCATAATATATTGATATAACCAAGATAAAAATGTATGTTTGGATAATGTTCATGATCTGCTTTATTAAGAAACTATAAACTTTAGGTTGCCTTAATAACTTATTCAGTGTTCCAAACTGTGGATCTAGCACCACATCAATTATGCATTGTTATTTAGCACAATTATTATTTAAGGTATTTTTTTTTCTTTTTAAAGTAATTTTTTTAAAGTAATTTATTTATTTTAATTGGAGGCGAATTACTTTACAATATTGAAGTGGTTTTTGCCATACATTGACATGAATCAGCCATGGGTGTACATGTGTTTCCCATCCTGTACCCCCCTCCCACCTCCCTCCCCATCCCATCCCTCTGGGTCATCCCAGTGCACCAGCCCTGAGCACCCTGTCTCATGCATCAAACCTGGACTGGCGATCTGTTTCACATATGATAATATACATGTTTCAATGCTATTCTCTCAAATCATCCCACCCTTGCCTTCTCCTACAGAGTCCAAAATTCTGTTCTTTATATCTGTGTTTCTTTTGCTGTCTTGTATATAGGGTCACTTTCTGAATTCCATATAAAAATATATGTGTTAATGTACTGTATTGGTGTTTTTCTTTCTGACTTACTTCACTCTGTATAATAGGCTCCAGTTTCATCCACCTCATTAGAACTTATTCAAATGCATTCTTTTTAATAGCTTACAATATTCCATTGTGTATATGTACCACCGCTTTCTTATCCATTCATCTGCCAATGGGCATCTAGGTTGCTTCCATGTCCTGGTTATTGTAAACAGTGTTATGATGAACATTGGGGTATACATGCTGAGACAAAATTATATTGCACCTTTGCTACACTTAAAGCATGTGGTATTCTTGTGAGTTACTTATATGAACACCACTGTTTATAACTGCTCTTGTCCAGTGGTAACAATTTCAAGCTGCTAAGAACTGACAAATATATTAAGGCAGCTCAGAAACTACTAACGATTTTCCTAGTAATCTGTCTGATTATTTCCCATTTTTCCCATGTTTGCATTTTGAAAAAGAAAGATATTGCTGGAGTTCACCTCCTTGAAGAAGTAAACCTTTTTAGGTAAGACTGACTAGTTAGCCTAAATTAGGGGTAGGTTATCTTTTTCTATAAACTTTTTAAGCTTTCTGGACCATTTAGTTTCTGTCTCAGTCACTTTGCCACTGCAGCATGACAGCCATCACAGATAACATGAATTCTAACAAAACTGTTTATAGAAAGTACCATCATTTGGCCAACAGGCTGTAGTTTATTGATCACTGACATAGAACAGGGGAACCCATGGGCTGGTAGATAACACCTAATGATCAGCAGCGGCATTAGATTAGAAATTAGGGCTACAATAAATAGGGCTTCCCTGGTGGCTCAATGGTAAAAAACAAATGAACAAACAAAAACTCGCCAATGCAGGATATGCAGGTTTGATTCCTGGTCCAGGAAGATTCCCTGGAGAAGGAAATGGCAATCCACTCCAGTGTTCTTGCCCAAGAAATCCCATGCACAGAGGAGCCTGGCAGGCCACAGTTCATGGGGTAGTAAAAAGTCAGATACGACTTAGCAACAGAACAACAATGATACAATTAATGAAATGCACTTAAATCAGCCTGAAACCATCCCTCCTGCCTTCTGTTGAAAAATGGTCTTCCACAAAACTAGTACCTGATGCCAAAAGGGTTGGGGTCCACTGGTGTAGAGAATAGAATGTTCACTTCAAACTTTGTTTGGAAGTAAAGTGAAATTAAATAAATGCTAACAGGAAATATAAATTCTGGCACAGAGTAGTAATTACAGTGGAAGTTCTGCTGTCTATTTGTCAGGAGTCCTGTAAGAAAATTCCCCAAGTACAGGAACTTTGTCTGAAAATGTTCAAGACTGAGAAAGAACTAGTATCATATGCCAATTTGTCTGTTCAAAGGATGAATTTAAAAAAGTGCAAATTCTAAAATGGTGCAATTGACCCACTGGAATGGCCTCATGTCTGTGTTGCCACAGTGGCCCCATGCTGATGAAGGGAGCCCCTGAGGACTGAGTTATCTGGGGCATTGCAGAGGAGAAGGAAACAGACACACAAGAAGAGCTTAAAAAATGATTCATGGGCCCAACTCTATGCACTTACCTCATAGGAAAGACTCTAGCCTGTCAGTAACAGTATATTTATTCTTTTCAGAAGTTTATAGAATTTTGTTTTCGTTTTAGTCACTAATTGGTGTCTGACAGATTGTAGCTTACCAGGCACCTCTGTCCATGGGATTTCTCAGCAAGAATACTGGAGTGGGTTGAATAAGAAAACTGCTGCTGGAGGCTGACAATCTGAGAGTAAGGAGCGTATAGGCCTGAAACAGACACAACAATTTAAAATCCCCAGCCTTGTAGTCACACACTGCTGGGACAAACAGTCCTTATGTACAGACTATTGCTACTGATCTTCGTGAAGAAAATTATGAAATATGGACCCAGTCAACCAGAAGCATGGTGAAAATAAAGGGGTATTGGCAGCTGTGTGTTTTATGAGTAGATGCTGCTCAAGTTCAGTGAGATAGCCTGAAGAATAGCTTAAATAAACAGGGAAAAGAGTAATTTTCTGGAGACACATTCACCAATTGTTTAGCTGTCCAAAGTACACAAGGAACTACTACTATTAATACATATATTTCCTGGAGACAAAGGTCCTTTGGAATTAAGACAGAATGAAATTAGGAGCCTACTTACTCTTGACCCCAGGTCAATGTGAAAATCTTAATCATACTCTGTCTATTGTCTTAAAAAAAGAAAGAAAAACATCCAAATGTTCTTTCCAAGAGTGATTCCAATACAAGTGGTTAAAATTATTAATAAAAAAAAGTATTGGCACTTAAAGGCATAAAATTATTTGAAACACTTCATTTCATAATGATGTTGGATAAATAAAGCATTGCTTTCCTTAAGTAAGGCCAGGTGTAGAAACAAATTACAGTTTTATTTATTTATTTTTTTTGCTGAACATTTTGGAGTTTTGTATTCGCATTAGATTGTTTCCATATAGTACAAACTGTTGTGGGGATTTGACTGTTATTTGGTAATTATGATTGATATTAAATTCTTAAGAATGATTTATTCCTCACTAGTTAATTTAATGCAAATTTTAAGTTTAGAATATGTGATACCAAAGCGATTAACTGAATAACTGCCAAACATCTTTCTTTTTTCCTATGTAGGTATCATTTATATTGCTTGGAGATAGTTTGAAGTTA
The DNA here is from genome assembly GCF_963930625.1 of Muntiacus reevesi. Lineage (NCBI taxonomy): Eukaryota > Metazoa > Chordata > Mammalia > Artiodactyla > Cervidae > Muntiacus > Muntiacus reevesi. Next base: position 70,067,199 of record NC_089257.1, read on the forward strand.
TTAAGTTAGCTAAGGTTTCCAATCTTGTTGCCAAGAAGAAATGACTGAACACTTTTTTCATTAAAAAAAAATGTATCTGTTATTCTGGTTTCACTCTTTTGCCTTATTACATGTTTTCAATCTCTTATTTTTAATGTAATAAATAAAATATAGTAATACATAGAAATGAGGACCCATTTTTATCCATCCCCAGTCCCTCTATCCTCTTTCTTACCCCAGAGATAACCTTTATCCAAATTCATGTTTTTATATCTTGTATATGTACTTTAATTGCTATGTACTATTTCAGTATATGAATAAACCACAACTAATTCTCCATTTATCTGTTGATAGACATTTGAATTGTTACACTGGTATGAACAGTAAAGAAATCAACTTTGCAATTTTGTTTCCTTGTACATGTGTCTAGAAGTAGTATTTCTAATCTGACTTTTATTACAAAATCTCTCTCTTCTGTGGCTGTACCAATGTACATTACCAATTGTGTGTGAGAATTATCATGCGTCCACATCTTCAACAAACTCAATATTATCTGGCTTGTAATTTTAAAATTTGCCAATCTGATCGTATTGACACTAATGGGTTTTGTTTTAATTTGCATTTGCCTGATTACTATTTTCAGTGAACATCTTGCATATATTTTTCTTCTTTCATGTGTTTGTTATAGATAATATGAGATGAAAGAGAATTACAATGAATTGGAGTGCCAGAAGTTTCCATTGCTGAGAGTGGAGTTCTTCAAAAAATGAGAGACATGATTACAAGTTGAGATGTCAACAGGGAGAAGAGAGGAAGGAGTCAAGAATGTTTCAGGATCAAGGGCACGTGAATGATGGTTTGGAAGTGGCATGGGGAACCCAAAGACCCCCTGTGGATGAACATGGGGCTGCCTCCAGAAGGCTAAAAGGGCGTGGTCCAGGAGAGAGACAGGTTTTAATTTAGGAGATGCAAAGAATTAGCAAATACAAGGCGAGGAGTTGCTGACTGGGAGGTCCACGGACCCATTTGAGGTATTTATAAAGAAAGGAATAGGTCAGAATTAGACATAGAGGTAGCAGTGTGGAGATGGGGATCGTGGGTGTGAGACATGATGGGGTTGGCCCTGACATTCCTTCAGAGGAGGGTAGAAACCTGTGTAGTGGGATGGTCTTCCCTCAATGGTAGGACAGCTCCTAGGAGAGGGATTTGGCTTGTTGCTCTTACTCATTGTGGGTCCCAAGAATCTAATGTGGTGCCTTCATCTGAGTCCACAGTTTTCTGTTCTTTAAGAGACCTAGTTAAATGCAACCAGAACCCAGAGCCAGAAACACTTGATAATTTCTGTTTCTAGAGCAAGGTTCTCAAAAGGAATTCAGAATTTAGAAAAAAAATTTACTAAGCAGCTACCCTAAAAAGTACTTAAAAATATTTCTGCTTTAGCCATATAAATACAAAGTTATTTTCTTTTCAGTTTAGCCTTTATAAGAACCTCACAGGAAAATGTTTTTATTATTTAAAACATGGCTTTCCACTGGGATTGCGTTCAGTGCAAACATCAGTCCTGAATGAATTGTGGATTATGTGGCTTCATATACTACGTATTATGTGTTTACTTTATACACAATGAACCACCATTAAAGGGATATATTTGGGGAACATTTGTTACTAGGAGTACTTTTGATGCTTATAAAAATAAAATTTTACACATTTTACTAAAATTTGGTGCTAGTGAAAAAATGTTTTCTTTTGTCATGTTGTATCAAATTTGTAAGAGCAAAGCAATTGCATCATTAAAAAAATACCAAATCATAAATCATCTAAATCAAAGTTCAGTTCAGTCTCTCAGTCGTGTCCGACTGTTTGTGACCCCATGGACTGCAGCACGCCAGGCCTCCCTGTACATCACCAACTCCCGGAGTTTACTCAAATTCATGTCCATTGAGTTGGTGATGCCATCCAACCATCTCATCCTCTGTCGTCCCCTCTCCTCCTGCTTTCAGTCTTTCCCAGCATCAGGGTCTTTTCCAGTGAGTGAGTCCTTCATGTCAGTTCTTCGCATCTAAATCAATGTAGTAATAATTTCTTGAAAATTTGTGAATGTTCTGCCCGTAGTCCAAGTCCCCGGTCGGGGGGGACAATGCAACTCGCAATAGGGAAATTTATTACTGACTCGAGCCAGGGCCTCCCGCCCTCACCAAGTGTGTGAGGTTGAAAGGCCCCGAGTCCCAGTTCTCTTGTGTATTTATTAGGTCAAAATAAGCAGCAGGTAGTTGGCGCAATCGGATTGGTTACACAGTGGGTAGTTGGCGTAAGCGGATTGGTTACACAGTTGCAAGGTAATTTTTGTTGGCCCTACGTGGGGCTTTCAGCTTTCCCCTGATAGGTTCCCTTTCTTCTGGCTAGGCATATGTTGATTGGCTGGCTCCAGGAAGCCTGATAATTATGTTACCCCGGGTAACCAGGCCTACTCCTACTCTAGGCTGCCTGCCATGGCGTTAGACATGACAGCCTCACAGTGAAGACTTTTCGAATTTACCAAGAGTCAGCAGTGAGGCTAGACAGAGCCATTAAGGCTGAAACCTACTTGGCGAGTGTCCCATGTCACGTCAGAAGATGGGGAGCCATATCCTGCTCCTGGATTTTGCAAGTCACCAGGTGGTGTCTTGTCTTTGCCTTTTGCCCAGATTGAGATAACACATTTCTTCTAACTTTTATATATTCTCTCAAATACTTAAATGTGAATTTAAATCTTTATTTAAATAATCAAAAATTTGGTTTAATAAAAGCCTATTTTTAGAAACAAGAGAAGCAACATTCAAGAACAGTAGGTCTTACTCCAGTTTATCTTTCTCTCTGCCCTTTAATTTTCCTGCAGTCCCAACCTGAAACTGGTTTTTCAGTTCACAATGTTTCAAAGAAATGAAATTATCCATGGATATAAGAATGCACCTAGCTCACCCCTTCTGGTCAAGTCAGTCAATCTGTACTTAAGCTTGGACAGTGAGCGAGAGACAAGTTGGCAAGCTTCTCAAAGGCTCCAAGTTGCTAACATTCTTTCATTCAACAAACATCCAGTGAGTGCCTACTATGTGCCAGCTCTGTAGAAACCCTGGGAATACAGAGGGAATAAAGTGTTCATAAATTCCTGTCATCAAGCTGGAATTTGGCATCGAGTATAGCTGAGCAGAGAGCCTGCTTCCTATAGGAAGTCCAGGAAGCAGGTGGTCTCCTAGTGCCTCCAGGTCTCTTCTCTAGCCACAAGTCTGACATAAAGGAGGAAGAAATACTTTCCCTTTATTTCCCTGAGAGTCCTTGTCTTTTAAAGAATCCCTACCAAGTCAGACAAAACCTGGTTGAGTTGCTGATGTCATAGGGAATTTGACTGATGTAGCATACAGACTTAACTGTCAGAGACAACCTCCTTCTTCTCAAAAGCATGTCCCACCCTTGAACTCTTCCCCACAGCCATTTTTCTCTGCAACCCTAGTCCCTCGATGCCCAGTCTCCAATCTCTAGTCCCTCTGTCCTGTCTCATCCAGGCACGTCACTCCTTAACTATACTAGAGTGTCTCCCATCCATGTGCAGAGCTTTAACAAAGGAGATCTTAACACAGCTCCTGCCTTCTAATAACTTAGTTTTACAGAATATTTAAGGCATTTGAGATGTGATCATAAATAGTGTGTCTGCAAACAGATGGAGAAACATGCCGTGTTCATGGATTGGAGGAATCAATATTGTCAAAATGGCTATTCTACCCAAAGCAATCTATAGGTTCAATGCAATCCCTATCAAGCTACCAACGGTATTTTTCACAGAACTAGAACAAATAATTTCACAATTTGTATGGAAATACAAAAAGCCTCGAATAGCCAAAGTAATCTTGAGAAAGAAGAATGGAACTGGAGGAATCAACCTGCCTGACTTCAGACTCTACTACAAAGCCACAGTCATCAAGACAGTATGGTACTGGCACAAAGACAGAAATATAGATCAATGGAACAGAATAGAAAGCCCAGAGATAAATCCACGAACCTATGGACACCTCATCTTTGACAAAGGAGGCAAGGATATACAATGGAAAAAAGACAACCTCTTTAACAAATGGTGCTGGGAAAACTGGTCAACCACTTGTAAAAGAATGAAACTAGAACACTTTCTAACACCATACACAAAAATAAACTCAAAATGGATTAAAGATCTAAATGTAAGACCAGAAACTATAAAACTCCTAGAGGAGAACATAGGCAAAACACTCTCCGACATAAATCACAGCAGGATCCTCTATGACCCACCTCCCAGAATATTGGAAATAAAAGCAAAAATAAAAAAATGGGACCTAATGAAACTTAAAAGCTTCTGCACTACAAAGGAAACTATAAGTAAGGTGAAAAGACAGCCCTCAAAATGGGAGAAAATAATAGCAAATGAAGAAACAGATAAAGGATTAATCTCAAAAATATACAAGCAACTCCTGCAGCTCAATTCCAGAAAAATAAATGACCCAATCAAAAAATGGGCCAAAGAACTAAACAGACATTTCTCCAAAGAAGACATACAGATGGCTAACAAACACATGAAAAGATGCTCAACATCACTCATTATTAGAGAAATGCAAATCAAAACCACAATGAGGTACCATTACACGCCAGTCAGGATGGCTGCTATCCAAAAGCCTACAAGCAATAAATGCTGGAGAGGGTGTGGAGAGAAGGGAACCCTCTTACACTGTTGGTGGGAATGCAAACTAGTACAGCCGCTATGGAAAACAGTGTGGAGATTTCTTAAAAAACTGGAAATAGAACTGTCATATGACCCAGCAATACCACTACTGGGCATACACACTGAGGAAACCAGATCTGAAAGAGACACGTGCACCCCAATGTTCATCCCAGCACTGTTTATAATAGCCAGGACATGGAAGCAACCTAGATGCCCATCAGCAGATGAATGGATAAGGGAGCTGTGGTACATATACACCATGGAGTATTACTCAGCCATTAAAAAGAATTCATTTGAATCAGTTCTAATGAGATGGATGAAACTGGAGCCCATTATACAGAGTGAAGTAAGCCAGAAAGATAAAGAACATTACAGCATACTAACACATATATATGGAATTTAGAAAGATGGTAACGATAACCCTCTATGCAAAACAGAAAAAGAGGCACAGAAGTACAGAACAGACTTTTGAACTCTGTGGGAGAAGGTGAGGGTGGGATGTTTCGAAAGAACAGCATATATATTATGAATGGTGAAACAGATCACCAGCCCAGGTGGGGTGCATGAGACAAGTGCTTGGGCCTGGTGCACTAGGAGGACCCAGAGGAATCGGGTGGAGAGGGAGGTGGGAGGGGGGATCGGGATGGGGAATACATGTAACTCTATGGCTGATTCATATCAATGTATGACAAAACCCACTGCAATGTCGTGAAGTAATTAGCCTCCAACTAATAAAAAAAATAAATAAATAGTGTGTCTGAAAAAAAAACTTTTCAGCAACACCATCATAAAAATACAAATATATCAACATAATGGATATTATTTTTTTCCTTCAAAGTCACTGCATTTGGTTAAATCCATAAATTCTGATATGTTTTTAACAATTAATTATATTGTAATTGGGAATGCTTTGGGTTTTTTTTTTTTTTTGTGGTAATTTTTGGGTAAAAATCAGATTACTAGATTGTTGTATGTTACCACATAGAACAAAGGATGACATGAAGACAGACAATCAGGTGGTATAAAGAATGTCATGGATTGTGGTAAAGGTGAAATAAGTGTAGCTTCTAGTCATGGGGAAAGACCCCACAGATGTTTGGAGTCCTATGTTTGGTCTTGAAGGAAGGATGAGTTCTGGATTGGGAGGAAGGTAGGACAGAGTGGTAGGGATGTGTTACAACCCTGAGTGGTATGTTCACTGGCTGGTTCTGTCCCACTCCATTTTGGTAAGAGGAAGAGTGATCCCTTTACACAGTCATTCCTAACCAAGGTGGATAGGGACTGGATGTACTTTTGGGTGTGGGAAGATTGGTTCTTGTAGAACTGAAGCCCTCAGGTTTTCTACCTGGAGGTTGGGAGGTTGCCAGTTTCTGTAATCCAGGAATTAGGGTTTTAACATCTGTGTGGAGTTAGAGAATCAGTCTTTGGTCTGAACTAGAATAGAGAGTGAGTTGGACCCAAGGCTCCTGCAGAGAGACAAGATATTCAAAGGTCCATATCACCAATAAAATTATAAATTAAGAAAAAAATTGATACAAAGAGGCAACAAAGACCTGTCTGTCATGGATGGAGAAAAGTTCTTAAGACATGTTAAGGACAAGTTTGTGCTTTATGTTTGCTTGGGGTTTGAATTTATGCTACCTGCTAAGAAATTAACATAAAATTTGTTCTGAACCAATAATACCCTTCAAGAGGGAGCGCAAAAGAACTCTGGAGGGGCAAATCCTTAGTTTGCATGGATTTACCATCAGTAGGATCCTACTAAAGATGAACTCACAAACCATATTTGGCTAGCAGCAGGTTCAATTCAATGTTTCTTGTGGCCCTGGAATTTTGACAGGAGCCCCAAAGACTGAGAACAACACATGCTAGATCACTTACAAAGAACAAGTGAAACTTGTGGACTTTCTTTTGATCTGCTTTCAGAATAGGTAAGGATAGGCTTGAATATTGATTAAGAGGAATTTTAGAGTGAGAATTTCTTCAGAGAGAGAGAGTGAGAGCGCTGTAGTTGAACTAGGTGTTCCCTCCCACTCTCCCAGTCATATGCGAGTGGGGTGAGGTGTCAAATATATACATAATAGGTCATGCATAGACTAATGGTGAATATGATGAGTGTGTCGTGGACAAAGGATAATAGTTGACCCAGTTCTGTGAACCTGGGGTCCAAAGGTTTAGTGGGAAGTGGAGGTAACATGGCATTGGTGCCTTTAGGTGATAATAGATAGATGAATGTTCTTTTTCTCTCCTAAAATGTCCAGGGTGCTCCTCAGAGATTCCCCTCTTCTGAGAACCTACATCTGCATATTCCCAGTATGGGCAATTCTTCAATAGGGGCCACTCTGGAAAACCTCAAATCCTTGGCTTCTTGGTTCTGCATTCCTGCTGTAATTATCCCATCCCTCTAGGTGAACCCTTTCCTCAGTCTCCCATTCAACAGGTACATATCTGGCTCACTAGAAACATTCATTTTTACTCCCACTCAATGGAAATGTGGCTTCTTCTTGTGGTGGTCTTCTAGCCTCACTTTCTCAGGGCATCTGGCCAGCCTCTTGCTGTTATATATTTCCAAGCATAAATAAAGGATAAAAGAACAGTTCCTACATCTCCTAAACCCCACAAATACAAAAAATACTGAGTGATTATCCTGTCAAAAATTATCTTCTAAATCTAATAAGAAGCCATGAAATAACCACCCCAAACAAAGCCAAGATCTTGGTAATAGTCTAAATCTAATGGTGTGCTTCTCCCATCTCATTCCCCTGCCTCCCTCAACTCTAAGTAGTCATCATTTTGAATCCTGTGTTCAAAATTCCTTGGTTTCATTTTTCCATAAAATTACTTTTGAGGTATAATAAATATACTTAAAATTGAACAAATCTTAATATTACCACTCAATAAAATCCTTAAAAACATTAACATACTCAGTTTCTCAGTTGTGTTTGACTCTTTGTGACCCCATGGGCTCTAGCCCGCCAGGCTCCTCTGTCCATGGAATTTTCCAGGAAAGAATACTGCAGTGTGTTGCAAAAACATTAATATGATAGACAAAATTCTGGCAAAACTTATTAAAAAAAATAGGAGGTAAGACAGACAATAATAAGAATAAAAGGGAACAACACTAGAGATCCAGTGAATATATAAAAAAACAAACATCTGTGAACAACTTTATGCCAATAAATTTTAAATATAAAATAGAAATTTGTCTGGAAAAATTTAATTTAATAAAACTGACTTAAGAAAAAAGAGAAAACATGACTAGATAAATTATTACTAAAGGAATTGAATCAGTAGTTAAAGTGATAACATCTACCTTTCCCAAACAGACAAACAACTAGCAAATATCCATGAGACTCAGATGACTGCTGGCAAATCTGAAACATACACATTTTCTGTGAATCTGTGTTTTGATTTTGGAAATCATCTTGCTTTGTGGATGAAGTTGATCCATAGCCATATGAACTTAGACATGGTATTTAAAAAATTTTCAATCCTTCAGAAAAAATTCACGGGACTTAAAGAGATGTACATGAATTTTTAGCATCTTAAGAATTTCATAAATAAGTAATTGAGCCAGTTTTAGTAAAAATCAGTACTTTGAAGGAACATTTTTCTTGGTTTAAAAACATCAAGTGTTCTAGACAAATGTGTCCTTTGATAGCTAACTTTGGTAATCAATTCATACCACTGGCTTCAGAAGCAAAATATTTACAAACTGTGTAGGAATTACTGGAAATCCATCTTTTAGCTTAATTGTGTCATAGTAGCCCCTTTCTGGGCAGTTACAGTGTTTTGAGAGACATAATTCAGCCCAGCTGTAGCTAGATCTACATTTTAATGAACCCTGCTATGATAGTACTCTATTGGGTCTTCTTCAGAATTTTTGTTGTTGTTCAGTCGCTGAGTTGTGTCTAGTTCTTTGCAACCCCATGGACTGAAGCATGCCAGCCTCATCTGTCCTCCACTATCTCCTGGAGTTTGCTCAAATTCATGTCCATGGAGTTGATGATGCCATCTAACCATCTTATCCTCTGCCACTCCTTTCTCCTTTTGCCTTCAATATTTCCCAGCAACAGAGTCTTCTCCAATGAGTCAGCTCTTCACGTCAAGCAGCTAAAGTATTGGAGTTTCAACTTCAGGATCAGTCCCTCTGTTGCAGAAACCAGCACTCTAGAAACCAAGCACCACACGCGGAGAGTCGGAGAACTCAGGCTTATTACGCTGGCGGGCCCAGAGGAGTTAACACTCCAAGCTCTGAGCCCCGAACAAAGGAATTGCAGAGTTTTTATAGGCAGACTTTAGTGGGCAACACTAGCTGTTAATAGGCTGGTTTAAACTAAGGGGTTTCACACATGTGGGAACAGTGGTCAAGATGGGGAGGGGGATGCCTGGCCTGGACAGGCATGATTAAGCAGGTTTGCAGGGGCTGGGTGACTGCAAAGAGCAGGACAAGGATGAGTGAGATAAACTCCAGTTCCTAGTATTGCAAGTCCCCACTTTCTGAGACTATGTGGCCTACATGATCCACACTTTGCAAGAGGCAAGCTGAGTTACACAGAAAGAAGGAGGTAAAATTTTAACTTTTCCTCTTCATTCCCCACTCTTGATGTTCTATCACTTGTAGAAAGCATCATCTCATGTTTCGGTAGGACATTCAGAGTGCCCCATTGTTTAGGGGGCTATATTGAGCTATTACCATTTGGATTCAATCCAGGAGGTTATGAGCTGGGTAATTGTGTTGAGAATACAAGGGCCAAACAAAAGCGCCACAAAGAACATGAAGAGAAGACCTGTTAAAGGGAGAAGCCATGATGCCCAGCTCCAGATATTGTTCCAGTCACCCCAGGAATTTGCTAGTTCCTCTCTCCTTTTTACGATCTGTTCCCTTAGCTGTTGGGCCATGTCCCTGACTATTCCTGACTGGTTTACATAAAAGCAGCATTCTTCCTTCAAGAAGAGGCAGAGTCCTCTCTTTTCAGCTGTCAGCAGGTCTAGCCCTCTCCAATTCTGTAAAACCACCTCAGGCAGGGAGTCTAGTTGGTCCTGTAGGGCGACTGAAGATTTAGCTACTCTCTCAATGTCATCTGTGAAGTCTTTGGATAGTGTATGGTAAAAGGTGGGATGAAGCAATTTCTCCTATTCCCAAACCTATCCCAGCTGTGATTCCTAGACCAACTAGTAGGGGTATAAACTGGATGTCTCTTTTTGACCGTGTATGTACTGCCGGAGGTATGGTGAGAGTCTGGTTGTTAGGGACAATATTCATCTGGGGAGTGAGGAAAGCTAAGGTGCAGATACCCATCCAATTGACTGGCAGACATAAGTAAGCATCTGTCCCACAAACAAAGAAAAGGCCTTGTTGGGGGCAGCACCATATTGTGTTTGTGGGAGGATGAGTGGGCCACTCACCTTTCAGAGTTTGATTACATTGGTCCCTGGCTAGATTGCCTACAGGTTGAGTTCTGCCATCAATTGTAAAGCATTCTGGTGCCTTTTGAGTTAACTCAATTGCCCTTAAGACTGATCCTTGTAAGGATGGCTCTTAAGGAGTTCCCTTGGCTGTTGCATTATTTAATGGTGCTGGTATAGCTAAATACTGTGGAGATCCTAAGGATAAGCAAAGCCAACGATCCCTGGCCAGCTGGGGGTTGGTGCCATTAAGAAGGTGATGAGTTGCATTGAGAACCTGATACAGATGAGGATCTAAGGGGGAGTTAACTCTGTAAACTGGGTTATACTGCCAACAGGCAGAGCCTGATTTTTTAGGGCAAAGTTGGTCCATGATTTTGTCTGCATTATTGTCCCCGTCCAGTAGGTCTTTCCATTTATTTGGCAGACAGACACCTGTTCTGGGTTGTAACATCTGCATGGTATTTGGGGGTAGATGGAGGCACAGGGACATGATGGTAATGCCATGGTGTTGGGATACCGCCCTGGGTTTGGACCTTCTGGTGGGGGAAAGGTAGTAGAAGTGGGGAGCATAACTGGAAAACATTTTTGGCACCTAGGCCCCTGGATATGCATTGCATGGTTATGGAGGTGGTAGGTAGTTGGCCTATAGGATTGGCTATCTATACATCATTCTAGCTGATGGTTGAGTAAGAGATTTTCCAAGGGTTGACTGTAATGTTGACAGGTGCATGATGGATAAGGAATGGCACCATCTGTGACAGCAGGGGACACCAAAAGGCTGCAAAGCAGCCTGCACATAACAGGTAACTGAACACCAGCAAAAGGTTTTCTCCCCATCTCTGGGTTGTCACAGCTATAGCAACTGAGCCTATCGTGATGGGGGGTCAGTTATACTGTGGGGCAATTTAGTTAATAGGGAGAAATGATCATAAGAGACATCTAATAAGAATGTGGCTTCCCACTACAGGGAGATAACAGAGAGCTAATTACAGCTTTTGACCCAAATCCCAGTCCTGGGGTGTGACTGAAGCTAGTCCTATAACAAAGGGCACAGCAATAATACCAATCAGGGGTAGAGTCCAGGGTTGACAATGAAAATCCATTGGTATTTTGATAGCCAGATCCTCAAGCTTCCACAGTGCATTGACCAGCCAGCTGCCGGAGTGTGGCTGGAACAAGGCTGTAGAATCTTCTAACTTCTGCGGTGCGTTGACTAGTTAGCTCCTGGAGAGACTAGAGCAGGGCTCAGTGTCCTTCATGGGTGAGGGTCATTGTTTTTGGAACCAGACTTTCAGGGGGTTTTCAGGGTCTTGAACTGTTTCCCAGGTGTCCTCATCACAGGTAGCTGCTGCCCTCTTGACTCTGGTGTGGTGGATCCAAGGGATGATGCCTGTAACTTTAACAGCAGTAGGGGTTTCCAGGACAACCATGTGAGGGTCTGTCCAAACTGGCTGAAGTGGTTCCTTTTTCCAATCCTTAACCCATACCTCATCTCCTGGCTGATAGGGATGAACCCAATTGCTCAAAGTAATGGGTGTCCTTTCTAAGGTTTCTTGGACGATATGGTAGAAGACTCTTCCCAGGGCCTGGAGGTGTTGGGGCATCTCCAGGTCAGCTATTGGTTGAAGGTTTCCCTTGAGTCTTCCTATCACTGGGGGTGTTCTCCCATATAAGATCTCAAAGGGAGTATAGCCTGAGGACCATGGGGTGCACTGGGCTAGGAGTAAGGCTAGGGGTGACATGTTGACCCAAGATAATTGGGTCTCCTGACAGAGTTTAGCTAATGTAGTCTTGAGGGTCTGATTCATGCATTCAACATTCCCTGAACTCTGTGGCCTGTAAGCAGTGTGAAGCTTCCATTTGATTCCCAGTGTCCTGGATAAAGTTTGGATTATCTCAGACACAAAAACTGGCTCATTGTCAGACCCTGTGGAGAGAGGCAGGCCACATCTTGGGATTATGTCTCTTAATAAGGCCTTGGCCACTTCTCATGCCCATCCAGTGCATGGGGGAGGGGGGGTAGGCTTCAGCCCATCCCGAGGAGGTGCAGACAAGTAAATTTACTTGCAGACAAGTAAATACTTATAGTCCCCACAAGGCTTGACTTCAGTAAAGTCTACTTGTAGATCTTCAATGGGCAGTGTCCCAACCAAGACCCCTGGGATGGGTCTTGGTCCTTGGCTGGCATTGTTTTGTGCACAGGTCACAGATCTAGCACTGATCTGGGCACACAGGGTTGGGAGTTTAGGAATGAAATAGTAGTGGCTCAGTAAACTCTCCAGAGCAGTTTTTCCTAAATGAGTTGTCTCATGATGTTGTTTTACCAGCTGTATCGCTGTATTGCTGGGGTCAAAGAGTCTTTGGTCTGGGAGCTTCCACCAGCCCTCTTTTTCTTTTATTCCTCCCTCATTTAGAGCCCTTTGATCTTTCTTGGTGTATCTCGGGGATGGAGGCAATTCTCGTGCCAAGAGGACCTTAAAGAGTGACTCAGGGCCCACTGTGGGGCTCGGTTGTGTCGCTGCCTCCTTGGATGCCTGGTCAGCCAACAGATTTCCTTTGCTGATTGGATCAGTTCCTCGCTGATGGCCTTTACAGTGGATGACTGCCACTTGGGAAGGCTTCCAGACTGCTTCTAACAGCTGAAGGATTTCTTTTTTGTTTTTAACCTCCTTTCCCCCTACTGTCAATAGACTCCTTTCTTTATAAATCACTCCATGTACATGTAGAGTAGCAAAGGCATACCTTGAATTAGTATAGATATTGACTCGTTTCCCTTTGGGGTGCCTTAGCGCCTGGGCGAGTGCCCACAGCTCAACCCGTTGTGCTGACCATCCTGGTGGCAAGGCCTCAGGCTTCACTATCTCGTCAATTGTTGTTATGGCATAGCCTGCTTTACGCTGTCCATCTTGGATGAAATGCTTCTGTCAGTGAAGGGTTCCAGTTCTGGATTCTGGAGAGGAATATCCATCAGGTCTGGCTTGCTGGAGTAAATTTCATCTATGCCCTCTTCACAGTTATGATCGGGGGTTCCCGCTTCCATAGGTAAAAAGGTGGGAGGGTTCAGCATCTGCACAGTCTCGAGTTGGATCCATGGGTTTTCTCAAAGCAGTCCTTAATAGTGAGTCATCCTGGAGTTTGTCAGCCACTTATGCCCCTGGCTGTTCATCAGGGCAGCATGGGGAACCTTTACATTTATATTTTGTCCTAGAGTAAGCTTATCTGCTTCTCTGGCCAAAACCACAGTGGCAGCTAATGCCCAGAGGCATGGTGGCCATCCCACGGCTACTGGATCCAGTCGTTTGGACAGGTATGTGACCGGGCGCTGCCATGGCCCAATTGTTTGTGTGAGGACCCCCAGTGCAGTGTGATTTTTCTCATGTAGAAAGAAGTTGAAGTCCCTTGTCACATCTGGCAGCCCTAATGCTGGAGCGCTGGTCAAGAGTCTCTATCTCCTCAAAGGCCTTTTCCTATTCAGGTCCCCACTCTGGGGGTCCTTATCAGACCCTGCTCTGGCTTTAAACAAAGGGTTGGCAATTTCAGAGAAACCTGGTATCCAGATCCGACAGAATCTGGCAACCCTGAGGAACTCACGGATTTCTTTCTTGGTGTTCGGCTGAGGTATTGAACTTGCTTCCTCTCGTGTCCAAGCACCCAAAGCTGTTTTGAGATGACAAACCCCAGGTACTTGACTCCTGTTTGCAGATCTGAGCCTTTTTCCAAGACACCTGTACCCTGTGGTGGAGAGGAGAGCCAACAGGGTTTTGGTGCCTCTCCAGCAGTCCTCTTGGGTGGGACTGGCTAGCAACAGGTCCTCCGGGTACTGGAGCAGAGCGCAGTTTAAAGTTTCTTATGCCTACAGCCAGAGCTTCACTGAACAGGGTAGGTGAGCTTTTGAAGCCTTGTGGCAGTCGAGTCCAAGCCAGCTGTGTCTCTCCCAGTGTGTGGGTCTTTCCATTCAAAGGCAAACAAGGGCTGGCTGGCTGGTGACAGCTGAAGGCAGAAGAATGTGTCCTTGAGATCGAGCAGGTGGACCAGCTTGCCTGAGTGGGTAAGAGACTCAGTAGAGTGTAGGGATTTGGGACTACTGGATGGATGGTGATCACTGCACTGTTGATGGCACAGAGGTACTGGACAGGGTGGTAGTCGTTCCCTCCAGACTCTTTGATTGGCAAGAGTGGAGTGTTCCAGGGAGACTGATCTTCGATTAGGATCTCGGCATCTTGTAGGTGCTGGATATGGTCCTGAACTCCCAGTCATGCCTCCCGTGGTACTGGATATTGTTGCTGTCTAACAGGAGTGGCTCCTGGCCTCAGGTCCACTACAATGGGGGCATGGTTTTTGGCCAACCCTGGGAGCCCCTCCTCTGCCCAGACATCAGGGAATTCCTTTAGCAGGCTGGGGGATTTATTTGTTCCCTCCCTCAGGAATAGAGGCACCATTCATCTTTGCTGGGCACCCTCACAGCCATCATCAGAGCTGATTGGCTCCACAGGTGAGGCTCACAGGCTTTCCGGGGGCAAAGGTGATTTGTGCCCCCAGTTTTGTCATTAAGTCTCTACCCAGCAGGGGAATGGGGCATTCTGGTAAGTACAGAAATTCATGAGTCACCAGATGGCCCCCTAGCTGACATGAATGAGCCTTGCAAAATGAGTGGGCTGCCATGTTCCCTGTGGCCCCAACAATAGTTGCTGTTGGCCTGTGAGGGGAGCTACAGGTGTGGTTACCATGGAGTGTTCAGCTCCAGTATCCACCATAAAAGTCATTGATTGGCAACAGTCACTGATTGGCTACTTTCATCATGACCGTGGGCTCCTGGGGACCCAGGATCAGGGAGCCTGGTCTTTCCTAGACTGATTCTGTTCTGGCCAGGCTGATAAGGTTTTGGACAGCCAGCTCAGGCTGCTACCTTTCTTTGTTGGATTGACTGAACTTCTTTGACCCTTTAGATGTCCCTCTGAGATGGGGGCACTTATTCCTCCAGTGACCGGTCTCTTTGCAATGGACGCATTGGTCATAGTGTAGTGATGATCTCTTCTTAGTTTCCCCTTTCCACGAGGGAATGGTCTGTTTCACTGGATCTGAGCTCCTTTAATGCTCCTGTTAGCAGGGCTGCTTTCTGTTTCATTTTTTAAATCTGCTTTTCATTGGGCCTCACGGTCTTGGTTCACAAAGACATTATTTGCTACCTCCAGGAGTTGTGTGGCATTCATCCCACTGAAACCTTCTAGTTTTTGGAGCTTTTGTTGGGGGTCTGCACAGGATTGAGCCACAAAGGCAACATTAATCATCCTTTGATTTTTGGCTCTCTCAGGGTCAAATGGGGTGTATGTCCAGAACGCTTCATACAGTCTCTCATAAAAATCGGTGGGGGAATCTCATCTGCTTTTTGGATTATCATTGTAATTTTGGACATATTGGTGGGCTTTTTGGCTCCTGCTCGAAGTCCATGTAGAACGGTATCATGGTATTGACCCAGGGTTTCTTGTCCTTGTCTGGTATTGAAATCCCAATTAGGTTTTGTCTCTGGCATTGCTTCTCATGCCCATCCTACTGCATTTAAGACCTCAGTGGTGAAGAGAGACATAAGGAGCTGGCGACAGTCATCCCATGTAGGCTGATGGGTGTGGAAAATGGACTCTAGGAGGTCAGTCACAGCCTGTGGTTTATCAGAGTATGCTGGGTTATGGTGTTTCCAGTTTAGGAGATCAGTAGTGCTGAAGGGCTGGTAATAGAGGATGTAGTGATCAGGCTGGACTGAGCCATCCTTCTTCACTTGCTGAGGACCTTGAGTGTCTTGGAATGCCATCTGATGGGCCTCGGCCAGCTGGTTAGATTGTTTAACTGAGCAGAGCTGCCTCCCTACTGGCTCAGGGCTGGAGTCTTGCTCATGAGGTGGTGTGGGGGACATGGAGGGAGGTGGACTGTCTGGCAATGGGTCCGGCACTGGCTGTGCTGGGGTTTGTGGAGTCAGGGGAACATATGGCGGGGGCTGTAGTGGGTCTTCCACAGGATCTCCCTGGAATATAGTTTTTTTTTTTTTTTTCTTCTCTCTTTTTCCCGAGTGATTGGGTCACAGATACCCTACTCTGTCCCTGTTTGTTCATGTGAAGCCTTGCCAATGGGGGCAGGGTCTGTGTTATTAGAAGCCAGGAGTCTATGTGTGGAAACTGATCTGGATGTCCTGGAGTCCCAGTGACTACCTGCTGTACTGCTTGGCCGGCGGGCAGGTCGAGCGTGCCCTCTGGCGACTGTACAAATTCAGAGGATGGCCAATCGAGCTCGCATAAATTACAAAGCTTCCTGGGGGTCATCTTGACTCTGTAATCTGCTACAAGGCCCTTCTTAAAGTTCTTTATCATACAATCTAAAACTGTTAGCTTAGAGGAACCTCCCCCATGTTGACAAATGTAACTACCTGGGAGGGTTTTGAGGAAAACCTAACTTCTTAGATGTCAGCTCAAGGAGTCAGTCGACAGAAGAATAACCTGTAACCAATAATTTCTCCTTGCCTGTATATCCTGCTCTGAGTAGGTGGTGCAAAGACAAACAAGGGTGGGGTCTCCTCAAAAAAGGAGACCATTCAGGTGCCCGCCTGGCCACATCCCTGGAAGGAACTTAGGTGCCTCAGAATTGGTGGATCACTATAAACCCCTGATCCGGATCTGCCTTGCAGGGAGGGATTGGGTCCCCCAAAGGCAGACAATAGCTTGAGCTGTATGAGGTCACCATGGAACCACAAGTTAGGGCCCTCTCGGACTCTGTAGCCACAAAGGCCATGAAGCCACACAATGAAGCCTGAAGTGCAAGCGAATCAGGCCGCGCACTCATTCACATTCATTTTTTGTCTGCCTGGCCACTCTCCAAAGGGAGATTTAAGATGCCTCTCTGCATTGCTAGGTCAGTATAAACCGATCCAGACCAGCGTCACAGGGAGGGATCAAATCCCCCAGAGACTGGCACCGCCTTTCAGCCTTATGAGCTTGTCATGGAACCGCAGGTTTTGGACCCTCTCAGGCTCCTAGTCCGAGGACTGTGGAGCTCACTTTCACTCCCTTTAGTCAGCAATCATACATACACACTCACTCAGAAGTTATCATAATACCACCCTTTCCCAAGTCCCCAGGTCTCCCTATCTGATGCTCCCTTCCTGGGAGCCCAAGGAGGTGATTAGTCTCCTCTTCTACCCATTGGGGTAGGTTCTTGCCTAGGGACTGGCCCCGGGGCCTTACCTTATCCTGTGGCCACACTTGGTGAGTTGGTTCATCCCTCCTATGAGTCCAGTTGGGGCTTGGCTGTCCAGATAGTCGGATCGCTGGTCCAAAAGAGAACCCAGAATACTGTCAGGTGGTGTGCCTCGTTTGTCTCGGGGCTCCTGCTCTGACCTGGCTGAGCCACCAGTTTGGCGGTTCAAGGGGCTGGCATAGTTGGAATCTCGCTGGGGCCTCCAGAAATGTTGCAGAAACCAGTACCTGAGAAACCAAGCACCAGACATGGAGAGTTGGAGAACTCAGGTTTGTTACGCTGATGAGTCCATAGGAGTTAACACTCCAAGTTCTGAGCCCTGAACCAAGGGATTACAGAGTTTTTATTGATAGACTGTATTGGGCAACACTAACTGTTAATAGGCTGGTTTAAACTAAGGTGTTTTGCATGCGTTGGAGCAGTGGTCAAGATGAGGAGGGGGATGCCTGACCTGGACAGGCATGATTAAGCAGGTTTGCAGGGGATGGTTGACTGCAAAGAGCAGGACAAGAGTGAGTGAGATAAACTCCAGTTCCTAGTACTGCAAATCCCCACTTTCTGAGACTACGTGACTTGTGTGATCCAGACTTTGCAAGGGGCAAGGTGAGTTACAGAGGTAGAAGGAGGTAAAATTTTATCTTTTTCTCTTCACTTCCAATGAATATTCAGGATTGATTTCCTTTATGATTGATTGGTTTGATCTCCATGTTGTCCAAGGGACTCTCAAGAGTCTTTTCCAACATCACAATTCAGAAGCATCGATTCTTTGGTGCAGATTTTCCCTCATTATTCTAGTTCTGTCTTTGACATTTTTTTCACTAGTTAACTCCACAACTCAAGTGATATTTCCCTGATTAATTAGTGGTTATGGATGGTTGACTTGGTTTATGGGTCTTTGCTTTCACAAAATTTGTATGTTTTAAATTTTTTACAAAAATATATTTTAACTTCTTGCCTGAGTTAACATGCAGAGTTTTGTGTGAGTTTCCTCCTCTGGCTAAGACAGAATTGATACTATAATTCTTCACTCAGTCAGTTATTCAAGCATTTATATATTTATTCATTCATCAATGATTTATTTTTCATTGTCTGTATATCAGGCATTCTTAGGTGCTGGGGACACAGAGATGAACAAAGTTTGAGCCCTTTCCTTGAATAATTCAGTGTAGAGGGAGATGAAAATGTGCTTGTAGATTTATGACAGTGGAATAGGATAAATGCTATCACAGAGCGGAGAAGACAAGATGGCGGAAGAGTAGGTGGACGTGGAGTACATCTCTCTCCACAGATACATCAGGATTACACCTTCAGACACAGAAGTACTTGTGGAACACCAGCTGAGAGCGGACAGGAGTACCTGACCATCAGAAAATCTTATATCAGTTCAGTTCGGTTCAGTCGCTCAGTCGTGTCTGACTCTGCGACCCCATGAACTGCAGCACACCAGGCCTCTCTGTCCATCACCAACTCCTGGAGTCCACCCAAACCCATGTCCACTGAGTTGGTGATGCCAACCAACTGTCTCATCCTCTGTCAGCCACTTCTCCTCCTGCCCGCAATCTTTTCCAGCATCAGGGTCTTTTCAAATGAGTCAGCTCTTCGAATCGGGTGGCCAAAGTATCGGAGTTTCAGCTTCAGAATCAGTCCTACCAATGAACACCCAGGATTGATCTCCTTCAGGATGGACTGGTTGGATCTCCTTGCAGTCCAAGGGACTCTCAAGAGTCTTCTCCAACACCACAGTTCAAAAGCATCAATTCTTCAGCACTCAGCATTCTTTTTAGTCCAGCTCTCACATCTATACATGACCACTGGGAAAACAATAGCCTTGACTAGATGGACCTTTGTTGGCCAAGTAATGTCTCTGCTTTTTAATATGCTGTCTAGGTTGGTCATAACTTTCCTTCCAAGGAGTAAGTGTCTTTTAATTTCATGGCTGCAATCACCATCTGCATATGCTGCTGCTGCTGCTAAGTCACTTCAGTCGTGTCCATCTCTGTGCCACCCCATAGATGGCAGCCCACCAGGCTCCGCCGCCCCTGGGATTCTCCAGGCAAGAGCGATGGAGTGGGTTGCCAATTCCTTCTCCAATGCACGAAAGTGAAAAGTAAAAGTGAGGTCGCTCAGTTGTATCTGACTCTTAGCGACCCCATGGACTGCAGCCTACCAGGCTCCTCCGTCCATGGGATTTTCCAGGCAAGAGTACCATGCGAAACTCAGTAGGACAAAGAAACTTGGGGGAAGAACAGGAGTTTTAGTAGGACTGGACCTGCCTTTGGCAAGTGGGGGAACTGAAGCAGGGGTCTGATCCCCACATTGGGGCAATTGTCTGGGTCAGAGGAGAAACATTTAGGGCTAAGAGTGAGGCAGCTGGTCTGTGGCAGCTTAAATGGAATGAGAATCAGACAGTCCTTACTGCAGTCATATGGACACTGGACAGGAAAGCAGGTCCCCTTGAAGGTGCAGCAGCTGGGACCTGGAGCGTAGGGATTGCGGAATAATCCCTGAGCAAGGGCTGCTGTTGACTGCAGAGAGACAGCAGAGGAGACATGAGGCTGGAGATTGTGGTGGGAAGTGCCTGTGGAGGAAAGGCAGGCAGACATGAAAGCAAGGCAATCCTGCTGAGTCATGCATAGTGGGTGGAGCCATCTCCGGAGCCTCTCTCCCCCCACACGCCAGCATCCACAGCTGAAACATAGAGAGGCTGGCCCATAAAGCACATGAAGCTCGGAGCAACAGAGTAGGATCCCACCCAAGGTGCCCCTTTAAGTGCCTGATGTGCCGATCTACAGAGTAGGATGCCAGCCAGGGGGGTCTCCCTGTGTTCCTGATGTGCTAAACAACAAAGAAGGACCCCAGGAAAGAGAGCCTTTAAAGTGCCTATACCGCAGAGCTACCATGAAAGATTAGCTAAAGAGGCCTTCTGATTGCAAGCTACCAGTGGCTCAAAAAAAGACTCTGATAGGGCCGTAATTCCTGTGACTGGGGCAATCCATGTGCCTGCACACTGGGCGCCATCACCATGACCCAAGCAGCGGTGCCACCTTCACCCTCAATCCTCACTGGGTGGAGTTGCCACAGGCAAAAAAATGCCTTGCATCTAGGCACATGGGGGTCACTTCGGTTGTGTCTGACTCTTTGTGACCCTGTGGACTGTGGCCTGCCAGGTTTCTCTGTCACTGGGGTTCTCCAGGCAAGAATACTGGAGTGTATTGGCTAATATTAGTTGCCATACCCTTCTAGAGCACCATATTTCCTGCCACCCAAGCCACCAACTCCCTGAGTACCTGGTGATGCCAGAGCCCCTGCGACCAAGGAGCTGCACCACCTCCACACCTGGCCCTCACCCAAGTCCTCCAGGGCAGCCTCAGGAGCAAACCCCAGTGGATGACCCACATGCAGATGTGGAAATAAAATCACAATTGAAACCCAGGGACAGTGTGGCTAAGGAAGAAGACCCAAAACCTTCCCACCAGCTGTACAAGCTGCAGATTAAATCCACACAACCAACTGGCAGACACTGCGTCTATGGAATATAAAAAAGGACATTGAGAGCTCTCATAAAAGAAAACGCATTACTTCTGGTAGCTGTGGACATTGGAGGCAAGAATACATGGGAGTAGGGCCAGATTAGATTCTGAACTGCCCCCACAGCAAGACCATAGACCAGAGCAAGTAGAGGGCATCCTAGGGAGGTGAGGTGGACATGACTTCCAGTGAGGGAAAGGATACTGACAGCAGAGACTCAAGAAAAACTTTTATTTTCCTTATATTTTGACTTGTCCTGAATTTCTTTTGGATTTTTTTTCTTTCTTTTTTTCCCCTCTGTTGTAGCTGTTTATTTTATTAGCACTATGAACTCTAATTAAGTTTTTGAGGTTTTTTTCAATCACACCTTTTATTGCTGTTATAAATCTTTGCCTCTATGTTGGTCTTTTGCATTTCTGGGGAGTTTTCCTTTTTTTTTCTTTCTCTTTCTTAATTAAAAAAATTTTAAACCTATTATTTTTTCTACATTTATTCCTTTGTTTGCTTTTCCTACTGTTCTTTACCCCTTGCAGTTAATCTTTAATATGTATATATACATATGTGTGTGTGTGTGTGTGTGTGTGTGTGTGTGTATAAATCTTCTTTATCTACCTTTATTTAACTTTTCATTTCTGTTATTTCTTTTTTTCTTTCTTTCCTTTCTTTTTCTTACCATATTTGTTAGTTTTATTTTCATTGCTTTTTTCCCAATTGGCAACTTGCTTTAGTTTTGTTTTCAACTTTGTGCTTTAGTTAGTTTTGTTAACTGGTGGATATCATTTTGGGTTCCTTTGTTTGCTGGGTCAACCTATTGCACTTTATTTTTGTTGGACTGTTTTGATTTTGCTTATGGATGTATATGTATATGTGTATATTCCATTATTTTAATTATTATTTGCCTGATTTTGTAACTATCATTTGTCTGGAGTTCATCTTTTGTTTTTCATTTTTAGGTATTTATTTTAATCTCATTTAATGCCATAATAAACCACCTGTGGAATCTCCATTCCTGGCCAGAGATCAAATCCTGAGGCGTTGGAGTGGGAGCACTAACTCCAAGACCCTAGCCTAGCAGAGAACTCTTAACCCTAGAGAGTATCAAATAGTGAGAACTCCCACAAAGGAAATCACTTGAATACAAGACTCGGCATCACCCAACTACCACTAGGACCCTGCGCAGGATGCCGATCCAAACAGCAAGCAAGACAAAAATACAAACCCAATCATCAGCAGACAGGGTTATCACCTCACTCAAACCTGCCCATAAGAGGAGGGGGGGTGGGTGGGGGAAACACCTCAGCACAATCTCACCCTATATGAAGTTTACACACACCACAGGACCAACCTTAGGAGGGCGAAACCAAAAAGAAGAAAGAATTCAACTTTGATGCCTGGGAAAAGGAGACCTCAAACAAAACAAGATTAAAAAAAAATGAAAAAGAGAGATACTGCACAAATGAAGGAGCAAACTAGAAACACAGAAGTTCAAATAAATGAAGAAGACATAGGCAAACTACCTCGAAAAGAATTCAGAATAATTACAGTAAAGATTATCAGAAACCTTAAAAACAAAATGGAGAAAATGCAAGAATCAATTAACAAAGACCTAGAAGAACTAAAGAATAAACATACAGAGACAAACAACACAATCATTGAAATGAAAAATACTCTAAAAGGAATCAATAGCAGAATATCTGAAACAGAAGAACAAATCAGTGAGTTGGAAGATAAAATGATGGAAATAACTTCTGAAGAGAAGAATGCAGTAAAAAGAATGAAAAGAACTGAGGAAGTCTCAGAGACTTCTGGGACAATATCAAACACACCAACATTCGAATTATAGGGGTCCCAGAAGAAGAAGAGAAAAAGAAAGGGTATGAGAAAATTTTTGAAGAGATAATAGTTGAAAATTTCCCCAATATGGAAAAGGAAATAGTCAATCAAGTCCAAGAAGCACAAAGAGTCCCATACAGGATAAACCCAAGGAAAAACCTGCCAAAACACACACTAATAAAACTAACAAAGACAAAACACAAAGAAAGAATATTAAAAGCAGCTAGTGAGAAGCAACAAGTAACATACAAGGGAAACCCCACAGGCTTAACAGCTGATCTTTCAGCAAAAACTCTGCAGGCCAGAAGGGAATGGCAGGATATATTTAAAGTACTGAAAGGGAAAAATCTACAACTAAAATTACACTACCTGGCAAGGATCTCATTCAAAACTGATGGAGACATCAAAAGATTTTCAGGCAAGCAGAAGTTAAGAGAATTCAGTACCACCAAACCAGCTTTACAACAAATGTTAAAGGGATTTATATAGTCAAGAAATACAAGAGAAGAAAAAGAAAAAAACAAACCCCAAACAATTAATAAAATGGCAATAGGAACATGTAAATCAATAATTACTTTAAATGTAAATGGATTAAGTGCTCCAACCAAAAGACACAGACTGGCTGAATGGATACAAAAACAAGCTATCTACAAGAAATCCATTTCAGACCTAAAGACACATATATACTGAAATTGAGAGGATGGAAAAATATATTCCCTGCAAATGGGAGGCAAAATAAAGCTGGAGTAGCAATCCTCATATCTGACAAAGTAGACTTTAAAATGAAGATTACAAGAGATAAGGAAGGACACCACATAATGATCACAGGATCAATCCAAGAGAAAGACATAACAATGTAAATATCTATGCACCCAACATAAAAGCACCTCAATACATGAGACAAACACTAACAGACATAAGCGGAGAAATTGACGGTAACATGATAGAATAGGAGACTTTAACACTCCCCTTACACCAATGGACAGATCATCAAAATGGAAAATTAATAAGGAAACACAAGTCTTAAATGATACATTAGGCGGGATGGATGTCATTCATATCTTCAGGACATTCCATTCAAATGCAAAAGAATACCTTTTCTTCTCAAGTGCACATGGAACATTCTCTGGGACAGACCACATCTATGATCACAAATCAAACCTCAGTAAATTTAAGAAAATTGAAATCTTATCAAGCATCTTTTCTGACCACAACAATATGGGACTCAATATCTATTACA
Source organism: Muntiacus reevesi (assembly GCF_963930625.1). Classification (NCBI taxonomy): domain Eukaryota; kingdom Metazoa; phylum Chordata; class Mammalia; order Artiodactyla; family Cervidae; genus Muntiacus; species Muntiacus reevesi. The sequence continues at coordinate 70,091,153 of NC_089257.1, forward strand.
AGAAAAAACTGCAAAACATATGAACACATGGAGATTAAACAACATGTTTCTGAACAACAAACAGGTTACTGAAGAAATCAAAAGAGAAGTCAAAAAATTCCTAGGAACAAATGACAAGAAAACCTGACAACTCAAAACCTATGGGATGCAGCAAAAGGAGTTCTAAGAGGGAAGTTTACAGCAATACAATCCTTCTTCAAGAAATAAAAACAGAATAGACAACCTAACTTTACACCTAAAACAACTGGAAAAAGAAGAACTTAAAACTTCCAAAATTATCAAAAGGAAAGAAATAATAAACATCACAGCAGAAATAAGAAAAAGAAATTAAAGCAACAATAGTAAAGATTAATAAAACTAAAAGCTGGTTCTTTGAGAAGACAAACAAAATTGAGAAGCCTTTAGCCAGACTCATCAAGGAAAAAAGAGAGAAAAATCAAATCAACAAAATTAGAAATGAAAAAGGAGAGGTTACAACAGACATTGCTTAAATACAAAGGATTGTAAGTGACTGCTATAAACAATTATACAGCTATAAAATGGATAACCTGGAAGAAATGGAGTCTTAGAAAAGTTCAATCTTCCAGGACTGAACAGGAAGAAATAGAAATTATGAACAACCCAATTACAAGCACTGAAATTGAAGCTTTGGTCAAAAATCTCCCCAAAACCAAAAGCCCAGGACCAGATGGCTTCACTGAATTGTATGAAACATTTAGAGAAGAGCTAATGCCTATCTTTCTAAAACTCTTTCTAAAAATTGCAGAGGAAGGGAAACTTCCAAACTCATTCTATGAGGCCACCATCACCCTGATACGAAAACCAGACAATGACAACACACACACACACACACACACACACACACACACACACACACACATAACTACAGGTCAATATCACTGACGAGCATAGGTGCAAAAATCCTCCACAAAATTTTAGCAAACAGAATTCAGTAACACATCATAAAGCTCACACACCATGATCAATTTGGGTTTATTCCAGGAATGCAAGGATTCTTCACTATACACAAATCAATCAGTTTGATACACTATATTAAATTAAAAGATAAAAAGCAAATGATAATCTAAATAAATGCAGAAAAATGCTTTGACAAAATTCAGCACCCATTCCATTTATGATTAAAACTCTTCAAAAAATGGACATAGATGGAACCTATCTTCTCACAGTAAAGATCAAATATGATAAACCCACAGCAAGCATTACTCTCAATGGTGAAAAAAAAAGCATCCCTACTAAGATCAGGAATAACACAAGGGTGTTCACTCTCACCACAATTATACAACATAGTTTTGGAAGCCCTAGCTACAGCAACCAGAGAAGAAAAGAGATAAGAGAAATCCAGATCAGAAAGGAAGAAGTAAAACTCTCGCTGTTTACAGATGACATGATACTTTACATGGAAAACTCTGAAGATACTATCAGAAAATGACTAGAGCTAATCAGTGAATTTAGCAGAATTTCAGGATACAAAGTCAGTACACAGAAATCACGTGCATTCCTATAACTAACAATGAAAATCAGAAAGAGAGATTAAGGAATCAATCCCATTCACCACTGCAACAGAAAGAATAAAATATCTAGAAATAAACCTATCTAAGGAGAGAAAAGAACTGTATACAGAAGATTATAAGACACTAATGAAAGAAATCAAAGATGACATAAACAGATGGAGAGACATTCCATGTTTCTGGGTAGGAAGAATCAATATTGTAAAAATGACCATACTACTAAATGAAATCTATAGATTCAATGTGATCCCTATAAAATTACCAATGGCATTTTTCACAGAACTAGAACAAAAAGTTTCACAATTCATATGGAAACACAAACGAACCCAAATAGACAAATCAGTCTTGAGAAAGAAAAATGGAGCTGGAGGAATCAACTTTCCTGACTTCAGATTATACTACAAAGCTACAGTCCTCAAGACAGTATGATCTTAGCACAAAAACAGAAATATCGATAAATGGGACAAGATAGAAAGCCCAGAAATAAACCCATGCACCTATGGGTATCTTAATTTTAACAAAAGAGGCAAGAATATACAATGGGGCAAAGACAGCCTGTTCAATAAGTGGTACTGGGAAAACTGGACAGCTACATGTAAAAAAATGAAATTAGAACACTTCCTAACACCATTCACAAAGATAAACTCAAAATAGATTAAAGACCTAAATGTAAGACCAGAAACTATAAAACTCTTAGAGGAAAATATAGGCAGAACACTCGATGGCATAAATCAAAGCAAGATCATCTATGACCCACCTCCTAGAGTAATGGAAATAAAAGCAAAAGTAAGCAAGTGGGACCTAATTAAACATAAAAGATTTTGTACAGCAAAGGAAACTATAAGCAAGGTAAAAAGACAACCCTAAGCATGGGAGAAAATAACAGCAAATGAAACAACTGACAAAGGATTAATTCCTAAGATATATAAGCAACTCATACAGCTCAATGACAGAAAAACAAACAACTCGATCAAAAAGTGGGAAAAAGACCTAAACAGACATTTTTCCAAAGAAGACCTACAGATGGCTAACAAACACATGAAAAGATGCTCAACATCGCTCATTATTAGAAAAATGCAAATCAAAATGACAATGAGATATCACCTCATACTGGTCAGAATGCCCTGCATCAAAAAGTCTATAAATAATAAATGCTGGGGATGCTGTGGAGAAAAGGGAACACTCACACACTCTTGGTGGGAATGTGAATTGATAACAGCCACTTTGGAAGATGGTATGGAGAATCCTTAAAAAACTAGGAATAAAACCACCATATGTGACCCAGCAATACCACTTCTAGGCATATACCCTGAGGAAACCTAAAGTGAAAGAAACAACAGGTATTTTTAACAGAGTAGCTAAGGAAGCTAAATTGGGATCTTGGGACTCTTGTGTCAGAGACCAATCAGGAGTCCATGAGAAATAAAGAGATATTAGACAAAGCCCTGGTAGTAGAGTTAGATATAAATGAATTGGGGGAAATTTCTGTGCTGGAATCCACAAAATTAGGTGGCTGATTAGATGTTTGGAGTACAGAAAGGAGATGCTAAGGACAACACTAATATTTCTGAAGTACCAAAAAGAATGTAATTGGTGGCATGGGTACATGAGGGGTAGTTAGGAGTTTGATTTTTAAACTTGTTGATGGAAGTGCCTGTGGTCATGTGGGCACTCTGTAAGGGTCCAGTGGAGAGGAAGAAACTGAAGATCCAGGAGAAAGAGATGATAAGTGACAGAGCATGACCTTAGAGGAGGCATGAACAATCCAGACACATGGCAAAAGGCTAGCTTTGGAGAGGATAAGTTTCTAAAGGGGCTTCTCAGTTGGTAAATAATCAGCCTGCAAAGCAAGAGATGCAGGGGGTGTGGGTTCTATCCTTGGATGGCAAAAATCCCTCAGAGGAGGGCATGATAACCCACTCCAGTATTCTTGCCTGGAGAATTCCATGGACAGAGGAACCTGGTGGGCTACAGTCCATGGGGATCACCAAGAGTCAGACATGACTGAGCGGACATGTAATCACACAAGCATACTTATCTCAATTTTTACAACACAGTGGGCCCTCTCTCTTTTCTCTCTTTCTTTCTTTCTTTTATTAGCCTCCTATAATTGGTGTGGAGATTTGCTTAGAATAATTAAATCACTTTTTTAGGGTGATCCAGCTAGCAAGTAATAGACCTAGGAGTCAAATCCAGTTCTTGGAGAGCGCAAGGAAAAGTTTGGCTTTGCTTTTGTTGTTCACTGACAACAAAGGTCCATCTGGTCAAGGCTATGGTTTTTCCAGTGGTCATGTATGGATGTGAGAGTTGGACTATAAAGAAAGCTGAGCGCCGAAGAATTGATGCTTTTGAACTGTGGTGTTGGAGAAGACTCTTGAGAGTCCCTTGGACTGCAAGAAGATCCAACCAGTCCATCCTGAAGGAGATCAGTCCTGGGTGTTCACTGGAAGGACTGATGCTGAAGCTGAAATTCCAGTATTTTGGCCACCTCATGCGAAGCCCTGATGCTGGGAGGGATTGGGGGCAGGAGGAGAAGCGGACGACAGAGAATGAGATGACTGGATGGCATCACGGACTCGATGGACATGAGTTTGAGTAAACTCCGGGAGCTGGTGATGGACTGGAAGGCCTGGCGTGCTGCAATTCATGGGGTCGCAGAGTCGGACACGACTGAGCGACTGAACTGAACTGACAGCTTTTCAGCTCCACTGCTTCCCATTCTCATCTGGGCAAGAAACGTGGGGAGCTCCCTCCTTCGGGGCTGTGGGAGGTCCAAGCCCATGCAGGGGAGCCCTCACATCCAGCTCAACCTCTAATCATGTGACAATGATGCCAGTCTCCTCTCCCTGCTCTCAAGCCATTTTTGGAACTTCTGGGAGCACTGCCCTACTCTGCCCAGAAAGTGAGACTTAAAACTTATACTCTTTTGGTGCATGTGCGGCAGCTTCAGTCACAACATTTGAACCAAATTTTAGGTAGGGGACCATCCTACTCTGTGGGGTAACCACAGCTGTTACCATGAACATGATGTCTTGGAGATGATCACCACCATCACCAAGGGTCTTTCTTCTCTTCTTATTTAGAGAAGTCTAATGTTTTCTCCTCTGGGACAGGAGTTGAGGGAGGCAAGTTGGGCACACAATACACAAGCATAAGGACGGGGTGAAGAGGCAGCAACCAGGTTATAGGAAATAAAGAGGAGACTGGTGATTTGGTGGCTGCAGCGAACTGGTGAGGCTTGCACATCTGTTAGGTGGAGTGAGGCACAGAATACTGGCCCAGCAGGAATGAGAGGACTGCTGGTCATCACTGTGAGTGGCCCGAACATTGTGGTGGCTCTAATTTGCATGGATGAGTAATTTTCTCTAACAGGGAACTGCAACTTGGGAGAAGAATCTGCATGGAATTTAAAGACCCCCCTGGAATTCATTTAGGGGATCAAGATCTGCAGGTTAATAGTTCTGACTGACAGATCCTCATGAAGATGAAGAACAGGCTTTGTTAGAAGAAGGTGATGGGAGAAAAGAGGTGATTATATTAAAAAAAATAGGATTATATATTTTGTAGACTGAGTAGCCATCTCCAGGGATGGCCATGGGAGCAGCTGGCTGAAGTTAAGAGGATGCAAATATTATTGGAGGGGAGGAACACACGTGCTCAGTTCACAAACGTTGAAGATAGCCAAGCTCCTTCCCCTCAAGTTCTTTCCCTTTGTAGAGATTGTATGTGTATAAAATCGGAATGGGAGGTGTGATGATTGATGAAATTAGCTATTATTTTTACCTAAGCCAGAAAGCTATTCCCAGTAGGATTACTGTTGGCAAGAAAAAGGAATTTTTCTCCAAGGTTGTCATTTACATGGTTAATATATGCTACTGGGCATCTTCTAAGACAGCTTATACAGTTCCACTGGTCTGTCTCTCAGAGAACAAGGTCTGTCTCTCAGGTTCAAGGATAGTTGATGGTAGAATTTTCAATCTTAAATCTTTCAATCTTAAGTAAAAATTGACTGAAAAAGATATAATGATATAACTACAACATGGAAGCTACCACATCTGATAGATTGAGAAATGCAGCAACTGGCCTTTCATTTGGAGGGAATTTTGTCTTGGTGTTTGTGACATTGGATCTGTCTTTATAACAATATTCCAAACAGACTGTCCTTCACCAAGGAGTTAACTACCATCTGATTGTTGGATTACAAACCTGCTGTGATCTTGAATAAGTGAAGGTTACATAAACTGAAACTATTCCTTAAAAACCAACCTAAACCGAATCAAAACACTGTATATGAAAACAAATCAAAAGAAATTAACAATAGTCTTTTAGTGATACTATGGAACATTGACAGTATGAATTTGGAAGAGTTCCAGCTCTATCAGTGAATTTTCTTCTGTTCATCCGAAAACATTTGTATATTCAACTATGTTAGATTTTCTGTTTATAAAATCTGTACTCAGTACTCAAATACTGAGTACTTCCTTTTGCTGGGTAATGAGATCCACATATCTGCAGAATATTTATATTTACTGAAAAGAATTAGTGTAAGATCAGAGGGAAAACAGAGGCCCTCTTTACCCTTCAGGGGCTGAATGCAGATCGCCGTGCTCTGTAGGAAGAGTGGGAAGGACAGCCTGCCTGGGGAAGGCTTGAGGCAACTTCAAGGGTTGAAACAGCTGGAGCTGTTTGTCCATCAAAGGAAAGTGTAACCAAAACGTGAGAAGAGGTATTTTTCAAGATGGGGATGACTCTGGCTGAGAATGACTACTCATCTTCAGTTTAAACTTCTATGGATTCCTGGTGAGGGGCAGACTTTTGAATAATAAAATAACTGATCGAAACCATCTGTCTTAAAAACACTGTGCTGGCCTGAAGAGACTACATTATGCTCTATTAAAAAGGCTGAAACTGTATCTGAAGCCAGATGTGTGGCTGATTACAGAGCTCTCTGAAAGTTTAGGATTTCCCCCAAGATAGTCTATTATTGGAGGAGTTGCCCAAAATGAGCACACTGTATAATATTGAGAATAGCAATCATTTATCGTGTGTTTACAGTGTGCCAGGTACTACATAAATTCCCCCTGTTTTCCTTGTCCAATTCTTTCTCTCTCAAACTAAAATTCCAGTCCCTAATTGCACTTTCTTCTACCTCTCTCTTTGTGTTCATACACACTTTCCTTCTGAGCTAATCTTCAGCTTCTTGAGTTCAGGGATCATGTATAGGGTGCTGTCTTTGAGATGCTAAAGTAGGTAAGGCAGGCATTTTGTGTCTTCACAGAACCTATACACTGACCCACAGTGTTTGGCTTCATGTACAACTCAGTTTTGCCGAATAGATGAATATATATATTTATACAGGTGACACACATTTGCGTCAACAGCAGCAGCCTGATGGTGACTTAATAAAACAGTTATATTTCTAGTATATCTGACCGACTTTTTGTGGCCCCATGGACTGTAGCCCGCCAGGCTCCACTGTCCTTGGAATTCTCCAGGTAAGAATGCTGGAGTGGGCTGCCATTTCCTTCTTTAGGGGATCTTCCCGACCCAGGGATCAAACCCAGGTCTCCTGCATTGCAGGCAGATTCATTACTGTGTGAACCACAGGGAAGCCCTATCTGGACCATAGTCCTTGCCAGAGAAATGACTTGCTTCTTGTTTCACCATCCATATAGGGTATCTAACAGGTTTATGAGAGACAATCAGAGGTGTTCTGCATTTGTAGTGTATCAAATTATGACTTACTTTTTAGTACCACGGTTAACTCTGGCCTTCTTCTGTGACTTCAGTTCTCACTGATTTCGGTGGTGTTCTGGATATTTTCCCCTCCAGTCACTTCCAAGATGTGGAGACCAAGTCTTCTGCTCTTTGACGTTAAGGGCGCTTTTACTGGTGCCATGCACATCAATTCCTTATTAGTTCCCAATTTGCTGAGTGCTTTTATTTGACTTGTTCCTGATGTATTCCAGCTCCAGTTCTCACTTTTATACATGTAACCCTCTCTCATATTAGACATATACACTTTTCTTGCTGTGGTAATCCACTTTTTATACTCTGAGAGAGTTCCTTGTCCAGCTGGTATGGCACCCGGAATTTTTATTTTTTAAGAGGTAGCCATTATTCCTCATTATTTACAATTTTGGATTCTGAGGACCAAATTTCAACGCCAAGGCATTTAGTCATTGACTCTACTCTGAGCTCACTAGACGCCTGGGAAGAGAGCAGCCTGGCGTCACACTGGACGTGCACTTGTCACTGTGACATTCTCTGCACAGGTATACATACGCTTGGTGTGAAGTCTCCAGTTATCGAATATCTTCAGTAACAAACCAATGTTGAAACTAGCTCAATTGTTTGAGAATCTGAACCCTCTTTCTGTCCTCTACTTTGAGGAGGATCACTAAGCTGTGAAACCTGAGGTTTCTAATTTTCCTCACCTAATTTTCAAATCCAATGACATTTTTTACAAGCCTTGTTCTACTTAATCTAATCTTCTTTTACTTGACTGGGGACATTTTATACTTCTGATCACTTCCTTACTAAAGTTGGTCTTCTCTTGACTATTGAGACACTGCTTTCTCTTGGTTGTTTATTTTTTCAATTTTTATTGAAATATAGCTGATTTATAGTTTTGTGTTAGTTTCAGGTGCACAGCAGTGATTTAATCACGTGCATGTATATCCCTTTAAAAAAATTATTTAGTTTTTAATTGAAGGATGTTTTACAGAATTTTTTTGTTTGCTGTCCAGCTGCAACATGAATCAGCCATAGGTATACATATATTCCCTCCCTTTTGACCTCCCGCTCATCTTCCTCCCCATTCTACCCCTCTAGGTTGATTCAGAGTCCCTGTTTGAGTTTCCTGAGCCACACAGCAAGTTCCCTTGGCTATCTATTTTACATATGGTAATGTAAGGTTCCATGTTATTCTTTCCATACTCTTTTTTAGATTCTTTTCTATCATAGATTGTTACAAGATATTGAGTATAGTTCCCTGTGATATACAGTAGGTCCTTGTTGGTTATCTATTTTATATGCCAGGTATCCTGGAATGCAAAGTCAAGTGGGCCTTAGGAAGCACCATTATGAACAAAGCTAGTGGAGGTGATGGAATTCCAGTTGAGCTTTTTCAAATCCTGAAAGATGATGCTGTGAAAGTGCTGCACTCAATATGCCAGCAAATTTGGAAAACTCAGCAGTGGCCACAGGACTGGAAAAGGTCAGTTTTCATTTCAATCCCAAGGAAACGCAATGCCAAAGGATGCTCAGACTACCACACAATTGCACTCATCTCACAGGCTAGTAAAGTAATGCTCAAAATTCTGCAAGTCAGCAATACATGAATTGTGAACTTTCAGATGTTCAAGCTGGTTTTAGAAAAGGCAGAGGAACCAGAGATCAAATTGTCAACATCTGCTTGATTATTGAAAAAGCAACAGAATTCTAGAAAAATATTTATTTCTTCTTTATTGACTATGCCAAAGTCTTTGACTGTGTGGATCACAATAAACTGTGGAAAATTCTGAAAGAGATGGGAATACCAGACCACCTGACCTGCCTCTTGAGAAATTTGTATGCAGGTCAGGAAACAACAGTTAGAATCGGACATGGAACAACAGACTGGTTCCAAACTGGGAAAGGAGTCCGTCAAGGCTGTATATTGTCACCCTGCTTATTTAACTTATATGCAGAGTACATCATGAGAAATGCTGGGCTGGATGAAGCACAGCTGAAGTCAAGATTGCTGGGAGAAATATCAATAACCTCAGACATGCAGATGACACCACCCTTATGGCACAAAGTGAAGAAGAACTAAAGAGCCTCTTGATGAAAGTGAAAGAGGAGAGTGAAAAAGTTGGCTTAAAGCTTAACATTCAGAAAACTAAGATCATGGCATCCAGTCCCATCACTTCATGGCAAATAGATGGGGAAACAGTGGAAACAATGGCAGGCTTTACTTTTTGGGGGCTCCAAAACCACTGCAGATGGTGACTGCAGCCATGAAATTAAAAGACACTTACTCCTTGTAAGGAAAGTTATGACCAACATAGACAGCATATTAAAAAGCAGAGACATTACTTGGCCAACAAAGGTCCAGCTAGTCAAGGCTATGGTTTTTCCAGTGGTCATGTATGGATGTGAGAGTTGGACTATAAATAAAGCTGAGTGCCAAAGAATTGATGCTTTTGAACTGTGGTGTTGGAGAAGTTTCTAGAGTCCCTTGGACCGCAAGGAGATCCAACCATTCCAACCTAGAGAAGATCAGTCCTGGGTGTTCATTGGAAGGACTGATGTTGAAGCTGAAACTCCAATACTTTGGCCACCTGATGCGAAGAGTTGACTCATTTGAAAAAACCCTGATGCTGGGAAAGATTGAGGGCAAGAGGAGAAGGGGATGACAGAGAATGAGATGATTGGATGGCATCACCAACTCAATGGACATGAGTTTGGGTAAACTCCGGGAGCTGGTGGTGGACAGGGAAGCCTGGTGTGCTGCAGTCCATGGGGTCACAAAGAGTTGGACAAGACTGAGCGGCTGAATTGAACTGAACTGAAGTGAATATATATCTATTAATTCCAAACTCCTTTTTTTATCCCTCCCCCTTTTCTCTTTGGTAACTACGTGTTTGTTTTTTATGTGTGTGCGTCTATTTCTGTTTTGTACGTAAGTTCATTTGCATCATTTTTTTAGATTTAACATGTAAGTGATATCATATATTTGTCTTTCTCTTTCTGACTTACTTCACTTAGCATGATAATCTCTAGGTCCATACATGTTGCTGCAAATGACACTATTTCTTACGGCTGAGCAATATTATATCATATATATGCATAATTTTATATATGTTAATATATATAGTGCATCTTCTCAAGCCTGTTGTTTGTCGATGGGCACTGAGGTTGCTTCCGTGTCTTCCACGTCTTGGCTATAGTTAATAATGCTGCTTGAACACTGTGGTACATATATCTTTTCAAATTAGAGTCTTTGTCTTTTCCAGATATATGTACAGGAATGGGGTTGCTGGCTCATATGGTAACTCAGCTCTATTTTTAGTTTTAATGGGGCTTCTGTATTATTTTCCATAGTAGCTGCACCAATTTAAATTCCCACCAGCAATGTAGGGTTCCCTATTCTCCATACCCTCCCCAGAAAGACATAGAAAATATGAACAGACCAATTACCAGTACTGAAATTGAATCATTAATTTAAAAACTCCCAAGAAATAAAAGTCCAAATCAGATGGCTTCCCAGGAGAATTCTAACAAACTTTTAGAGAAGAGTTAAGACGTATACTGTTGAAACTATTCCAAAATATTGCAGAGGAAGGAATATGTTCAACTCACTCTATGAGGCCACCATCACCCTGATAACAAAACCATTCAAAGATATCACAAAAAAAGAAAGCTACAGGTCAATATCACAGATGAATATAGATGCAAAAATTCTCAACAAAATATGAGCACAGTGACTCCACCAATACATTAAAAAGATCATATGTCATTATCTTGTTGGATTTATTCCAAGGATGCAAGGATTTGGATTTTTCAATATCTACAAATCAATGTGTACACCACATCAACAAAATGAAAAATAAAAACCACACGATCCTCTCAATAGATGCAGAAAAAGCAAATGCTTTTTGATAAAATTCAACATTCATTTTATGATAAAAAAGTTTCCAGAAAGTGAGCACAGATAGAGAGAATATACTTCAACATAATCAAGGCCACATAAGACAAACCTATAGCTAACATCATACCCAATGATGAAAAGCTGAAAGCATATTCTCCAAGACCAGGAACAAGACAAGGATGCCCAGTCTCACCGCTATTATTCTCACCGTTTTTATTTCCTTCCCAGTATATGTCTTTCTTTGCACATTCCTTAAATGCTGATATTCCATAAGGTTCCATTTTTTCTCTTCTTTTTATGTTATATACTCCTTTTGATTAATGCATTTGGTTGGTCTCATCACTCCTAGGGCTCCAGACTCTCATCTTAAAACCAATATCTATGATGGTAGATTATACCAGTCTGCATCTCCAGATTTTTCTCTGGAGTGCCAGATCTGAGCTTCAAAGTGCCTAGGAGACATGATCACTTAGATGCCTGGGAGTACTTAAAACAAACATTCCAGGGAACATGTCCCCAGCTGAACTGGTTTTCATGTCCTTTGTCTTCCTCCCACAGGCTTACTTTATTTAAAGGCTAGACATCTCTATTCCAGTTGCTTAAGCCAGAAGCTTAAGAATCATCTTAGATTTACTCTTTCCTTTCACCGTCTTCAAGATCTAAAAATTCAAGTCCTAACAAGTGTCTTCTTAAAACTGGACCCTCTTCTCCATCCTTGAAGTCATTTGTTACCATGTATCAGACATGGTTTTGAAAATTGCCATCTACTTGTCCTCCAATTATTTGGTTACTTTCTCTCCTATCACCTTTCCCTTCTGTAATCAGGGTAATATTTCTCAAATGCAGATTTGATGATGACTCTATCCTGCCTAAAATCTTTCACCACCTACTTACGGACAACCAGTTAAAGGTTAAACTCCTTGATCTGAGCTATTAAGAACTGTAGCTCAGGCACACTGACATTGCTGTTGCTTCCTAAAACAATTTCTCCTTGCGCATGATATGCCATCTTCAAATTTCCCTAAAGCTCCATGGATGAAAATGTAGATGGGACCTTCTGAGTATTCCAGGATGGCACAAGAGAACCCATGCTAGGGCAAGATAGACTGTGGACATGGCTTCCAAAATGCTTGCTCATTTCTTGTTGAAGCAGATAGAACCCCTCCCAGGAGAGGATGGTGCCTCCAGGAGAGTGAAGATGTGAAGATGCTTTTGAAGGGTCAGGAGTAGAGAAGATGAATTCTTGAGAAAAAAGGGAGATAATCTGCAATTTGGGGCCTACATGAAGCAAGGGTCAGGTTATAAAATCTTAACAGTACTCTGAGATGATGTGCTCTTGGGGGCCAATGGATCCTTATAGCAGATCTTAAACCAGAAATTGTTTTGTTAAGTTCTGGGTTATGGAGTCAGGATTTCACTAATAAGCAGAGCAATTTCAACCTGAAATTGAGGGATAGGTCTTGGACTCAGAGAAAGAAGAAACTACTTTTCTAGTAAGTAAGGATCATGACTAATAACAAATAGGATTTTTGATTATCTATTCAGTACTAAGCATGGTTCTAAGAGTTTTATATCTACTTATTTAATCTTTACAAATTATGAAATAGATACTATTTTATTCTCTTTTTACAGATGAGAAAACAGAGGCACATAAAAGTGAAAACAATTGCCTAGAGTCATAGCCCCGTATGGTAGAACCAGGATTAGAACCCAGCATTCTGGCCCTGAGCATCTTTCTTTCAAGTATCTTGGACCAGGGTTGCAAGCAGGATGAGGTGGAATGCAGGCAAGAGGAAGAATTTGAACCAGAGAAAGAACCTATGAAGCAGAGAGGATTTGTGACTGCTCACTCATAACTTGTAACGTGCATGCACCATGTACACACACACACACGCTCATGTACACATACAATGGGCCCCCAAAACTTAGAGATGGCAGAAGGAGCACTTAGGTTTTGCCTTTGAAGAAATTCCCTCATTATTTCTAGTAACAGCATGTGAATGTTACTCTAGCAAGTCAAAACAGGAACAATGTGTCATTACAGTTGCTTTCATATTTTTTCTCATTTATGGGTAATTTTTTAGCTTAAAAGTTAAAAATGAGAATTTTGAGATGTGGTAATTTTTGCCGTAGCTATTTACAATTCAGTTTTAAAAGATAATTAAAAGATAACTTTAAAATACAGAACTAAGAGGAGATTTTGGTAGGTAATTTGGTTTGAAGATGTACAGAATCACACCAAAGGAAGTGCAGTCTTTCCAACCTGAGTTAGAGAACATTATTATTTCTACCTTGGAGGAGGAAAAGGTAGCCTACTCCAGTATTCTTGCCTAGGAAATCCTATGGACAGAGAAGACTGGCAGGCTACAGTCCATGGGGTTGCAAATAGTTGGACAAGACAGCAACTAAATAACAACACCACCAACAATTATTTCTACCTACTGCTCTCTGAGGTGATCTGGAGCTCAATATTTCTTACTGTTTCAACTGCAGCAGCTGTGGAGAAGTTGGGACAACCTGGGACCTGGCTTCTGGTTTTGTCTGTGATCACGTCTTATGTAAAGATAACATTTGGAGAAGTACTCACCTATCTGAATTCCTGTGGGAGGGATTATTTTACCTGGGATTCTTTGGTGCTGAATGTTTGTAGCCTCCTAAAATAGATCTGCTGAAATTCTAATCCACAATGCAATGATATTAAGGGGTGGGATTAAGTTAGACAGGCAGAGCCCTAATAAATGGGTTAGTGGCCTCTTAAAAGAGATCTGAGAGAGATACTACTTAAAAGAGGCCTGAGGAACATCTCTCACTTTGTTTTCCATGGAAGACAAGGTGAGAACACAGTCATCTATGAGCCAGGAAGCAGGTCTTCACCAGATATGGAATTTGCCAAAACCTTGATCTTTGGCTCTGCAGTTTTCAGAACTGTGAGAAATAAATGTTCATAGTTTAAGCTACCCAGACCATGGTATTCTTGTTATAGCAGTCCAAACAGACTAGCACAGGTGCCAAGAAGTAGAATGTCACCTGGGCAGGCTTACAAACTTGTGCACATCACTTGAAAATGTACAGGACTACCTTGCTGAGGCAGCAGTAATAAGTGCAGCCTACTTCTTCTTCTTTCTCCCAGGCTGTGTTCTCACAACTCCGCTTTCTTCTCTGCCTGCATCATCGTTCTCTGGTTTTGCAAAATGGCCCTTCTTTGCACGTCCTAGACCTGACTCTTTGTATCACTTTATGTGCATGTCATAGTCTGATCTGACTTTGAATTGCATTTCAAGATTCTGAAAGAGAAGCTGATGCTTCAGTTAGGTGCCCACTCTTAGATCAAATAGCTGGAGCTGAGCAGGTGGGCATGACTGTACAGGAGAATTGTTGGTGCAGATTCTCTGAGAAATAGGACATGGGCAGAGAAGGGGATGGGAGAGATTAACTAACAGAGAAAATGATTTCAGCGCCAAAACCATAGCAGAAGGCATTTTCCTGGCATACACTAACTGAATGCCTCAAAGTCTTAAAAGCAGGTTTGTGTCAATGGGATTATATTAACATTAATACTTGAATGTGAAGACACAGAATGGTTAAAACAATTGTCCAAAGCCAGAGCCCTATGTGGTAGAGGATTCTGCTCCCAAGCCTGTCTCTTAGGCATTTTGGATCAGGATGCATGGAAAAGGGAAACCAGGAGGAAGAATTTGGACCAGAGAAAGAAACTGAAGCAGAGGGAATCTGTGGTTGCTCACTTATAAGTTGCCGCACACACATGTACATACGCACACAGATGTACACACTCTTGTCTACACACACACTCTCAATCTGGGCCCTTGATGATGTTAAGACCCTTCCTTCAGGTATTTCTGGGCATCTCCAAGGGGTGTCTTTACCTGTGCTCCGGGGTCTGAGTTACAAGTTATTCTTATTTTGAACTCTGCCACACCAATTAGTGCTGCTGTGGCTCCAGCTGGTTTTGCTTGTTCTGCATGGATCCCTGCCCCCCATGAGACCCAGACCCCTGCTGCTTCTTCCTGCTCACTAACTCTATCAGCCCTCATCATCCTTCCCGCCGACCCCACAGCATGAGGCAGGAAAATCCTTCACTTTCTGTGTTGTACTCAATCGGGGCAGGATGGGCTTGGTGGATGTCACAGCCCTGCCTTGCTGCAGCGTTTGGTGTAAGAGTTCCTTCCATTCTCACTTAAGGCTTATTTTTCCCCAGGGTCACACACCCGCCAGGACAGCTGAGTTCAGAAGGGCCCAAGAATCAGAAAGACAGATATCATATGATATCGCTTATATGTAGAATCAGAAAATGATACAAATTAAAGCAAAAATAGTCTCACAGACTTAGAAATGTATGGTTACCAAAGGAAAAAAGAGTGAGAGAGGATAAATTAGGAGTTTGGGATTAGCAAATACATGCTACTATATATTTATATAGAATAGATAAACTGCAAAGTTTTACTGTTTAGCCCAGGGAACTATACTCAGTATCTTGTAATAACCTCTAAGGAAAAAGAATATGAAAAATAATAGATATATGTATAACTAAGTGATTTTGCCATATACCTGAAAATAACACAACATTGTAAATCAACTATTTGTACTTGTTGCTGTTTAGTTGCTAAGTCATGCCTGAATCTTTACCACCCTATGGACTGTAGAATGCCAGGCTTCCATGTCCTTCACTATCTCCCAGAGTTTGCTCAAATTCATGTCCATTGAGTTGGTGATGCTGTCTAACCAGCTCATTCTCTGCCATCCCCTTCTCTTTTTGCCTTCAATCTTTCCAATGAGTCAGCTCTTCCTATCAGATGGCTAACATATTGGAGCTTCAGCATCAGTCCTTCAAATGAATAATAAGAGTTGATTTCCTTTAGAATTGCTGGCTTGATCTCCTTGTTATTCAAGGGGCCTCCAAGAATCTCCAGCACCACAATTCAAAAACATCAGTTCTTCGGTACTCAGCCTTCACTATGGTCCAAATCTCACATCTGTACATGATTACTGGAAAAACCATAGCTTTGACTGTATGGACCTTTATTGGCAAAATGATGTCTCTGCTTTTAAATAATGCTGTCTAGGTTTGTCATAGCTGTTCTTTCAAGGAATAAGTAAGTGTCTTTAATTTCATGGTTGCATTCACTGTCCATAGTGATTTTGGAGCCCAGGAAAATAAAATCTGTCACTGCTTCTACTTTCCCCCCTTCTATTGCCATGAAGTGATGGGATCAGGTGCCATGATCTAAATTAAAAAAAATTTTTTTTAATGTTGAGTTTTAAGCTAGTTTTTCCACTCTCCTCTTTCACCTTCCTGCTGCATAGAAGTTAAATAAGCAGGGTGACATAGCTCATAGCTTCATTGAGTTATGCAAGCTCTTTTGCCACCACAAGGTTGCGATTCATGAGGCAGAAATCAACTATACTTCAATGCTTCAAGAAAAGAATCAGCCACCATCTTAAATCACTTCTCCTTGTGAACCCTGAAGCCTTGCTGCTGATCTGCTCTTCCATGCAATTTTCTTTTTGACTCCTTCCTTCACTTTGGTTTCCATTGCATCTTTACTTCTGTTCCTTCATAAAGACCTGAGATATCTGAACCCCAAGACTGAACAATTTCAAGCTTTTATTACAGCAAATTCCTTGTTTCTGTGTAAACTAGTGATTGCAAATGAATATTTGGGGTACATATGTGTGAGCTACAGGACTTCCCTGGAGCTCAAATGGTAAAGAATCTTCCTCTGATGCAGGGCACCAGGGTTCAGTCCCTGGGTTGGGAAGTTCTTCTGGAGAAGGGAATGACAATCCACTCCAGTATTCTCACCTGGAGCATTCCGTGGACAGAGAAGCTTGTTGGGGTTGCAAAGAGTTGGACATGACTGAGTGACTAACACACACATGTGTGTGCTGTTTATTATTGACTCCACAAGCTGGACTTGTGCATGTCAACTGAGACTTCAGATACATGCAGCTTGACAGATTTTCAAGGGATGAGACAGATTGTCTCAGGGTTGCATGGGGCTTCTGGCTTCCTTATAGACCCTACACAAATCTTTCACACACACTGCAATGTTTTTCCTGGTCTTTGCTAGTGTACCAGTATTCTTCAAGCATAGAGTTTACCAGTATTCTTTAGGTGTGGAGTTCTTCACCTGAATTTTGGACACTGAGGAGATCTATGAATGAGTACCAGGAGTCTACGGTTGTTGGTCTCTAAACACTCAAGCACCTAGCATATATTTAATTTTAATATTGCTCACAAAATGAAGTTTTGATTAGAGGTTCAGAATGTTTCCAAGTTTTTGAACACAAACTTTCACTGTTGTCTATCATTCTTTCATTATAGTGAGGCTGTTATTAATACATACAAGATAATATTTGCTTACTTTTAACTCCTTATTCTATCTTGAAGACACAAATGGAACTGCTTATAGTGATTATGAGAATTTCTTTCCTTTTGCTAATAGACTAAATGGTTCAGTAGATTAAGAAATTCTTTGTTTAACTAATTGAGTAGAATTGTGCAATCTTGGGTCTTTTAATTTGAACCCCATATTCCTTCATGACAAAGTGAGTTTGGACTAGTATTATCTTTAAAGTTTTTAGGTTTCAATGTCATATGACTTCATACATTTTTTTTTTCTTTTTGGGGGAAATAAATGGTACATAAATTATATCAAGGGAGTTAAAAATAAATTAATTCTAATCCAGTGGCTTTGAATCCGTGGTTTATTTTCAATTGGGTTCTTCAATATAGTGTAATCTATTCAACTAATTTGGCCTAATAACATATTAATAGCATCTTTTAAAAATACACTGGCTATCAGTGACTTCTTAGCCATATGTATTACCTACTAATCAGTTCAGTTCAGTCGCTCAGTCATGTCTGACTCTTTGTGACCCCATGAACTGCAGCACGCCAAGCCTCCCTGTCCATCACCAAATCCCAGAGGTAGGTTATGCAATCCAACCATCTCATCCTCTACCATCCCCTTCTCCTCCTGCCCTCTATCTTTCCCAGCATCAGGGTCTTTTCAAATGAGTCAGCTCTTCACATTAGGTGGCTAAAGTATTGGAGTTTCAACTTCAACATCCTGCTAATAGAAATAGAAAATTTTAACTCCTTTTTTTCATTTAGTGGTCTGTATAATTGGCTAAATCACAGATCATAAAAAGGCCTTCACAGTTCATTGTTGTTGTATTTAGTCACTCAGTCATGTCTTGAGTCTTTGCGACCCCGTGGACGTGGACTGTAGCTCACCAGCCTCCTCTGTCCATAGGATTTCCCAGGCAAGACTACTAGAGTGGGTTGCCATTTCCTTCTCCATCACAGTTCATTAGTAGACTCTAAGTCAATTTTGAAAAAGTTATATTCTTCATATCTGCTTACTTATGTGTAAATATAGAAAATACTTAATATTCCTGCTATGGAATTAGTAGCTGGAGTTCATATCAACTCCTCATAGATTTATGCAAGTTGGATTTAAAAAATAATTGTAACTCTATGGCTGATTCATATCAATGTACGACAAAACCCACTGAAAAAAAAAAAAAAAACAAAACAAAAAACAGACACACACAAAAAATGAGATTCTTGGACTTCCCTGGTGGTTCCGTGGCTAAGACTCTGCACTGCCAATGCACGGGGCCTGGATTCAATCTCTGGTCAGGGAACTAGATCCTCCGTGCCGCAACTAAGATCTCGCATGCTGCAAAGATCAAAGAGCCCTCGTGCCACAAGACCCAATGAAGCCAAATAAATAAATTAAAAATTAAAAAAAAAAATAATTGTAAAGTAATGAGTTTGTCCTTAGAGTTTGGACAGCATAAAATGTATTTCAAATTAATATGGTCAGATGTCATTGCTTCTTAATGAAATTCCTCTCTGAGGTTGATTTATTCATGAAGCCGCTCCTAGGTCCCTGGCGGGGGGCTCCCTGGCAGTTAGGGTGCTTGCTTCTTTGGGAAGGTTCAGACACTTGCTTGACAAAACAAGTGACGGTAGTGAAGCCTGGAGCTAAGTATACAGTCTCTGTCCACATCCATTCTCGTAGACGTGGGATCTAGGTTTGGGGATGGAGTATTGCTCTGGACCATATAGCTCAGCTACCCAGTGCAGAGAACTGTTCTCAGGACAGCGTTACCAAATTCCCTGATGGAAAGAACAATGGACGATGCTTGTAAGACATATAACTCCCCAAGCCACTGTCCCGGAGGCTCTGATTCCACAAGGTATGGGTCAGAACCGAACCTGGGAATTTGTATCATTGTTGAGAACTCCAGGTAATTTTTTTTTATCAAGAAGTTTGGGAAAACACTTCATTTTGTAACACATCATCTCTCTTCCATTTTTTCACTCTTATTTTATTCTTCTTCTAAAATCATAAAATTACTACATGATTACTGCAATCAGTGATGCTCTTACTTTCTGAATGTCTTCCTGGATTGCTGCCCTCCACCACACCTATAGGTATATACCCTCACCAGCTTATTCTCCTGAAAATTCAGCTCTGATCATTATTTTCCTGTTTAAAGAATACCTAAGTTACTTGCAGAATTATTTCCAGATTCTCAGCGTGGGACTCATGGAAATCTATAAATTCTTCTCAGGCAGTCCTTTCAAATTCTTTCTTACCAAGGGCCTTTATATACTTTAGGATTCAGGCAGATGTGGCCATTTGATTTCTGCTACATACATTCTTTAATGCCCTAACTCTTTGCCTTGGCTTATACTCTTCTCTCTGCCTAGAGTATTATTATTATATATGTATGTCTATATCTTATTGGGCTTCCCAGTTGGTTCTGGTGGTAAAGAACTCGCCTGCCAATGCAGGAGACAAAAGAAACACAGATTCGAACCCCGGGTCGGGAAGATCCCCTAGAGAAGAAAACATCAACCCACTCCAATATTCTTGCCTGGAATATCCAATGGACAGAGGAGCCTGGAGGGCTACAATCCATGGAGTCACAAAGAGTCAGACACGACTAAAGCAACTTAGCATGCACCCATGTACCATGTCTTATCTATCAAGGGCTCAAAAGTTACCTCCTTTCTGAGTGTGACCTCATTTAGTCAGTCCAAGAATAAGCATTTACTCACAACTGAATGTACATCAGGCACTGTACTGAGTTCTTTATATGTTTGTCTCATTTGATGCTCAAAACAACCTCACAAGAGAAGTTTCCCTCCTCAGGATTTCATTTCCACAGTAGAGTTGCTCCTCGTTTCCTCAGATTTCACATTTGTGAATTCACCTGCCCACTAACATTTCTTTATAATCCCATAACCAATACTCATAGGGATTTTGAGGTCATTTTTGGATGTGTGCAGAATGGTGAAAAATTCAAATCACGGCAAGTGAACGTCCCAGCTAAGGTCAAACAAGGAGATGCTCTGCCTTCTTGTTTTAGGCCACATTTCTCACATTTTTGTTAGTAGCTTCATCTTTAAAATAGATGGTCCCAAGCCTAGTGCTCAAGTGCTGCCTAGCCTTCCTGAGTGCAAGATAGCTGTGACTTGCCTTATAAGGAAAATCATGTGTTAGATGAGCTCTGTTCAGGCATGAGTTATAGTCTGTTGGCCATGAATTCTTTGTTAATGAATCAACAATATAGTCCATCCAGAAACAGGAAGGGGGATTTCACTGATCTGTACATGAGGCCGCTCTGGAAAGTGCTAAAGTGACATCTCTCATATGTGATGAAGTTATGGAAAAGAGAGAAAAGCAGCTAAATTTATGGATTCATGAGATGATGACCCATAAGAAAAGCATAATGGATGGCACTGTTGTAAGGCTGAGAGCCAAAGCGATTTACGGTCCCTGTTACCCAGGGTTAGGCAAACGTTAAACCCTTCTTGGCTAGTGCTGTCTTGGCTGGCTCTCACATTCCAAAGGCGATATGGCATGAACAATGTTAAACTTGCAGACAAGGCGGTTCTCCAGGTCAAGAAGCTGCAGAATAACTTTAAAGATTCGTGCTAAATATTATACAGGGAGAGAATCATGTGGAAAAGCAGATTTTCAGTGCTGATGAGACTGGCTTGTTTTACAAGGAAGTTGGCAAACAGATCTATATAATGCAAATGGCATTTCAGTTGATGAAAATGTTGTGATCTGAGGCTTTGGGAATATAGTCCTATATTTCCTCAGGGAGCCATACTTTAGTATTTGCTAATTCAGTGTTCACAGTGACTTTATAGAATATAGTTGCTGCTAATAATGAGAGTCATTGTGTTTTGTTTTAAACTTCTTTTATAAAATATTCATTTCTACCTTTTTATAGATATTATAGTTTTATAGATACTATGAGTGAAAACCACTCAGTCGTGTCTGACTCTTTGTGACCTCATGGACTATACAGTCTATGGAATTCTCGAGGCCAGAATACTGGAGTGGATAGCCTTTCCCTTCTCCAGGGGATCTTCCCAACCCAGGGATTGAACCCAGGGATCGAATCCAGGTCTCCCACACTGCAGGCAGATTCTTTACCAGCTGAGCCTTAAAATCTGTACCAATTCCCCTATAGTACTATTAGTAATATTTTGTAAACTCTTTGAGGGGAGGATCCACTCACCATTCTTTCGGCAACAGTTTCGGAGTGTCCATTGTGAGACAATAAGAGGCAGTGGATAAGACAGCAGCCCTGCCCCGGGATAGCGTGTAGTCTAGCAAGAGACACAGACAAGTAAAGAGATGGTTGTCACAATAATTCAGAAAGGCGCAGGAGGCTGGCTGTGATTCACTAAGGGATTACATGTAATTTAAATGTCTAAGCATTGAATGAATGGATCTGTGATCTAAATATCTTCTTAACGTATACTTTACCATGGTTTGATTGTCTTTGTCTTCAAGTAACTCTGATTTGATCTCTATCTCCTTATCTTCCTGACAATGCATACTAATTAATGTATGACTTTGGTGAACATCAAGATAGTTGAACAGGGAGGCCTGGCATGCTGCGATTCATGGGGTTGCAAAGAGTCGGACATGACTGAGGGACTGAATGGAACTGAACTGAACTGAAGAAGAACACAGCTCTCCTTAGGTCTTGGAAGAGGAGACCTGCACAGGCTCAGCCTTGTGAAGATACAAGCCTGTGAAATGAGAAGGCAGCACCCACATGGGCAGAGGTTTAGGGCTATGCTAGAGAACTGGGCATCCGTGCAGTTCAGATAGCAATGCCGGATTCAATTGACCTGCATGGGCTTGGCCATGCAAGGCTAGGAAGATACCAGCATCACTGGGTGAGCACCACAGGTTCCAGTGGCCTTGGCCTTATACACCAGTCCTAACTAACACTGTGGTTTGGATCAAGACTTTATAGTCAGATAACAAATGAGTCCCTTCTCCTTTTCTATTTTGGCAAGAATTGAAAATAATTTGTGATCTATTCAGCACTTCCAAACACTTCTGCTAGTCTATTTGGATGGAGACTTATTAAATGTATTTGATTGAACTCTGGTTGATGTTCAACAGAGGCTGTGCTTTTAAAACATTTCTTTTATCTCTTAAAGAAAGAAAATTGGACAGAAGCATCCATTTTAAGGGAGAAAAGGGAAAGAAAATGAAGTGGACCCTGGGCTAGCTTTCAGGACTTTGCTTCTCAATCTTCTCTCCTGGATTTTAGACTCACCTGCCCAGACCTTGACCTGATCTCTAGACTTTGCCAGACTCTCCTTCTGTGACCTTGTCATTCTCCTTCTCCCAGGTGGCTGGGGAGCCCCCTCCTCAGCTGGCCCAGTCCTGCCATCAGTGATTAGACCCCTGCTCTGCCCTATTGCTGTGGTGTATAAAGTTGAGTAGGACCTGGCCTTTGATCTGGAGGAATTCATTGTCTAGCAGAGAAAAGTCATATAAACGAGAGGATTTTGATTGTTTTCTGATGAGTAGCAGTTGTTTCTTAGTAGCTAAGTCATGTCTGACTCTTTTGTGACCCCATGGACTGTAGCCCACCAAGGTCCTCTAACCATGGGATTTCCGAGGCAAGAATACTGGGGTGGGTTGCCTTCCTACCAGCTAAGAAGATGCTGGTATCTTCCTAGCCTTGCATGGCCGAGCCCAGGGAGGTCAATTGAATATCAGGCATTGCTATCTGAATTGCATGGATGCCCAGTTCTCTGGCATAGCCCTAAGCCTCTGCCCATGTGGGTGCTGCCTTCTCATTTCAGGAAGGGAATCTTCCTGACCCAGGGATCGAACCTATGTCTCCTGCATTGGCAGGCGAGTTCTTTATCACTGAGCTTCCAAGGAAGCTCTTGTGATGAGTAGAGGAATCTATAAAATGTTGTAAAGAGCAGCAGAGTGGGTGAATGATGCAATTGCTCCATTTTACTTGGAGGAAAATCTCAGTCTGCTCAGAAATGCCTCCCTGCCCTTGCCTTTGGGTTGTCTCTCAATAGAGTTGTCCCTGGGTATCCACAGCAGAGAAGGGGGTTGGTTTCAGGACCCCCGTGGATACCAAAATCCACAGAGACTCAGGTCTCTTACGTAAGATGCTGTGGTTATTTGCACATAACCTTTGGACATTCTCCCATATACTTTCAATAATCTCTAGCTTACTTATAATACTTAATACAATGTAAATGTTGTGTAAATAGTTGCTGGTGGATGACAAATTCAAGTTTTGCCTTTTAGAACTTTTTGGAAATTTTGGGAATATTTTCAATCCCCAGTTGCTTGAATCTGTGGCTGGGGACCACGCATATAGGGAGGGCTGACTGTAGTCTCTTCCTCTCTCTTCCTGGTCCTCTCCATCTCTAACTCTCGGAAGGGCTGCCTTACTTCTGCTCCATTGCTCACCGCTTCCCTAGCCTCTTGAAAGCACATTCCAAAGACATATGTCAACCAAAACTGGTTCTTTCCTTTTGTGAAGCTGGCCCTTTTCTCCCACTGGTCTTGACTAGGATCGGGTCTATTTCCACTTGGGGTCTCATTGGTTTCCCATGTAATAAATTCTTTCAGGTTTTCCCATAACACCTTAACAAACAAAAAACCTGGACGAGCTTTTTGGCCAACCCAATATCTCAGCTCATAAAAAGGATTATCAGCTCTTGAAGGCAAGATTATGCCACTCACCTCATTAATATATCTCTCATAAAAACCAATATAATTTTTAAGGCCATAGAAGTCGCTCCTACACAATGTTGAAATTTAATTTTGTCAGTATGGCCTCCATATTCACAGGGTTTTTCAGACATAATGAAAGCCGATAATGCAGACAGGGGTGACCTAGGGAGATTCTTCAACTAGAAATTATTTTTTGCATATTTCAAAGCTGATTATTTTTTATTTGACCCTGTAAAAATACCTGTTGAATTTTAGAGAATAAACCATTTAATTTCACATCCCCAGTGGTTCACACTCTGTCCACTTTGAGAAGAACTTCAAAATTAGTGTGATATTTTATCATTTACTAACAGAAAAGAAATGGAATAAAAAATCTCCCAGTCTTTTGTTAATCTAAACTGGGACTCTTAAAAGATAGAGTAAGGCTCAGAATTCAAAATCTTTATCCATTTCATCTGACTTTGGCCTCTATGGAAAGAGGTAGGATTCGTATAATCTGAATCAAAAATATTTCCCTATGTTTGGTACCTTCTGTGCTCAAAAGTCTCATTAGTTCATTCAGAGGTTTCTGTGACCTGTCAATTATTTGAATGCTTTTCTCCTACCTTGTAGAGATCATCCATTTCCTTCGTATCCTTCCATTTTCATCTTTGTGCGCGCATGTGTGTGTATGAGTTCCACTTTGAGTTTTCACCCATTTACAGCACCCTTAAAAAGTATGGATGTATCAGATTAAAATTAGATCTATTTGACATATTTTTCCAAGGTTGTAATGAAAGATTTGGTGAAGAAAGGGATTAAAATTACTGTTTTCCATGCCATGCTCACTCTTGGTAATTTGAAAACCATGTGAATTGTAAACTTTATTCCTCCAATAAGAGAGAAAAGTTTCTTTTACATATGAGCCTTAAGTTTTTTTTTTTTTTTTTTAATGAATAGGCCTTCTTTGTAGAATATAAGGCAATTCATTATCCTCATTTTGTATATTTCTCTATTGTTGGATTCCCCTCTCAACTCAATCATGATATTACTTTTCTATTTCTCTCTTTAAGCTAATTCTCTAGTGTAAAAACTGCCTAGAATCTCCCAAAACATGGTATTTTCATTTGCATGGCTTTGTCCTACCACTCTGTTCATCTGGAGAGCAAGGAGTATTCTTGGAACCAAACCCAATGCTTCCATGCTGTTCTTTGGGTCTTATTCTCCACTTTTCCCAACAGTTATTTTAAGAGAATAAAATCAACTTTGTTACAGACTAAGGACCCATTTTATTTTTATTTTATTTTTTTTAATTAATTAATTTATTTTTTCAGTGGGTTTTGTCATACATTGATATGAATCAGCCATAGAGTTACACGTATTCCCCATCTCGATCCCCCCTCCCACCTCCCTCTCCACCCGATTCCTCTAAGGACCCATTTTTAAAAGTGTACTCTAGTTCAGCAAGATGCTTCACCGAAAAGGTTCTGTGGTCATAAAAGTTGGACACATGCCGTACATTCTTTACCCCTTCTTGGAGATTTCTGATGCACATCTTAGAACATAGTAAATGTAATAAAGTCTCTGAAAAATCTTGACTTTGAAAAACTTATTTACTGTTGTTTACTTGTCGTTTCCCAAATGTGTTTGATCACCTACTGAATCCCTTCTAGAGAACATGATATTATTTGGCAAAACGTTCTGGGAAAGGAATTAGAGACTACAGCTCAGTAAGCCTGGATAAAGCACAGATATGCAATGGCTTGGGCTTCCCAGGTGGTTCAGTGGGTAAAGAATCTGCCTGCAGTGCAGGAGACACAGGAGACACGGGTTCAATCCCTGGGTCAGGAAGATCCCCTGGAGGAGGACATGGCAATCCACTCCAATATTCATGCCTAGAGAATCTCATGGATAGAGGAGCCTGGCAGGCTACAGTCCATTGGGTCATAAAGAATCAGACACGCTGAAGTGATTTAGCATGCACGTGCGACTGCTTACTCCTATAGCTGGTTTTTCACATCCTGTTTGTTTTATCAGTGAAATGTAAGCTTGATGTCCATCACTTTTTATCCATTCATTGCTGAATCTCCAGTGCTGTAACAGGGCCTCATGTGTATTTGCACTTGATACCATTTGCTATAAAAACTGGAAGGATGTTTGTGCATCTCTGGACCATGGACACCATGACTTTCTTAGTTCAGTCCCAGGGGAAGCCCTAGTTTTGGATCAAAACTAGACTTTTAGAGTTGTCTGAATTCTTTAACCAGTTTTTTCTTCTCCCAGTTTTAACAATCAGAACTTCCTGAGTTCTTCAGCTCTAGTAATTGTGTGCCACACATTCACCCTATTCATAGCTTTTTGTCACTATAATATTCTGGACAAGATCGTTTGTGTATTTGGGGAAATTCCATTGTTATGAATCTGGCCTCCCAGTGTAGAAGTCAGCACTCACATTTTCTGAATCTCTTCAAGGAAGATGCCTGACAAACATAAGTGCATGGTGTTGAAAGGAGGCAGGTTTTGTTGTAGAGTTGGTGGCCCAGCTGAAGTCAGCTTCTAATGCCAAAACAGGAGCATTGGAGGGGCCTTTGGGACAAAGGATAGGTCAGCAATTGCCTGATCAGGCCAGTCCTTCAGGGTGATCTGAGCCTTGTTCTTGGAAGCTCAGTCAGGAGTCTGGTTCTCCAGGTCCCCAGAACCGAAATCATTCCAATATGCTTAAATGTCCCCACTAAAGTTGTCTTCCTCTGCCATAGAAACATGACATTTATCTGATAAGTCCACAGGCCTCAAATTCTGTCTCAGAAGACTTTGTCTCATTGCTAAAGAGTTGTCAACGCCACTTTTCTTATTTTACTCACACATGCATACACGCACATGCTTTCTTCCATTACTTCTTTCTGCTGCCTGTCTTTCAAAGTTTTGATCACACTGTATGTATGACTTTCCCTTTCTGAAAACCAATGTCCATGATTCACTTTTCATAATGGGTCATTCATTTTCTTTTGATAACTGAGGCACATGAAAGGATTCCTGATGTCCTAAATTATTTCTTACTGTGCCTCTCATACACCCCAGAGATTCTTCTTCATTGAAGTGATTATGCATAAGAATTGTAGGATTCTTTCTTTATAGTTTGTATCTAAGCTAAATTTTAATGATTTAGTATAATCTTCCAATCATTACATCTGTCAAACAAAATTGGGACGAAAATAGGGACACAAGATTAATTTCAGCTTCTAGTAAGAATGACCCAAAATAACTGACTTAAGTAAGACAGAGATGTATTTTTCCTCTTGAAAGACAAGTGTACAAGTAGGCTGTTGAGAATTAGAATGGTGACTTCATGCTAACTGGACCCAGTGTCTGTTCTCCTCCTCTACCCTTAGTAAGAGGCTTTCATCTTCAGAGTAACCTCATTCTCACAGCGTGGCTGCAATAGCTACAGCTTTTTCAACCTCCCTGCCACCCGAGTCAATCTCCACTTCAAAAAACAACACTCAGTGGTTTTCACTCATATCTCTTTGATCAGTCCTAACTATAAGAGACACTTAGAAATGTAATTTTATAATTGGACAAACTGCCACACCCAGTGATGCATGGTTCTGTTCTCATACAAAGGAAAAAGAAGGATATTTATTTTGAGGAAGCAGTGAGGAGTCTCTGCTTTAGAGACTGAGTTTTTAATTTGCTGTTTTCCAGAGGGTGCTATTGACTGTAAAACTAATATAACACTGTTGTGAAGATTTCTCATAAAGCAGACCTTTCCCAGAAAATATGACTCAATTCTTTGTGTTTGGTGAACTTTCTAGGAGTTTGTGTGGTCTCAGGGGCCAGAAAATGGGCACCGATTACCTGTGTAAACAGCCACTACAAACAATGCTGACCTATGAAATCAAAGCCACGCTTAGGTTGCTGTTATAACTTCTGAGATGCTTTCAAAAGAAAGCACAAGATGCAAACAACACTCCAAATGAAGCATTTTAATAGTGCTGCGACACAATGAACTCTTAAAAATAAGATTCACAATTCAAGGAATTTTGAGCTTTTAAAAAAGATTTATGTCTTCTGAATGCAAAACAGAGTCTGCTCTCTCTGGGCTCATTATAAAAACCAAACCATGGTCACCATCACAGAAAATAGCTTTGTTATTTCTTCTTGTTCCTTGGTAGAAAATGGGAGGTCAGGTCACGTTGATCTAATTCAAGGGAGGATCTGCACAAGATAAAGACGGATGATGCAAAGAAGAAATAGCCCACCAGGGTGTTGCCTTGGAGAAGCTATGCTGGCATAAGTATTCTTTTACCATTTTACAGCGACAGGTTCAAAGTTTAAAACCAGATTCTGGGATTTATAGCACATGATACATTATCTTTAATGACTTAATGAGGAAGCACTGGATTGAAATCAGTGATTCTTTTTAACACTTCTGTGATGTAATTACCTATTTTCTATTCAGCATATTTGTAACCCATCAAAAACTAGCTTAAAAGTCTTCATGGTACTCAGATATCCAAGAGCCAGAATATTGAGTCATTTTTTTTTCAGTTATTTATCTGAAATAATAATAAAGAACTCAGATTTAAAGTGCTGTACAGTTTTTGCCTGTTCTCCTCTTCCCTCCTACATATTCCATCCTTGTAACAAACAACTGGTTCTGCTCAGCCAGTGTGATGATCCATAACCACCCTCCCTTTCTCTTCCTTTTGTGGTTTGCTGCGGTAAAAGGAGGACAGTGATGACTGCCTTGTAAACAATAAAGACTGGCTTTTACCAAAATGAAGAAAGAATGCTAGCTATCAGAGTCCATGCCTCTGTGCCCTTTCGAGAAGAGGAAACACAGTAGTATTATATCTTGGGAGGGTGGATGCAAGTTTCCAAAGAGACTGGTGAAGATAGGATGGGTGAGTTCTGGGTGGACCACGGTGTGGCTAGAGCCAGGCTAGCGTCGAGGAGGTTGGGTACAGCAGTGAACACTGGCTGTCTTCCCGTCATAGTCACACTACAGGCTGTCAACAGGCACCCTCTCTGGTCTTACTCAGGCAGAAGGCTAACTAGCCTAGTCTTCCCTAGTACATCTTGGGTGCTGGAGAAGCAAAACAGTCTTTCAGCACCCTGGTGAATTTTCCATTTAAACCCATCAAAGCTTAGCTGCAGTGGAGAATCACTCACTTATCCAAGCGGTCCCTGTGTGGCTCTGTTTCTCTGTGTGGTTCGGATGCGTCCTAATCAGGGTAGAGTAGCAGAAACAAGACAGCGGCAAGGAGAGAGGGTGGGGCGCTGCAGGCAGTGTGGCCAAGTGGACACACAGGGCGGCAGGTGGGTTAGCATAGTCATGTGCTTCTGGCCACAAAGAGGCACGAATAGAAGGCCAGCTTCAACTCTATGTCAGCATAAGGCAGGCTTATGGCAACAGACACCATCCCTCACAGGTCCGAAAATAAAATTCTCTGTGCTTTCTGAATCTGCCTTGGCAAATCCTATTTAAGTTATTTTACTCCTTATCAGTTACTTAAAGTACAAAGGAAAAGATGCAGTAAAAATGTAAACAGTGGGTGCTATTAAGCACTTTAAAAGGAAAGAAGCCTTTCCTGACATTTTAATGAAAAACATAAAAGAGCAACAACATTTTTATAGCATACATTTTATGCAAAATTTTTACTTGAAGTCATCTAAAGAATATGTCAAGCTAAAACAGTGATTATTTTGTTTTTAATAAAATTAATTTGTCTATTTCTTCAAACTCTAAATTTTGGAGCAAATTTTTCACTGTTTATTCGTGAGGAACTTTCAGTAAGGCACCTGCAGCCTTCTAAATGATTAAAAGAAAGCAAAACTCAAGATGAAGCAAAGTAGAAATTCAGAGCCTAAGTTATAGTTCTGGACTCCTGTTTTTGTCTTCTTGGGTTTGGCTACTGACCAAGTACAGCAGATGGTCCATTGATGAAGGAAATTGACTTGACTAGGATGAGAAAGGGTTTTCTAGGTGGCACTAGTGGTAACGAACCTGCTTGCCAATGCTGGAGACAGGAGAGATGGGGATTCAATCCTTGTGTTGGGAAGATGCCCTGGAGGAGGGCATGGCAACCCACTGCAGTATTCTTGCCTGGAGAATCCCACGGACAGAACAGCCTGGGGAGCTACAAACCACAGGGCTGCAAAGAGTTGGACGTGACTGAAGTGACTTAGCACAGTACAGTAAGCACAGCTTAGTATCATAAAACATTTGGAGGATCAAGATCCTTAAACTATAAGGCTGCACTCCAGGAAGAAAACGGATTACAATGGCTTGGGAGCTCTGATAAAATGATGATGATAAAGGATTTAGAACTATATTTTTCCTTTTCAGAGCACAGATTGTGAAGTTGCTAGGAACAACTATGAGATTAATTTTTCTAAAATACTTTAGCATAGTGTTTTGGGGGTAAGTTGTTTTTCTTATAAAATTTGAATTTTATTTTGGCTCAAGAGGTGCCTTTCTCAGTAACTTTGACATAATCTTCTATTTTTCTCTCTTTCTTTGTATAATGTACATACATCTCTTTGTTATACAGAAGTTTATACAGAAATTACATAGGAGATGTAGAAGCAATGAAATCCTCATTTCCAAATAGGAAATCACCCTGGAATCTGAAAGACTGAAAGTGCATTTGTAAAGGAGAAGCAGGAATGTCTACACATAGTAGGCCATAATTGAGTAATAAATGACTGTTGAATGAATGAATAAGGGAAACTCTCCATTAAAGGGACTTCCCAGGTGGCTCAGTGGGTAGAGAATCCACCAACAATGTAAGAGAAGCAGGAGATGAGGGTTTGATCCCTGAGTCAGGAAGATCCTTGAGTAGGAAATGGTAACCCACTCCAGTATTCTTGCCTGGAGAATCCCATGGACAGAGGATCCTGGCGGGATATGGCCCATAAAGTCACAAAGAGTCAGACATGAGTGAAGGACTGCATGCACACATGTTTCTTCATTAAAAGCCCTTTGCCATTAGTAGTGAAAAACATTATGGCTTATTTTTTTCTCCTCAATATCACTCTTACAATATGCTTGGGAAATGAGTATGTTGGCTGTCATTGTTATTCCTATTTGCTGATGAGGAAATTGCAATTTGAAGCTTGAAAAGACTGGTAAGTGAAAAGCCTGAGACTTGGCTTCAGTCAGATGACTCTAAATCCTAGGTATTTTGCCACTTTTGATTTCTGTCCTGTGTGTGTGTGTGTTTACACTGAAGTAATTCCATTTTCAATGATTGCTACTGCCAGCGTCTGAATGTTTGTGCCGTCCATAAATTCTTATGTTGAAAATCTGATGCCCAAGGTGATGGCACTTGGGACTGGAGTATTAAGAAGCATGGCAGGTGATTAGCAGGACTGTATGCATGTGTTAGTCATTCAGTGGTGTCCAGCTCCTTGCGACCCCATGGACTGTTCCAGGTTAAGTTCTTCTGTCCATGTTACTTTCCAGATAAGAATACTGGAATGGGTTGCCTTGCTCTTCTCCAGGGGATATTCCTGACTCAGGGATTGAACCTAGGTCTTCTGTATTGCAGACAGATTTATTACTGTCTGAGCCAAAACCTGGGAAGCCTCATTAGTAGGTTTAGTGTTATTTAAAAGAGGCCCCAGAGAGCTCCTTCACCCTTCCACTATGTGAGGATATGAGAAGAAGAGTGTGACTTGGAAGATAGCCCTCATCTGAACATGCTGGCTCTCTGATCTCAAACTTATAGACTTAATAAGTGTGAGAAATAAATTTCTGTTGTTTTCAAGCCACCCAGTCTATGGTGGTGGAGCGACCTGAAAGAACTGAGACTTCTATCTAACCACTGTGCACACCAGTCAATGCTTTGTTTTCAGGCTACAAGATTATTTGATTTACATTGGATCACATTTGCCCCTAACTTTGTAATGTCCATCCTGTGTCACATTACTGGTACTGGAATGGTTGCTGAAAAAGAAACTTGTTGAGATAAGAAAAGGGAATGATAAAAGATAAATAATCTTGAAAAAGAAGAACTGTACTAGAAGGCTGATTTATATAGATACAGCATGGTGTTTTTATTACAAAGCTGCAGGTCCAAGGTCTTTGTGCTGGAGATTTTTCTTAGGCTAGAACATCCATCTCCTGTGTCTGTCCTTCTAAACGTGTGCACAGTTCAGCAGGACACAAAGGAGTTTAACAATAACAAACATTCAAGCATCCAATCATCCCTTCTGCTCAGTGATGGGTTCTCAATTCTTTCTGTGGACACGGCCATCAGAACAACAGGCAGGACAAAGAGGCAGCAAGGCGTTTCTTGGCAGAAGCAGCAGCTCAGAGAACTAAAACAAATTCACACACCAGGGTGATGTTGTTCCTGGACACTGGAGAGAACAGCTGAAATGGAGAGAGGTCTGTGTTCTACCAGGGGGAGCCTCTGCCTGGCCTCTTCTTTCTGAGTGTGACTTTTTTTCTGTGGCATGCAAACTTTGGAGAAAATAGAGCATAATCTAATTTTTCCTTCCCCACTGTTGTCACACATTTGTATAAGATTTAAGATCTGCAGATATATTATACTCTGAACCTTTTCTGCAATCTAGGAGTTGACCACAGGGAGAATAGGGTAACATCTTGTGTTTACGTAATGTATTGTGCCTGGGAACCATCTGTGCTTTGGAGATAGCTCAGCAATGTGTCAGTCTCTGCCTGCTGGTCTGCAACAGCAAGAGCTGAAGTGATGACTGTCTTGAGAGCCCCTAAGGAGAAGAAAGGAGCTGCTAAGCCCCTTTCAATAACCTAGTACACTGGAGGGTTGCCTCAGCTCCTGGAGGCCCATGTGAGCTGGGATGTATGGCTTTCTTACTTGTATCAGCAAGGTATAGTATTATTTGAACACTGCCTGGATGAGTTAAAGGGTTATAAACTCTAGAATCACCACTAAACATGGAATCAAGTAAACGAAATCATCCTGAATAGACAAAATAATCTTGAAAAAGAAATCTTCTTTCTGTAGATACAGTACAGTGTTATAAGGGCTTCCCAGGTGGCACTGAGGTGAAGAGTCTGCCTGCCAATGCAGTTCTCCCCTGGAGAAGGAAATGACAACACTCTCCAGTATTCTTGCTGGGAAAATTCCACTGACAGAGGAGCCTGGTGGGTTACAGTGCATGGGGTGGCAAAGAGTTGGACACAACTGAGTGATAAAGACAGACTAGGTAAATACAACACAATGAGTTCAGAGTAAACCTCATGTCTCGACTAAGGCATTAAAGCAATTCAATGAGAAAAAGAAAACCTTATCAACAAATAGTGCTAAAACAGCTATAGAAAAGTGACTTTCAACCTATATCTCACACTATAAACAAAAATTAACTAGATTTAGATCATAGACCTGAAGGTAAAAGGGGGTGAAAATTGGTTTTGGAGGGTGAAAAATGTAGATATTATAATAGTTTGTGGTCCTCCAAAGATCTATAGTATAAAAACAGATATGGTATTAATATTTCATGTTGGGGGGGTTACGGTGATTAAAAACTATCTAGAATAACTCCCTTGGAAGAATTTTGGGTTGAATTGTGTCTCCCCAAAAGATGTATTGAAGTCATAGCCTCTGGCACCTATGAATGTGATCTTATTTGGGAATAGGGTCTTTGAAGATGTAACTAAGAAGTAAGTGAAGATGAGGTCACATTGGAGTAGGGTGGGACCCAGTTCAATATGACTGGTGTTCTTGTAAGAAGAGGAGAGTCATGGAGGGACACACAGGTGAGAAGGTTATGTGAAGACAGAGGCAGGGGTTGGAGAAAAGTGTTTACAAGCCAAGGAATGCCAAATATTCCTGGCAAATCAGCAGAAGCTAGTAAGAGGCAAGGAAGAATCCTGGCTCTTCTGACACCTTGATATTAGACCTCTAGTCTCTAGAACTGTGAAAGAATAAATTTCTACCATTTTAAGCCACCCAGTTTGCTATTTTGTTATGGTAGCTCTAGGAAATGAATATGGGCTTAACAATGTAAAAAAGGTTGGGAAACATTTTTCTTGAGGAAAGTATAGGAGAACATACTTGCAACTTTGGGTTAGGTAAAGATTTCTTAGATGGATCCAGAGAGCACTAGCCATCATGGAAAAAGTAATGAAAAATTGAGCTTTATCACATTAAACACTTCTGATCATTAAAATACCAGATATCTAAAGATTATTATTGAGAAAATGGATAGTGAATTTACAGACTCAGAGAAAATGTTTGTAGGACATATATCTCACAAAGAACATATCCAGAATGTACAGAGAACTACAATCAACAAATAAAGAGGCGATCCAATCTACAAATGAACAGAAGACTAGGATAATTCACAAAGAAAGATATTTGAATGGCTAATCTGCATTCTGCTTAGTTACTCGGTCATGTCAAACTCTTTGCAATCCCATGGACTGGGATTGCAATCACATGCAATCTCAAACCCTCCAGGTTCCTCTATCCATGGATTCTCCAGGCAAGAGTACTGGATTGTGTTGCCATGCCCTCCTCCAGGGGATCTTCCCAACCCACGGATCGAACCCAGGTCTCCCGCATAGAAGGAGGATTCTTTACTGTCTGAGCCACCAGGGAAGCCCATATGGCTAGTTAGTTAGTTAGTCCAGTCGCTCAGTCGTGTCCGACTCTTTGCAACCTCATGAACCACAGCATGCCAGTCCTCCCTGTCCATCACCAACTCCCAGAGTCCACCCAAAACGATGTCCATTGAGTCGGTGATGCCATCCAACCATCTCATCCTCTGTCATCCCCTTCTCCTCCTGCCCTCAATCTTTCCCAGCATCAGGGTTTTTTCAAATGAGTCAGCTCTTTGAATCGGATGGCCAAAGTATTGGAGTTTCAGCTTCAACATCAGTCCTACCAATGAACACCCAGGACTGATCTCCTCCAGGATGGACTGGTTGGATCTCCTTGCAGTTCAAGGAACTCTCAAGAGTCTTCTCCAACACCACAGTTCAAAAGCATCAATTCTTCAGCACTCAGTTTTCTTTATAGTCCAACTCTCACATCCATATGTGGCCACTGGAAAAATGATAGCCTTGACTAGATGGACATTTGTTGGCAAAGTAATGTCTCTGCTTTTAAATATGCTGTCTAGGTTGGTCACAGCTTTCCTTCCAAGGAGTAAGTGTCTTTTAATTTCATGGCT
Source organism: Muntiacus reevesi (assembly GCF_963930625.1). NCBI lineage: Eukaryota > Metazoa > Chordata > Mammalia > Artiodactyla > Cervidae > Muntiacus > Muntiacus reevesi. The sequence goes on from NC_089257.1 coordinate 70,126,525, forward strand.
GCAGTCACCATCAGCAGTGATTTTGGAGCCCAGAAAAATAAAGTCAACCACTGATTCCACTATTTCCCTGTCTGTTTGCCATGAAGTGATGGGACCAGATGCCATGATCTTAGTTTTCTGAATGTTGAGCTTTAAGCCAGCCTTTTCACTCTCCTCTTTCACTTTCATCAAGAGGCTCTTTAGTTCCTCTTCACTTTCTGCCATAAGGGTGGTGTCATCTGCATATCTGAGGTTATTGCTATTTCTCCCAGCAATCCTAATTCCAGCTTGTGCTTCTTCCAGCCCTGTTTTTCTCATGATGTACTCTGCATATAAGTTAAATAAGCAGGGTGACAATACACAGCCTTGATGTACTCCTTTTCCTATTTGGAACCAGTCTATTGGTCCATGTCCAGTTCTAACTGTTGCTTCCTGACCTGCATATAGGTTTCTCAAGAGGGAGGTAAGGTGGTCTGGTATTCCCATCACTTTCAGAATTTTCCACAGTTTATTGTGATCCACACAGTCAAAGGCCTTGGCATAGTCAATGAAGTGGAAATAGATGTTTTTCTGGAACTCTCTTTCTTTTTTGATGATCCAGCAGATGTTGGCAATTTAATCTCTGGTTCCTCTGCCTTTTCTAAAACCAGCTTGAACATCTGGAAGTTCACGGTTCACGTATTGCTGAAGCCTGGCTTGGAGAATTTTGAGTATCACTTTACTAGTGTGTGAGATGAGTACAATTGTGCAGTAGTTTGAGCATCCTTTGGCTTTGCCTTTCCTTGGGATTGGAATAAAAACTGACCTTTTCCAGTCCTGTGGCCACTGCTGAGTTTTCCAGATTTGCTGGCATGTTGACTGCAGCACTTTCAAAGCATCGTCTTTCAGGATTTGAAATAGCCCACCTGGAATTCCATCACCTCCACTAGCTTTGTTCGTAGTGATGCTTCCTAAGGCCCACTTGACTTCACATTCCAGGATGTCTGGCTCTAGGTGAGTGATCACACCATCGTGATTATCTGGGTCGTGAAGATCTTTTTTGTACAGTTCTTCTGTATATTCTTGCCACCTCTTCTTAATATCTTCTACTTCTGTTAGGTCCCTACCATTTCTGTCCTTTATTGAGCCAATCTTTGCATGAAATGTTCCCTTGGTATCTCTGATTTTCTTGAAGAGATCTCTAGTCTTTCTCATTCTATTGTTTTCCTCTATTTCTTTCCATTGACCACTGAGGAAGTCTTTCTTATCTCTCCTTGCTATTCTTTGGAACTCTGCATTCAAATGAGTATATCTTTCCTTTTCTCCTTTGCTTTTCGCTTCCCTTTTTTCACAGCTATTTGGAAGGCCTCCTCAGACAGCTGTTTTGCTTTTTTGCATTTCTTTTCCTTGAGGATGGTCTTGATTCCTCTCTCCTGTACAATGCCATGAACCTCCATCCATAGTTCATCAGGCACTCTGTCTATCAGATCTAGTCCCTTAAATCCATTTCTCACTTCCACTGTATAGTTATAAGGGATTTGATTTAGGTCATACTTGAATGGTCTAGTGGTTTTCTCCACTTTCTTCAATTTCAGTCTGAATTTGGCAATGAGGAGTTCATGATCTGAGCCACAGTCAGCTCCTGGTCTTGTTTTTGCTGACTGTATAGAGCTTCTCCATCTTTGACTGCAAAGAATATAATCAACCTGATTTTGGTGTCGACCATCTGGTGATGTCCATGTGTAGAGTCTTCTCTTGTGTTGTTGGAAGACAGTGTTTGCTATGACCAGTGTGTTCTCTTGCCAGAACTCTATTAGCCTTTGCCCTGTTTCATTCTGTACTCCAAGGCCAAGTTTGCCTATTACTCCAGGTGTTTCTTGACTTCCTACTTTTGCGTTCCAGTCCCCTATAATGAAAAGGACATCCTTTTGGATGTTAGTTCTAGAATGTCTTGTAGATCATAGAACTGTTCAACTTCAGCTTCTTCAGCATTACTGGTTGGGGCATAGACTTGGATAACTGTGATATTGAATGGTTTGCCTTGGAAACGAACAGAGATCATTCTGTCATTTTTGAGATTGCATCTAAGTACTGCATTTCAGACTCTTTTGTTGACCATGATGGCTACTCCATTTCTTCTAAGGGATTCCTGCCCACAGTAGTAGATATAATGGTCATCTGAGTTAAATTTACCCATTCCAGTCTGTTTTAGCTCACTGATTCCTAGAATGTCGATGTTCACTCTTGTCATCTCCTGTGTGACCACTTCCAATTTGCCTTGATTCATGGACCTAACATTCCAGGTTCCTATGCAATATTGCTCTTTAGAGCATCAAACCCTGCTTTCATCACCAGTCCCATTCACAACTAAGTGTTGCTTTTGCTTTGGCTCCATCCCTTCATTCTTTCTGGAGTTATTTCTGCACTGATCTCCAGCAGCATATTGGGCACCTACCGACCTGGGGAGTTCATCTTTCATTGTCCTATCTTTTTGCCTTTTCATACTGTTCATGGGGTTCTCAAGGCAAGAATACTGAAGTGGTTTGCCATTCCCTTCTCCAGTGGACCACATTCTGTCAGACCTCTCCACCATGACCCGGCTGTCTTGGGTGGCCCCACACGGCATGGCTTTGTTTCATTGAGTTAGACAAAGCTGTGAGCCATGTGATCAGATTGGCTAATTGTCTGTGATTGTAGTTTCAGTCTTTCTGCCCTCTGATCCCCTCTCTCAGTGCCTACCATCTTACCTGGGTTTCTCTTACCTTGGACGTGGGGTCTCTCTTCATGGCTGCTCCAGCAATGCACAGCCGCTGCTCCTTACCTCTTATGCAGGGTAGCTCCTCTCTGCCACCGACCCTGCCCTCGGGAGCAGGGTAGCTCCTCTCGGCCATGCTCACGGGCCGTCACAGCCACCATGTTCCTGCAATACCACATTAAAAATGCTCAATATAATTAGTCATAAGAGAAATGCAAACTGGAACTACGATATATATATATATGATGTGTGTATATGTATGTATGTATATTAGAATATTATTTGGCCATGAAAAAGAATGAAATTCTGCCATTTGTGACAATGGACCTATAGAGTATTATGCTTACTAAAATAAGTCAGATAGAAAGAGACAAATAATCTGTTATTTGTGTGTAGAATCTAAAAAATAAAACAAATATATATAACTGTTAGTCTGACAGATATACAGAAACAGCCTAACAGATATACAGAACCAATGGGTGGTTACCAGTGGGGAGAGGAAAAGAGAGAGGGGCAACACTGGGGTATGGGATTAAGAGACACAAACTGCTGTGTATAATATTTCCCTGTGCTGTACAATATATCCTTGTTGCTTATAAGGATATATTGTACAGCACAGGGAGATATAGCCATTGTTTTATAATAACTAAATGGAGTGTAATATATAAAATATTAAATCACCATGCTATAGATCTGAAACTACTGAAATATTGTAACCAAACATGCTTCAGTATAAAAAGAAAGACCAATAGCCCCAAATGTTGGCCAGGACAACATGAGCAGGTGAAAGTGTAAAATGTACAACTCTTTTTGAAAAGCAGTCTGTCATTTTCTCATGAAGTTGAGCTTGCATGCATTTGTGCTCAGTCGCTTCAGTGGTGTCTGACTCTGTGACCCTATGGACTGTATAGCCACTAGGCTCCTCTGTTCATGGGATTCTCCAGGAAAGAGTACTGGAGTGGGATGCCATGCCCTCCTCCAGGGGATCTTCCTGACCCAGGGATGGAAGCCATGTCTCCTGCATTACAGGCAGATTCTTTACCCACTGAGCCACCAGGGAAACCCAAAGTTGAGCATACACCTACTCTGTGTCCTAGTGATTCCACTCCTATGTATCTATTGAAGAGAAATAAAGACATATGTATACAAAAACTTGCACACAGATGCTAATAGCCCCAAGCTAGAAACAAACTAAGTGTCCAAGAGAATGGATCAGTATATTGTGATGTATACTACTCACTAATGATAAGAAAGAAACAGTGGACAGTCTCAACCACATAGATGGATCTTGAAAACATGCTGAATGATAGAACCACACAAAAGTATACACACTCCACTCTTCCATTTATACAAAGCTCCATATCAGGAAAAAACAAAACAAAACAAAACTCAAACTGTAATGATAGAAATCAGATCAATGGATATCTAGATCAGTGGATATCTAGAGTGAGAGTTGAGGAGGATTTACTTCCAAGGAAAATAAGGGAATTTCTATAATGATGGGACTCTTTGACATGCTGATAGGAATGTAGGTTACATGTGTGTATGCGTGGCTAAAACTCATGAAACCAACGAAGTAGTTAATATGTATGCATTGTGTGTGTGTATGCTCAGCCACTCAGTCTTGTCCTGCTCTTTGCGACATCAGGGACTATAGCCCGCCAGGCTCCTCTGTCCATGGAATCTCCCAGGCAAGAATATGGGAGTGGCTTGCCACTTTCTACTCCAGGAAATCTTTCCAACCCTGAGATCTCATTGGCAGGTGGTTTCTTTACCACTGAGCCACCTGAAAAGCCTCATCTATTCATTGTTCCACGAGTAAATTCTCTCTTTCTCCTTCTCCACCCAGAGGGAGACACATGACCCTGCAGAAGCTTACAGCAGCTGCCTAAGTGCTATATACAGTTTGCTCACAAGAGTTTTGACACCTTACCTTTTTCTTTTGGGCCCCAGTTTTCTTATGCAAAATAAGGAGATTGGACTTCGAGCTTTCAGAACTGTAGTACATTTGGATGTGGAGGGGTTTTCCAACTCACACATTTTGTGTGGCTTGCTATTTGAATTGCTTCACTTCATCAGACCATCTGTTTGAAAACTTCTGGAACCCAGTCGCACTCTGAATAGATTAAAATAGAGCTACTAGGGTGGAGGTGGAAGAGCCTAGCTGTTTCCCATTCCACATGGCAAAGAACAGAATATATGAGTTATCCTCAGTGTGGCTGAGTCAGTATGGAGGAGGCCAGTCAAGTGAGTGGAAACCTAATTTGAGGACACAGTGAAATTCTTGAGAGGACCCTCTTTGCGTTGCAAGCTGAATGGACACAAGGGCAACGGTTGTGCTAGAATGTGGGGGCTGATGGTTCAAATGTAAAGCATATCTTCTTCCAAGGCCAGGACCACTTTCCCAGGAGCTTAAACTCTGACACGTCTTGTTGATGTGTAGTTAAATCCAAGGAAGCACATCATGAAGCTGTGTAAAGAAAGTCAAATCATAGTCAAGCCTTCATAAAAGGAATATTGGAAGTTCAGGGTCTAAAAACTTCTGCATTTTTATAAGAAAGCCAGCAATATTAAAACAAACACTTTTCATACAGCACCCCAAAGTCTCTCTTAAAAGCCTGCATTCGGTGTGATAATTATATTTGTTGTCTTTCCAGTTCTTGTTCAGAATGACTTTCCAAGTCAAGTGGCAACTACTCTCTCCTGCTCCTGTTTCCCTTTCATCTTTTATGGAAAGGGTAATTTACTTTCTAATTCCTTTTATATCTGATTTTATAGCTGATTTTAATTAATAGTGATAGCCATGGTTGCCCTCTCCAACACAAAGACCTTGTTGGAATGAAGCCACAGCTAGTAACTAACAGGAACATATTGTTATGGCTCGAAGTTAGCATTGCGGGGAACAAACTGAGCTGTGAGCTTACAATAAAATTCCACTTACTTTTTCTACCCTATTTCAGCAGCATTTCAAAAGCAATCTATTTCGTTGGCAGGGGGTATGATGTGGATTATTTAACATTTGTTAGCTTTTAAATACTTGAAGCACTTCCTTTATTGTAGCTCAGTGGTTAGAATTGCATTACCTTCAGAACCCAGTGCTTGATATAATATTATCAATCACATATTTTTTTTAACTTAAATTACATTCCAAACTCCTATTTGTAATCAAGCCATGATGATAGCAAGTATCTGTTGAATTGTTCTTACAATGAGGTGACATATTCAGAGGAGAGCAGAATCTCCCTCCTCCAGAGTTACATAGCCTCTTATACCATCCCTGTGGCCTGGAATTAGAGCTGGTGAGTTTTCAGAAGGACAAGGCTATCCAATCCTGCTAGTAGTTATGCAGTCAACTCCCCTTACCATCACTCACAGTGACTATTCCTAAGTTCAGACTCTCACCTCTCCCCTGGGAGGTTATGACAGTCCTTTTGGTGGGGATTTCAGGAGGGACAGGAGGCAGTAGATGGTGCGGTCCACCTGTCGTCTTGGGCTACCTTTTCCTAAACTCTGCTGTGGGCTCTCTGTTGCTTCTTCTGTTGAATGTGACTCCTTTATCTTCTCTGTTTCCTAACAGAATGTCACTGCGTGTAGGCACAATGTAGGGACTCGATTTTTGTTTGATGAATAAATTGAATGCCTGCTTGTTTTGCGTAGCTTCCCTACTTTCAAGAAATTTCCAAGACTTCTACTAAGAGGCACTGAATTCCATATGATGCTTTGTCCTTTTTGCTGGACATTTGCCAGTCACCCAAACACTAAGCTTATATGCCAGTGTTTTATATTGAGGCTTTATAAATCTGTTTTTTAATCGTGTTGGCCAAAATATCCTGGTTGCTATCAGTGTAACCATTATCTTTACATATATGCCCTCAGGTATGTGCTATGGGAATCTTTCTAAAAATTCTAATTTTTTTTTTCCTCCAGGAAATCAACATTTATTGATCCAAGCAATGTGTTCTACATACATCATCTGGGTGTTCAATGCTCATTGTGTAATTCAGTACAAATAATGACATTATCCCCATTTAATAAGATAGGAAACCAGGGACCGAGGTGGCTAAGGGTCTGACCTAAGCATTCAGTGTAGACAGCGTGCTACTGATGCTCTTTCCCACTGCTCCTTGTGCCATGGGTTTCCCTGACAAAGGTTATTTGAGGATGATAGAGAGCTTGCTAAATGTTCAGAAGCACATAGTGCTGATGCGCTTGAGGGGTCCTACTCCATTCTCCAGGCTTTACAGTGAAGATGTGTTAGACCAGTCAGGTCAGGGTACCCTCACATTTGGGGAGGACAATGTGACCCATCGCTCCCCAGGCCTTTTCATGACCCTTAAAGTCACATTCTGTTCATCACCTTCCTTTATAACCACTCGTGTTTCTCTCTTTGTGTTTGCTATCTCTGTTTGGTTTCCAAATTAAGAAGCAGCCTGCACATTTCCCATGGACTCAGTTAGGGACTGCTGTGGGACGCCCCTACCTGTCTGCTTGCAATTATCCCCAGATTTCTGTGAAATATCATTATTTTGGTTTTGGGCTTAAGGTAGAGGTGTCACTATTCAAGCAATGTCATTTGTGAGAAACATTTTTTTTCTAGTAGCTAGTATCAACCCTTAGAAAGCCACAGGGACCAGAGGATTCGCTTAGAAGAAAGTGATAAGTAAATTTCTTTGAGGATAGAAACTGTATCACATATCATCTTTATCACTGGTGTCTGGCATAGTTACTGGCACCTAATTATTCAAAAGTGTTGGTGTCATAAAGAAATTAGATGTCATTGTTTGGTACATTAGAAAGCAGTTGTCAAACTCTAGTACCCAAGTGAGGGGAACATCTGTTTCTAGAGGCCAAATTTATCCCCTAGTTCCCACTTTCATGTATTTAAGATAGAGTCGGCAATTTTCAGACAAAATTGGCATTAAAAAAGCCATTTCCCCTACTGCTATTCCACTTTCTTACATGTTTTAAAGATGGCCCATTATTTTCCGAGTGCCTCTGTGTTTTCATTTTATATGAGACAGTACATTTGGGAAGTTATAGAAATTTAAAACTATGAAAATTCATGTGAGTTTTGGAAACCTGAGCCTGGACAGAACTAGAGAACATGCAACTATATGAGAGAGTTAAATAAACAAGTCTGCTTAGAAGGGTAAGAGAGTTACAAATCCTTGGTGCTCAGATGTCTCTATCAAGTCTTACCTGAGAGTTGGCTAATTAATGAGCAGAGCTTCTCCAGGTCAGGGCCAGGGTTCACTGATTTTTGTTTCTCCAGCTCATCACTAGTAATTTGAACATAACAGATACTTAATAAGTGTTTATTAGTTGGATTTATAAGGAATGATAAAAAATAGGATTTTTAAAAAATTTACTTTTTAGTTGGAAGAAAATTGCTTTATAATGTGTTGGTTTCTGCTGTATAACAATGCAAATAAGTCATTATTATACATATATCTTCTCCCTCTTGAGCCTCCCTCCCCTCTTCCTACTCCACCCCTTCCCTACGGTCATCAAAGAGCGCCAGATTGGGCCCCCTGTGATATCTTCTCCCTCTTGAGCCTCCCTCCCCTCTTCCTACTCCACCCCTTCCCTACGGTCATCAAAGAGCGCCAGATTGGGCCCCCTGTGTTATAGAGCAACTTCTCACCAGCTATCTCTTTTACACATGGTAGTATATATATGTTGATGCTTCTTTCGCTGTTTTTCCCATTCTTTCCTTCCCCAACTGTGTCCACAAGTCCATTCTCTATATCTGTGTTTCCATTCCTTCTCTGCAAATAGGTTCATCCAGTTTTCTAGATTCCATACATATGCGTTAATATACTATATTTGTTTTTCTCACTTGCCTTCTTGGAAGTCTGGGGTCTTCTGCCAGCATTCAAAAGGTGTTCTGTAGGAGTTGTTCCCTAAGCAGATGAATTTTTATGTATTTGTGGGGAGCAAGGTGATCTCCCAGTCTTATTCCTCTGACATCTTGAAAGTCCCCTCCCCTTAGAAAGGAAGTTTATAATTTGAAAAATAATCAAGATCAAGAAGCTTGGGGGATATAAGAGATCTACTTCTTGAATGTATATACTTTTTAGGTGTTAGAGGATGAAGAGAATAGCTGATGTATTTGAGTTAAGGTTTCTGGCCTCTGAAGGCAAGAGCAGAAATGTTCTTCAGAGTGTGTGCAGCCCTGCTGTCTGTTTATATAAATGCACCTTCACCTGATATGGGGTGATGGATTCATTTGACTGGTTACAAAATTTTTCAATTTCACATATTTAGACCAATGGCTCAGTTCTGAACTCATGGAAAAGCTTATGCATAGAATATTAAAAACACACAGAAAACAAATCTCAACTCTGGCAGCCACATTGACTTACAGTGTTGTCACACCCCAGCTTTATCAAGAATTGCACTTGATAAGAAACAATGTGATTGTGGTTTCAGCCTGTCTGCCCTCTGATTCCCTCTCTCAGCATCTACTGTCTTACTGGGGTTTCTTTTACCTTGGACGTAGGGTATCTTTTCACGGCTGCTCCAGCAAAGTCCAGCCACTGCTCCTTAGTTTGGACATGGGGGAGCTCTTCACGGCAGCTGCTACTAACCTTGGACGTAGGGTATCTCCCCTCGGCCGCCTCTCGCCACTCCAGCAATACGTGAACTGGTGAACTTCCAGATGCTCAAGATGGTTTTAGAAAAGGCAGAGAAACCAGAGATCAAATTGCCAACCTCCACTGAATCTGCTTTTCTGAAAAAGCAAGAGAGTTCCGGAAAATATCTACTTCTGCTTTACTGACTATGCCAAAGCCTTTGACTATGTAAAGTGAAAGTGAAGTCACTCAGTCATGTCCAACTTTTAGCGACCCCATGGACTATAGCCTATCAGACTCCTCCGTCCATGGGATTTTCCAGGCAAGAACACTGGAGTGGGCTGCCATTTCCTCCTCCACAGGATCTTCCCAACCCAGGGATTGAACCCAAGTCTCCTGCATTGCAGGCAGACGCTTTACCATCTGAGCCACCAAGGAAGGCCTGTGTGGATCACAATAAACTGTGGAAAATTCTGAAAGCGATGGGAATACCAGACCACCTGACCTGACTCTTGAGAAATCTGTATGCCGGTTAGGAAGCAACAGTTAGAACTGGACATGGAACAACAGACTGGTTCCAGATAGGAAAATGAATACATCAAGGCTGTATATTGTCACCCTGCTTATTTAACTTATATGCAGAGTACATCATGAGAAACGCTGGGCTGGAGGAAGCACAAGCTGGAATCAAAATTGACAGGAGAAGTATCAATAACCTCAGATATGCAGATGACACCACCCTTATGGCAGAAAGTGAAGAAGAACTAAAGAACCTCTTGATGAAAGTGAAAGAGGAGAGTGAAAAAGTTGACTTAAATCTCAACATTCAGAAAACTAAGATCATGGCATCCGGTCCCAACTCTTCATGGGAAATAGAAGGGGAAACAGTGGAAACAGTGGCAGACTTTATTTTTTGGGGCTCCAAAATCACTGCAGATGGTGACTGCAGCCATGAAATTAAAAGACGCTTACTCCTTGGAAGGAAAGTTATGACCAACCTGGAGAGCATATTAAAAAGCAGACACATTACTTTGCCAACAAAGGTCTGTCTAGCCAAGGCTATGGTTTTACCAGTAGTCACGTATGGATGTGAAAGTTGGACTATAAAGAAAGCTGAGTGCAGAAGAATTGATGCTTTTGAACTGTGGTGTTGGAGAAGACTCTTGAGAGTCCCTTGGACTGCAAGGAGATCCAACCAGTCCATCCTAAAGGAGATCAGTCCTGAGTGTTCACTGGAAGGACTGATGTTGAAGCTGAAACTCCAATACTTTGGTCACCTGGTGCGAAGAGCTGACTCATTGGAAAAGACCCTGATGCTGGGAAAAATTGAAGGCAGGAGGAGAAGGGGACAACAGAGGATGAGATGGTTGGTTGGCATCACTGACTCAATGGACATGGGTTTGGGTGGACTCTGGGAGTTGGTGATGGACAGACAGGGAGGGCTGGCGTGCTATGCTTCATGGGTTCACAAAGAGTCGGACATGACTGAGTGACTGAACTGAACTGAATATAGTCCATGGGGTTGTAAAAAGTCAGACGTGATTATGCGACTTTCACTTTCACTTATTTTACAAATGTACAGTGGTTATAATCATGTGTTAAAAGTGCTGATTTATTAAATAAAAGCCTTAAGGTAAATTTCTGTAGTTCTTAGATCCTCAACAATTATTAATGGCTTGGAGTCTCTGAAGTTTTGAAGGTTTGATCTGCTGTGTGAGGCCGCTGTTGTGTTACCAGCTCTTCCACCAGGCGATGGGCTCTGGCACAAGCCATAGTATTGTTTGGATTCCTTTTACCTCTCAGAACACTAGTGCAAAGGTTTCTCTGCCACGTTGCCCTTTTACCAGCCAACCAGTCGTAGGATCAGGGATGGTTAAATTTCATTCAAAATTAAGTGCACTTGACATATCGTACGGTTGTACCTAATCCCTGAATGCCAGGGATTCCCTGTAACTATCAACTAACTGGGTCTTGACATGCGGAAGCCTAAACTCTTAAGAAACTTCATCTGAAATGTTTGTTTCTGGCAGTGGTGGTTTGGACCAAGTTGACATATTTTAAAAAGACATTTTAAAAATATGTGAATCTATTTTTTCCATATGTCGATTTTGGCTTATGTATTTTGATGTCAAATTAGTAGGGATATATATATATATTCATCCCTTATATATATATATATAACAAATATATCCTATATATATATATATCCCTTATATATATAACAAACATATCCCACATATATATGTATATATATATATATATCAAATATATCCCATATATATGTGTGTTTATGTACATATATATATAAGTTTAGAATCTTTCTATCTTCCTGATGAACAAAATCTTTGTTGTTATGAAATGACTCTATCTGTAGCAGTGCTTCTTGCTTTAAAGTAATTTGTTGTCTTTCTTTATAGTTTTTAGGTTTTTCTTGAGCCAGTACCATATTTGTACCCCAGATTTTGAGTAGAACTGAGTATTTTAGTCCTTGTTTTATGTTAGAAGTTGCAAAAAATAACACCTGGGAGATTTTTGGTACCAATGTTTCCCACAATGTGAAAGAGATCTGTATTTTGGAGTTGTTGATCAGTTGCTAAGTTGTGTTCTGACTATTTGAGACCCCATGGACTGCAGCACGCCAGGCTTCCCTATCCTTCACTATCTCCCAGAGTTTGTTCAAACTCATGTCCATTGAGTTGGTGATGCCAGCCAACCATCTCATCCTCTGTCAACCTCTTCTCCTCCTGCCCTCAATCTTCCCAGGCATCAGAATCTTTTCCAGTGAGTAGGCTCTTTGCATCAGGGAGCCAAAATATTGGAGCTTCAGCTTCAGTATGAGGACTTTCAATGAATATTTAGGGTTGGTTTCCTTTAGGGTTCACTAGTTTGATCTCCTTACTTTCCATGTGACTCTCAAGAGTCTTTTCCAGCATCACAGTTTGAAAGCATCAATTACTCGGTGCTCAGCCTTCTTTATTGTCCAACTCTCACATCCATACATGACTACTGGGAAAAACCATGCCTTTAACTATAGGGACTTTTGCCAGCAAAGTGATGTCTCTGATTTTTTAATATGGTGTTTAGGTTTGTCATAGCTTTTCTTCCAAGGAGCAAGTGTCTTTTAAATTCGTGGCTGCACTCACCATCTGCAGTGATTTTGGAGCCCAGGAAAATAAAATCTGATTGTTTCCATTTTTTTCCCCATCTATTTGCCATGAAGTGATGGGACCAGATGCCACAATCTTAGTTTTTTGAATGCTGAGTTTTAAGCTAGGCTTTTCACTCTCCTCTTTCACTTTCATCAAGAGGCTCTTTATTTCCTCTTTGCTTTCTGCCATTAGTGAGGTATCATTTGCCTATCTGAGGTTGTTGATCTCTCTCCTAGCAGTCTTGATTCCAGCTTGTGCTTCATCCAGCCCGGCATTTCTCATGATGTATTCTGCATATAAGTTAAACAGGCAGGGTGACAATGTACAGCCTTGACGTCCTCCTTTCCCAGGTTTGAACCAGTTCATTGTTCCTTATCTGGGTTCTAACTGTTGCTTCTTGACCTGCATACTGGTTTCTCAGGAGGCAGGTAAGGTATCTCGTATCCCCACCTCTTTAAGAAGTTTCCATTTTAGTTAGATAGAAGAAAACTCCTCCATAGAAAGAAATAGGTGAGGGCTAGAGAGAAGGGGTACAAGGAGTCCATTTAGATTGCTACTTCCAGTGGTTTCTGAAACCAGCTGTATACCTGATGTTGCAAAGTTTGTCTTTTGTCTTAGTCTTTCCCAGATTCTGAGACAATAAAACCAATCCCTAGCTCCAACTAGTTGAGTCAAAATTTAATAGAAATTGGATTTTTATCATTTGCAATAAAAACTTTATTAACGTGTTTAATGATGAATTACCATTTGGCTATAGGAGGATATTAGGCTGTGGTTTTAAGGAAAATACTTTCAACTGGACGCTCTGTGGTATTAGTTGTAGCTCTGCTCTGAGATTTTAAGAAACAGGATGTCAGGCAGTGCTACACAGAGACTGGCACAGTCAATGTAACTTCTTTTAAACAGTGATACCTGGAAAGTGTTTTGTTCCATAGGGTTCATGCACAAAGCCTCACTTTTGGGTTATTACCAAAACCACTACATGCAGGACCTGAAATAAGTGAGCACCAGTTGTGAAAAAATCACCTTACAGGCATGATCCTAAATTCTCTAGGCAAATGGAACAGTCAAGGGGATAAAAATAAAAAAAAAAATAAAAAAAATAAAAGAGAAAAGAGAAAAACAAAGTTCACAATTAGGGTATAACTAAATGAGTGTGGATTAGTCTCACTTTGAAGCTTTATTATTTCTATTACATTATTTGGGGAATATATCAAAACCCCATTTTTTCCTCTTTGAATAAATGAAAATTAGTTTCAGTGATTGAAATCTGCTTTGCTCTGTGAAGTTTTGATCTGTTACTCTTACTTCTCCCTCTGGGTTCACAGACAGCTGCCCAGTTCTTCTAACACCACTGAAACCACAGCCTGCCAAGAGATTGGTACCACTCCCTGTGGCAGCAGAAAAATATATACAACAGGTATACAACACAATGATTTGATATTTTTATATGTATATTGTAAAATGATCATCAAAATAGCTTTAGTTAACTTGGATCATCACACAGAGTAGAAAACATTTTTTTCTTGTGATGAGAACTTTTAAATTTAATTTTATTTATTTATTTTATTTTGACTGTGCTGGGTCTTTGCTGCTCCTTATGGGATTTCTCTAGTGGTGGTGTGAGGGGGTCTTCTCTAGTTGCAGTGCACAGGCTTTCTATTTTTCCCATGGCACAAGGGGTCTTAGTTTCCCAGTGAGGGGTCGAAACTGTGTCCCCTCTATCGGAAGGTGTATTCTTAACCACTGGACCACTAGAGTAATATCTGGTGAGAACTTTAAAATTCTACTCACTTAACAACTTTCAAATCCAATGTAGTATCAACTGTAGTCACCACGCTGTGCATTACCTCCTCAGGAGCTATTTATTTTATAACTCAAAGTTGGAGACTTTGGACACTGCTCCTCCATTTCCCTGCTTGCTCAGATGGTAAAGAATCTGCCTGCAATGCGGGAGACCCAGGTTCCATCCCTGGGTCAAGAAGGTCCCCTGGAGAAGGAAATGGCAACCCGTTCCAGTATTCTTGCCTGGGGAATTCCATGGACAGAGGAGCCTGGTGGACTATTATAGTCCATGGGGTCACAAAGCATCAGGCACAGCTGAGTAACTAACAGCCAGGCCCCATTTCAGCTCCCCCCTCCCCCCGATATGGTTTTATTTTTCTCCATATCATCAGCCAGCTTTTCTAACATTTATTTAACTATTTATCTTTTTCCTGTAGATCCATTGGGCCACCATTATCAGTTGCCAGTTCTCCATGGATCTATTCCTATGTTCTATTCCTGTTCCACTGTTTGTCTATCCTTGTGCTTTTTAGCCTCCTGCTTCTTATCACCCTAGTTTTGCAGGATGACCTATCTTCTAATAACCTGAACCTCCTTTCTTTGCCCTTCCTTTTCACAGTTGACTTAACTATTAAAATGTTGTGCTCTTCCCTCTTAAGTTCTAGAAAGTCAGGTTACCCCCAATTCCCTATTTAGATGGGAATTGCATAAAATTTAGAGATTAATTTTGGGGAAAACTGACATCATTACTATAACATATTAATCCTCCAGGAACATAGTATTTTTGTTTCATTCATTTACATCTTCTTAATAACTAATTTTAGAACTTTTTTCTGTTAACATCCTATGTGTTCTGTTAGTGTTAGTCACTCAGTCATGTCTGACTCTTTGCGACTGCATGGACTGTAGTCTGCCAGGCTCCTCTCTTTATGGGGATTCTCCAGGCAAGAATACTGGAGTGGGTAGCCATTTCTTCTTCAGAGGATCTTCCTGACCCAGGGATTGAACCCAGGTCTCCTGCCCTCCAGGCAGATTCTTGACTGTCTGAGCCACCAGGGAAGTCCAGAGAAATCTCTTGGGTGACATTCTAAATATTGTATAGATTTTACTGCACTTGTAAATAGTATAATATTTTCTAACTAATTATCACTGGTGTAGAGAAATTCTACTGAGTTTTGTAAATTGATCTGACAATAAAGCTGACTTCTTACATTACTATTTTATTTGTTGATTCTGTTGGATTTTCTGGCTATATGATGACGTTATATGCATATAATGAGAATTTTAGATATTCTTTACAGTCTTTACATCTCTGAGCTCTTTCAGTGTCTCATAGCTAACTAACCAGGACTTTGAAACATATAAATGGTAATAGTAAGAATCCTTGTTTTTTTCCTGATCTTAGTGGAATGTTTTAAAATTCCTCTGCTAAGAATGATGTTTGCTTAGAGTTTTGATACACGGTCTTCAATAACTTGGAGAAATTCCCTTTTATTCCTAGTTTTCTGAGTAGTGTTCTAAAATTATGAAGTTATTAAATTTCATTAAATTCACTTTTCTGCTACAGTTGAGATAATCATATAATTTGTTTCTTCTTTAGTTCATTAATATTATGAATTACATTGATATATTTCTAATGCTGAACCAACCTATGTTTCTGGAATAATCCTACTTAATCATAATGTAGTATTTTTAATATGCTTAGGTTTGCTTAGCATATATTTTATTTGGCATCTTGTACCAATGTTCCTGAATTGATCTATTATTTTCTTTATCTTGTTCTTATCTGAGAATCAAGTTTTAGTAATTTCATAGAATGAGTAAAGTAGTGTTTTCTTTTTCCCTAAATTTTACAGTGATATAAAATAAGGATATGTTCTTTGAATATGTGATAAAACTTAGCAGCTATAGAATTACCTGGGATTGAAGCTCTTGTTGCATGGAGGATTTTAATACTGTTTCACTATTTCTATTTTGATTTAACTATAGTTGATTTACAATGTTGTATTAGTTTCAGATATACACTAAAGTGATTCAGTTCCATTTCACTTTTAAAATGACTGTTTATTCCAGTTTTTAATTTTTTGAGTCAATTTTTATATATTTCCCTTTTGTCTACATTATCAAATTAGTTACTGTATGATTATTATTCCCTCAATCTCTGTTGCAACTATGGTTATTCTCTTTTTCATAATGCAATACTTTGCTATTTTTATACTTTTGCAATATGTACCATATAAATTCATGAATTAGGGAATAGTATATGACATACACAACACTGTACAAAATATTACATATAATGTGTACACATGTGATTTATATATGTGATGGATATTTCATACAAATGTAAAAATACATTGTATCATATATGATACTGTATACATTTCTATATACTAGTTTCATTACTATACATAAGTACAATATATGATAGAAATATAACACATATACTGTCTATAGTATAAATAAAAGTTAGGGGTTACAACATACACTATTCAAAGTTATTACTTTGCATTCTTTCTTTATCTCTGCACTAGTGTTCTCTCTCTTGCTCGCCTTGCCCCACCTCTACATTTCCACTCTTACCAATGGTTTATTTACATTACACATTTTTCATATAACTAGTTTCAGGCACAGTTAATCTCTGCTGTTCTGTTCTATCTTTCACTGATTACTCCTTTTAGTCTTAATGTTTCCTTTCTTGTTCCTTTGGGTGTGTGCTCCTTGCTCCTCTTTCCAGATTCTTGAGTTGAGAGTTGTGCACTTGTTTTCAATTTTTCTTTTTTGTTGGCAAATGTATTACAAACTAGAAATTTCCATTTAAGTACTTGCTTAACTGTATTCCAAAATTTTGGCATATTTCCTTGTGGCTCAGTCCTGAGTATTTTGTAATTTCCTTTATGGTATTCTTTACAACCCAAAGGTTAGTTAATACTATGTTACTTCATTACCAGGCATATGAGATAAAAAAAAAATCCTCTGTTGCTGGATTCTAATTTCATTGTATGATGAACAGAGGATATAGTCTGTATGATGATAACTTTTTTGAAATTTAATACATAGTTTTATGGATATTCCATATTTGCTTATCTCTGGTGTAAAAAATGTAGCAATGGTCATCTGTTTGGTGTAAATTTCTATACATCTATTGGTCTAGGTTCATCAGTTGTGATATTTAAATCGCCTATAGTCCTTTGATTGTTTTTATATGATTTAAAATTTCTAAAGGGATTGTGCTAAAATCTATAGTTATTGGTTTTAATTCTGTATAACGATGTTTTAAATATTTATAGGATCTATGCTTAGGTGCGTATATGCTCTTTATACTTATATCTTTTGATTTATATTTCCTTTAACTAACATATTTTGGACTTTCCTGGCAGCTCAGACAGTAAGGATTCTGCCTGCAATGCAGGAGACTGGGTTCAATCCCTGGGTCAGGAAGATCCCATGGAGAAGGAAATGGCAACCCACTCCAGTATTCTTGTCTGGAAAATCTCATGGACAGAGAAACCTGGCAGGCTACAGTCCATGGAGACACAAAGAGTCAGAAATGACTGAGAAACTAACATATGCCATCTCATATAATCCAAGCTTGGAGATACCAAGGAAGTGAGAAAATTCTAGATGGCACAAACATGAAGGGATTTGGTGACCAGTCATATACCTGGGGCTTCCCAGGTGGTGCTACTGGTGAAGAACCCACCTGCCAGTACAGGAGACGTAAGAGAGGTGGGTATGATCCCTAGGTTGGGAAGATCCCTGAAGAAAAAAATGGCAACATACTCTAGTATTCTTGCCTGGAGAATCCCATGGACAGAGAGGCTTGGAGAGCTACAATCCATTGCTCTCTCAATTCAGTTAGACATGACTGAAGCGACTGAACATGGCATATAAATAGGAAGGTGGCTCCAGCTTTTAACTTGGAAATCTGGATGAGTGAAAATATTAATCACTTTGATAAGATATACAGAAAGTTTTAAGGGAAGGAAGGGGTGAAAAAGATGATATGGGTAAACATTTATTCATTAATTTATTTCCTTGTTAAGTAATATTTACTGAGTGCTTACCATAATTTTTGCTGAAAGTTTTCTGGGACGATTTAAGGTGAATTAGCCCTAAGTTTTTCCAGGTGGCTCAGCACACATGCACAGGCACACAAAGCACAAATCATGATGTAATTATTCATACACATGGAATTGAATATGGTGGGTTATATATGGTGCATAATGGAATAAGAAGAGGTGGCAAGAAAACACAGAAGAACTGTACAAGAAAGATCTTCATGACCCAGATAATAACGATGGTGTGATCACTCACCTAGAGCCAGATATCCTGGAATGTGAAATCAAGTGGGCCTTAGGAAGCATCACTATGAACAAAGCTAGTGGAAGTGATGGAATTCCAGTTGAGCTATTTCAACTCCTGAAAGATGATTCTGTGAAAGTGCTACACTCAATTTGCCAGCAAATTTGGAAAACTCAGTAGTGGCCACAGGTCTGGAAAAGGTCAGTTTTCATTCCAATCTCAGAGAAAAGCAATACCAAAGAATGCTCAAACTACCGCACAATTGCACTCACCTCACACGCTAGCAAAGTGATGCTTAAAATTCTCCTAGCCAGGTTTCAGAAATGATAACCCTATATGCAAAACAGAAAAAGAGACACAGAAGTACAGAACAGACTTTTGAACTCTGTGGGAGAAGGTGAGGGTGGGATGTTTCAAAAGAACAGCATGTATATTATCTATGGTGAAACAGATCACTAGCCCAGGTGAGATGCATGAGACGAGTGCTCAGGCCTGGTGCACTGGGAGGACCCAGAGGAGTCGGGTGCAGAGGGAGGTGGGAGGGGGGATCGGGATGGGGAATACGTGTAACTCTATGGCTGATTCGTGTCAATGTATGACAAAACCCACTGAAATGTTGTGAAGTAATTGGCCTCCAACTAATAAAATAAAATTAAAAAAAAAAAAAAAGAAATATGTGAACCACGAAATTCCAGATGTTCAAGCTGGTTTTAGAAAAGGCAGAGGAACAAGAGATTAAATTGCCAACATCTGCTGGATCATTGAAAAAGCAAGAGAGTTCCAGAAAAACATCTATTTCTGCTTTATCGACTATGCCAAAGCCTTCGACTGTGTGGATCACAATCCATCCACAATCCACACACAGTGTGATCCACTGTGTGGATCACATTGGAAAATTCTGAAAGAGATGGGAATACCAGACCACCTGACCTGCCTCTTGAGAAACCTGTATGTAGGTCAGGAAGCAACAGTTAGAACTGGGCATGGACCAACAGACTGGTTCCAAATAGGAAAAGGAGTACGTCAAGGCTGTATATTGTCACCCTGCTTATTTAACTTATATGCAGAGTACATCATGAAAAATGCTGGGCAGGAGGAAGCACAAGCTGGAATCAAAATTGCCAGGAGAAATATCAATAACCTCAGATATGTGGATGACACTGCCCTTATGGCAGAAAGTGAAGAAGAACTAAAGAGCCTCTTGATGAAAGTGAAAGAGGAGAGTGAAAAAGCTGGCTTAAAGCTCAACATTCAGAAAACTAAGATCATGGCATCTGGTCCCACACTTCATGGCAAATAGATGGGGAAATAGTGGAAACAGTGTCAGACTTTATTTTTCTGGGCTCCAGAATCACTGCAGATGGTGACTGCAGCCATGAAATTAAAAGACGCTTACTCCTTGGAAGGAAAACTATGACCAACCTAGAGAGCATATTAAAAAGCAGAGACATTACTTTGTCAACAAAAGTCCGTCTAGTCAGGGCTATGGTTTTCCAGTGGTCATGTATGGATGTGAGAGTTGGACTATAAAGAAAGCTGAGTGCTGAAGAATTGATGCTTTTGAACTGTGGTGTTGGAGAAGACTCTTGAGAGTCCCTTGGACTGCAAGGAGATCCAACCAGTCCATTCTAAAGGAGATCAGTCCTGGGTGTTCACTGGAAGGACTGATGCTGAAGCTGAAACTCCAGTCCTTTGGCCACCTCACGCGAAGCGCTGACTCATTGGAAAAGACCTTGATACTGGGAAAAATTGAAGGCAGGAGGAGAAGGGGACGACAGAGGATGAGATGGTTGGTTGGCATCACCGACTCAATGGACATGGGTTTGGGTGGACTCTGGGAGTTGGTGATGGACAGGGAGGCCTGGCATGCCTCCCTGCCCTCATGGGGTCACAAAGAGTCGGACATGACTGAGCGACTAAACTGACCTGAACTGAATGGAAGTCAGCTCGTTAAACTCTCTAATCATCTCTAGGAAAATTTTCAGGCATAAATAGGTTTAAATCAACAGATTAGCATTCTTTACAATCTACAACTCGATTCCAAAATTTATAAAAAATTCAATTTACTCTTGTGTCTGTAATTATCCCATATGATTTCACCTACAATATATTTTCTCTTTTTCTGCTTTTTAAAAACTTTTTTTAAGGTTTCATTTTTTAATTTTTACAATATTGTGTTGGTGTCTGATATATAACAACACGAATCAACTGTACTTATATATACATTATGTTCTGAGCCTCCTTCCCCTCTGCCCACCCTACCCCTCCAGGTCATCACAGAGCACCAGACTGATATCCCTGAGCTACACAGCAACTTCTCACCAGCTATCCGTCTTACACCTGATGCTACTTTCTCCATTCTTCCCACTCTCTCCCAAAGAATGAATTTGAGTCAGTTCTAGTGAGATGGATGGAGAACTCTCTTGCCTGGAGAGTTCCGTGGACAGAGGACCTTGGCAAACTACTGTCCATAGGGTCACACAGAGTTGGAGCCTGTTGTATAGAGTGAAGTAAGTCAGAAAGGGAAAAACAAATATAGTGTATTAACACATATATATGGAATCTAGAAAAATGGTATTGATGAACCTATTTGCAGGGAAGGAATGGAGATGCAGATGTGAGAATACATTCTTTTAAAAGCTGTGGTTTTCAAATGCCAGTGAGCCCATGAGTTACCTGGATGATTAGTAAAAATGCAGATTCCTAGACTCCAACCTCAGAGATTCAGGAGGTCTGGAGTCAGTCAAAGAGTTTACTTTAACAAGTTCTTCAGCTTAACATGATACTAAAGCTATATTTTGAGAAAAGCTGCTGCAAACTCTACTACTTCAAATAAAGAGTCTTAATAAACAAAATTTCCCAGAACTTACTGCCTCCAAGGCTAGGAATAGATAATTGGAATACCTATAGACTTATTTGGATGTGATCTTGCTTTTCAGATGCTGTAAATTTGCTTAAATACATGTGGAACATTTTTGCAATGTATTAATAACCTGAGGGAAATAATCTTCATGTTAGATATAAAAAACATAATGTTCCTATATTTCCAGCTGCACAGATAGTTTCCCAAGCTAGTCTAATTTCTATACCTGAATAAAGGCTTTATTTTCTACTCAGAGATTCCTTTTTAAATAGTCTTCACCACAGTGACCTCACACATTCTTTACTAGCTAGCTCCATTGTGAAAGGGGGCCATCTTGTTGATAATTTCCTGATTTAGCGAAAAGAAAATAGTGAGCAATCTTTCTAGTTTTTCTTCTAGGCTTAGAAGGTAAAAATGTAATCATTTTGACTTTGCTAAAATCTTATTTTCTCCTTCATATATTGGATATATGCAGCAAGGCATAGTGTTCTTTGATTTCTCTATTAATCTTGGGAACATTATGGGGGAAAATACCATATCACTCCTTATCAATAAAGAGATTATTTTTTCCTTCCCATTTAGGAAAACTCCCTTGAAATTGCACCCCACTGACAATTGCAGCAGGTTTGGGAAGCTATTCCAATTTAATAATAAGAGATTCTACATAGGTTAACACCTGCTTACATGCAAAACTGCTTTAGGAATGAAAGGTCAAAGTGCAACTCAAAATAAGGTGACAATTGAGTCAAATTTAATATCCATAGCATTAAAAAGATCAAGTCAATCATTATATATTGACAAATATAGACCTTTGGACTACCATGATAAGATTCCTCCCAAACTGGACATTCAATAGATAATGTAATGAATAAGCATATAAAATAGGCCATTGTGTTTATTCAGCTAGAAAATTATAAAAATTTATGGGCAAGCAATGTACAAGTGATTTTTCATAAAATATCCTGAGTTGACAGCTAGATAAAATGGAAAAACATGCAGAAGATTGGAAGAAAGCCACTGTGAATGGAAAAGTACACAGTGAGACAAATTAGTGTCATCAAACATGAGGGTGTTGGAGGACCTGGCTTTAACCCAGCAGCAAATGAAGAGACCCTGCTGCAGCAGGAGAGCGAAGAGGCACACGAGACTGGAAGCCAAGGAGGACACAGAGGTGCTAAGGATTTGGAAGCCTAGCAGCACACAAGTATTTCTCATCATGGAAATAACTGTCAAGTTCCGATGACTGTATATAGTATTTGTAGCCTACATTGTCTCTTATTTGCTGATCTAATAATATCTGATCAAAATATTAATAACCTTTGCTCAGTGTGAACTGTCAATAGGAGTCCTAGGTCAGCAGCTCACTGATACTGCTAACTTTTTCTAAATATTTATTAACCACTTGATTGATTAATTTTTCTGGAATTTTGACAGGACTGGTATTAGCTTTCCTGTCTTCTCATTTTCATATTCCATTTGTTACTTCTCTTTGAAAAGAAGAGTAACACTTGCTAGTCTTAAGTTCTGGTTGTAGAAAATTCATATTAAAAACACAGATATCATAAGCACATATTAGAATGACTAAAATTAGAAAGATTGATCATATTCAGCACTGAGGAGGATATGGAGTAACTGGGACTCAAAACACTGCTGGTGGAAATATAAAATGAGTAAAAACCATTTTGAAAAACACTTTTTGGCAGCTTCTTAAAATGTTAAATGTCCACACTTACTATAGGATCCAGTCATTTCATCCTTAGGTATTTACCCAAGATAATTGAAAGCATGTACACATAAGACTTGTGTGCAGATGTTCATAGCAGGTATATTTGTAAGAGCTGGAAACTGGAGACAATCACAATACCCACCAATAAGAGAAATGGATAAACATTATTTTATATGCACAGATATGTTGTGGCTTCCCAGGTAATGCTAGTGGTAAAGAATCTGCCTGCCAAAGTAAGAGATAGAGGTCCGATCTCTGGGTCAGGAAGTTCCCTGGAGAAGGAAATGGCAACCCACTCCAGTATTCTTGCCTGGAGAATCCCATGGACAGAGGAACCAGATAGGCTATAGTCCACAGGGGGGCAAAGAGTCGGACACAACTGAAGCGACTTAGAACACATGTTGTGGTATATCTATTCAATGGACTACTACTAGCCAATAAAAAGAAAAGAGCTATTGCTACATGGCATGACATGAATGAATCTCAAATTTTCTGAATTAAAAAACCAGCAAAAAAAAAATGTGTGTCTATTATCCCTTTTATTTGAAACTGTAGATAAAATGAACAAATCTGTCAAGACAGAAGGTAACTCAGTGGCTTCTAAGCCAGGAGTGGGTGGGGAGAGAAGGGAGAAATTATAAAGGAACACAAGGAAATGTTTGTGCTAATAGATATGTTCTTGATAAGGATAATGGTTTCATGATGTACATATATGTCACCAGTCATCAAATCGCATATTTCAAATATGTGTAGTTTATCCTAAGTGAAATATACCTCAATAAAGTTGAACAAAAAGTTAAAAAAAAAAGTTATCATTAAGCTTTCACCATCAGCATCAGGAAAAAATAGAATGCATCTGGGTAAGGTGTACGTAAGTGGCCCAACAGAATGTGTAGAAGCCATAAGGGTTTTGTGATCCCAATTCAAATCAGTTTCACTTGTATTTTTAGCTAACAAATACATATATAATTTCCTGACAAGCAAAATAAATTGTATGGTGACCATAAAAGCTTTGGTATGGTGATAGTCACAAAAGCAATAACTAGGTAAGATTGTCATTGTTGATAAAAATAGCACCGCCTAAAGAGAGAGCAGACCTGAGTTCTAGTTGGAGCTTCCTTTGACGCATTACTGACAAGCTGCCTGTACTGGGCTCGGAGGGCCTCTTGTTTTCTGTTGTGAAATTGATGATTTATGCATTCTGCGTGCGTGCTAAGTCACTTCAGTCATGTCCAACTCTTTGCGATCCTATGGACTGAAGCGCTCCAGGCTCCTCTGTCCATGGAATTCTCTAGGCAAGAATACTGGAGTGGGTTGCCATACCCTCTTCCATGGGATCTTCCTGACCTAAGGATTGAACCCACAGTTCTTATGTCTCCTGCAGTGGTAGGCGGGCTCTATACCACTAGCTCCACCTGGGAAGCCCAGAGTATGTATATTAATCACAGAGAAATAACCATGTGAAAACCCCCATTCTTGTGATGCTTCTTTGCTCTAACTTCTAGCATTAGATGCCTGCCCTTTACACCCCAAATATATTCCCTTCCAGTGACTTTTAAACCTATGGCCCTGATTTCAGATGCAGATTCTGAAGCCACTGCCAAGATATTCAGGAAGCCTGAGGTCAGGGAGGAGAATATGCATTTTATGAATAGGTGGTGTGATGGAAAGAGGCTGAACATCATGCTTTATCTCTAGCCAGATAATAAAAAGGATATCTCATCTCTATCATTTCTCCAAATTGTAGATTATTAAATCTAGTAAACAGCTCCTCAGTATTACTCCAGCTTATAAAATTACAGGCAAGGGTCTTTCAATGTCATATCCCTTCATGAGGAAAAAAATTTAAAGCATTTTTATTGTTTCATCTATCAGAAAAATTAGTCAAAAATAGAAACACTTTTCATGGCATTTATTGCTCTATCATCAGCCTTTCAGTTTATAGATTACTGAAATAAATGCACTATCAGAGGATGGACTCCCCTGGCCTGCATCTGCTATAAATTAATAATTCTGTGGGCATAATAACATTGATAAGCCTGTGCACTAGTGATTCGTTTCTAATAAGGGTTGGTTAAGGAACTGAGTACCCTAAGTACAGATTCCAGAACATGCTAGAAATAACCACTACAAGATGTTCTGGAACCAAGCTATAATATTAGCTTAATAGATATTGGCAAGAATTCTTTTATTTGATAAAACAAATAAGGCAATGGAATCTATTGTACTATTCAGTAGGGAGGAAAATAAAAAAATCTGTAAAGAGAAAACAAAAACCCCTCTTTGCTTTTAACAGAGCACTAAAATAAGCACCTTCTAAAAGGGATTGCTTCCCACATCTTGACGTCAGCATCCTTGTGGACATCCTCCTCTGCCCCCTCCCACAGCCCTCTCTTCAGCTAATCAATTGCAAGGTTCTTATTGAATTGACATGCACAGCACCTCTCAGCTTGTTCTCTTCTCTCCATTACCTCTCATCTGAGTTAGGCCTTCCTTGCCTTTCACCTGACGCTATGCCACAGCCAATGCTAACTCACTGTTGAATCTCCAAGTGTGGTCTTCAGACCAACAGCATCACCTGGGGACTGGTGTCAGAAGTGCAGATTCTCAGGCCTCTCTCCAGACCTCCTGAATCAGAAATTCTGGGGGTGCAGCATGGAGATACTGGCCCAAGGAATCCTGCAGGTGATTCTGATATGTGCACATGAGTGAGAACCATTGCTCTAATCATTCTCCCCTCTGCCAGGTTCTCCTCTCAGCCACAATTATTTTATTTACCACTGTCAGTTTCCAAAGCACAGATATGATTATGTCACTCTCTAGGGTAAAGACTGACAATCCCCCTTGTTGTTTATACCAGCGAAATGTATCATCTCCCACATCCTTGCTACGTGCTAGGTAGTGTGGCTCCCAGCTCCATAATAAATATTGAGAATAGGTGATGAATGGATGAGTGACCACCTGCTTTTTTGTGGTGCGTAGACCCACCAGTGATTCTTAACTCTGGTTACACATTAGAATCACCTGCAGAGCTTAATAAACCACTCCACCTGAGAACAATTAAATTGGTCTTCAGTTCAGTCACTCAGTTGTGTCTGATTCTTTGCGACCCCATGGACTACAGTACTTCAGGCTGCCCTGTCCATCACCAACTCCCGGAGCTTACTCAAACTCATGTCCATCGAGTAAGTGACGCCATCCAACTATCTCATTCTCTGTCATCCCATCTCCTCCTGCCTTCAATCTTTCCCAGCATCAGGGTCTTTTCCAATGAGTCAGCTCTTTGCATCAGGTGGTCAAAGTTTTGGAATTTCAGCTTCAGCATCAGTCCTTCCAGTGAATTTGCAGGATTGATTTCCTTTAGGATGGACTGGTTGGATCTCCTTGCAGTCCAAGGGACTCTCAAGAGTCTTCTCCAACACCACAGTTCAAAGCATCAATTCTTCAGCAATCAGCTTTCCTTATAGGCCGACTCTCACATCCATACATGACTGCTGGAAAAACCATAGCTTTGATTAGATGGACTTTTGTTGGCCAAGCAAAGTCTCTGCTTTTTAATATGCTGTCTAGTTTTGTCATAGCTTTTCTTCCAAGGTGCAAGCGTCTTTTAATTTCATGGCTGTAGTCATCATCTGCAGTGATTTTGGAGCCCAAGAAAATAAAGTCTGTCATTGTTTTCCCATCTATTTGACATGAAGTGATCGGACAGGATGCCATGATTTCATTTTTTGATGTTGAGTTTTAAGCCAGCTTTTTCACTCTCCTCTCACCTTCATCAAGAGGCTCTTTATTCATCTTTGCTTTCTGCCATAAGGGTGGTGTCATCTGCATATCTAGGGTTACGATATTTCTCCTAGCAATCTTGATTCCCGTTTGTGCTTCATCCAGCCCAGCATTTCTCATGATGTACTCTGCATATAAGTTAAATAAGCAGTGTGCAATATACAGCTTTGACGAACTCCTTTCCCAATTTAGACTTAGTCCATCGTTCCATGTCCGGTTCTAACAGTTGTTCTAACTGTTGCTTCTTGACCTGCATACAAGTCTCTCAGGAGGCAGGTGAGGTGGTCTGGTATTTCCATCTCTTTAAGAATTTTCAGTTTGTTGTGATCCACACAGTCAAAGGCTTTAGCATAATCAATGAAGCAGAAGTAGATGTGTTTCTGGAAATCTCTTGCATTTTCTATGATCCAATGGATGTTGACAATTTGATCTCTAATTCCTCCGCCTTTTCTAAATTCAGCTTGTACATCTGGAATTCTTGGTTCACATAGTGTTGACGTCTAGCTTGGAGGATTTTGAGCATTACTTTGCTAGCATGTGAAATGAGTGCAATTGTGTGGTAATTTGAACATTCTTTGGTATTGCCAGATTCCCATTAGCTATCTGTTTTACACATGGGAGTGTATATATGTCAATGCTTTCTCAACTCTTCCCATCTTCTCCTTCCCTAGCTATGTCCTCAAGTCTGCTGTCTTTGTCTGAGATGAATGCCAATCAGTTGTAGAGATGCCAATGAACCTAGAGCCTTTTATACAGAGTGAAGTAAGTCAGAAGAGAAAAACAAATATTGTATATTAACACAAATATATGGAATCTAGAAAAATGGTCTTATTGAACCTATTTGTAGGGCAGGTATAGTATTTATTGTTTACTCTGAGTGCAGCCCTGTAAGGAAGATTTGTCTGTTTTATTCACTGCTGTATCCCCAGTATAGAGAATAGGATATGACACATAGTGAGTGTTTAATGAATACTAATAGAAAGAATCAATGCCTGGCTCCTATGGTCAGGCTGCCAGTCCCCTGGTTCACTGTAGATTTTGGGCTCTGCCTTGACTCCTTGGGGGCCTTTCCTCCACCGTGGACCCTCTAAGACAGGATCCCAGCTCTCCTCTGGCCTAGCTGTGGTAGTTATAGAGATACTCTGAGCATGACCCAAGTCTGCCTGCTCACATCTATTGCCGCCTCTCTCAGCCCTGCTTCTACCCTGCCTGTTGTCCTCCTCTGTTAGCCCATATCAGCTTACCCAATTCTTCTGCTTACTTTGACCTCTGCCTATTTTGAGGCACTATTTGTAGTCTATACTAATCTGGTGGGGAGGGACACCTGTGGATGGACCTAGTGTCCATGTTATTAGTTCAGTTCAGTTCAGTTGCTCAGTCGTGTCTGACTCTGTGACCCCATGAATCGCAGCATGCCAGGCCTCCCTGTCCATCACCAACTCCTGGAGTTTACTCAAACTCATACCCATTGAGTCGGTGATGCCATCCAGCCATCTCATCCTCTGTTGTTCCCTTCTCCTCCTGTCCTCAATCCCTCCCAGCATCAGGATCTTTCCCAGTGAGTCAACTCTTTGCAGCAGGTGGCCAAAGTATTGCATTTTCAGCTTCAACATCAGTCCTTCCAATGAACATCCAGGACTTATCTCCTTCAGGATGGACTGGTTGGATCTCCTTGCAGTCCAAGGGACTCTCAAGAGTCTTCTCCAATACCACAGTTC
Source organism: Muntiacus reevesi (assembly GCF_963930625.1). Taxonomy (NCBI): domain Eukaryota; kingdom Metazoa; phylum Chordata; class Mammalia; order Artiodactyla; family Cervidae; genus Muntiacus; species Muntiacus reevesi. Next base: position 70,155,142 of record NC_089257.1, read on the forward strand.
AAAAGCATCAATTTTTCTTCACTCAGCTTTCATCACAGTCCAACTCTCACATCCATACATGACCACTGGAAAAACCATAGACTTGACCAGATGGACCTTTGTTGGCAAAGTAATGTCTCTGCTTTTTAATATGCTCTCCAGGTTGGTCATAACTTTCCTTCCAAGGAGTAAGAGTCTTTTAATTTCATGGCTGCAATCACCATCTGCAGTGATTTTGGAGCCCCCAAAAATAAAGTCTGCCACTGTTTCCACTGTCTCCCCATCTATTTCCCATGAGGTGATGGGACCAGATGCCATGATCTTAGTTTTCTGAATGTTAAGCTTTAAGCCAACATTTTCCACTCTCCTCTTTCACTTTCATCAAGAGGCTCTTTAGTTCCTCTTCACTTTCTGCCATAAGGGTGGTGTCATCTGCATATCTGAGGTTATTGATATTTCTCTTGGCAATCTTGATTCCAGCTTGTGCTTCTTCCAGACCAGGGTTTATCATGATGTACTCTGCATATAGGTCAAATAAGCAGGGTGACAATATACAGCCTTCACGTACTCCTTTTCCTATTTGGAACCAGTCTGTTGTTCCATGTCCAGTTCTAACTTTTGCTTCCTGACCTGCATACAGGTTTCTCAAAAGGAAGGTCAGATGATCTGGTGTTCCCATCTCCTTCAGAATTTTCCACAATTTATTGTGATCCACACAGTCGAAGGCTTTGGCATAGTCAATAAAGCAGAAATAGATGTTTTTCTGGAACTCTCTTGCTTTTTCGATGATCCAGCGGATATTGGCAATTTGATCTCTGGTTCCTCTGCTTTTTCTAAACCTGTTCCATTTATCTCCTGTGCTCCAACCTACTTTTCTGATTGAGGGTGTGTCAACCTTCTGATCAACCAAGATCAATCATTTTATTTATTATTCTATCTGTTGTCCATCTCCCTTGATAGTGAGTTCCAAGACAGCAGGGACTTTCACCTATTTTTCATTCATTGTTGTGTCTTCCATGCCTAGTGAATGAGCCATTGTAGTCACACAATGTTCAAATCCTTGGTGAGTGACTGAATCTATGAATTCCACTGTTATTGCTTAAGACATTTGCTGCCACTGCTAAATTCTCAATTTCTGAAAATGAAATAAGAAAATCAGCACAAAGCAATGGTTCTGTTTGAGAAAATTTGTGGAGTAAGCTGCCATGATTCTTCATAGTTCTTCATCATTCAAACCCTTTGTTTATTGGTCCCGAACAGTGAGTAAGCAAGAAATAAATTATATGTGTGGAAAGTCACTTCAGGAATGCTAATAAAGGTCAAAAATAAATGGAGTTCACAGTCATAATACAACATCAACAGGCACCCACTTTGAAGTTTGAAAAATTGACATCTCAAAGTTGCCAAACATCTAGATGTTAGATGAGATGTAGTACAAGCAGATGTGTAATTGACATTTTTACTGTTCATGGTGAAACTCAGCCTTGAGGAAGTTAGAAGAGAAGGAAGCTATTTTCTCTTATGTTGAAAAAAAATGGCAATTTTGAATATCTTCCTAGGATGATGTTTCCCCAAACCCCAACAGCTCTGGGAACAAAACCAAAACCAAACCAAAATAAAATATTCAAAGCTTTTGATGGTCACAGAAATGCTGGTTCTTCCTCCAGCCTCAGAGAGAAAAAAAAAAAAGTGATAATGACTCTTATTTGGTGAGGTGTGTGTGGGGTGGGGAGGAACTATGCAGGAGACTTACATACATTATCTCATTTGGTCATCCTAGTTGCCTACTGAGAAAGAAGTCATCATCCTCAAGTAAAAGATAAAGAAACTGAAGTTCAGCAAAATCTAAATGACTTTCAAGGGGGAATTTGTAAAGCCAGGAAGAAGAACCTCTTCCCTCCTCCTGGCTCCCATGCATCACCCACCTCCCTGACTCCCCTCCTTGGCTCTTTACATCTCTCTGCTCACACTGGACATCCTTGCATGTGTGCTCAATCACTTTAGTCGTGTTCAACTCTTTGCGATCCCATGGACTGTAGCCCAGCCTGGCTCCTCTGCCCATGGGGTTCTCCAGGCAAGAATACTGGAGTGGGTATCCATTCCCTTCACCAGGGGATCTTCCTGACCCAGGGATGGAACCCACATGTCTGTGTCTCCTGCATTGGCAGGCAGGTACTTGACTGCTAGCGCCACCTGGGAAACCCTGGACATTCTTACCATAACTATAAGCACAAAACATTTAGTATGAGTTCCATCTAGTCAAGGCTATCGCTTTTCCAATAGTCATGTATGGATGTGAGAGTTAGACTATAAAGAAAGCTGAGCACCAAAGAATTGATGGGTTTGAATTGTGGTGTTGAAGACTCTTGAGAGTCTCTTGGACTGAAAGGAGATCCAACCAGTCCATCCTAAAGGACATGAGTCCTGAATATTCATTGGAAGGACTGATGTTGAAGCTGAAACTTCAAAACTTTGGCTACCTGATGCGAAGAGCTGACTCATTTGAAAAGACCCTGATGCTGGCAGAGATTGAAGGTGGGAGAAGGGGACGACAGAGGATGAGATGGTTTGATGGCGTCACCGACTCAATGGACATGAGTTTGACTAAACTCCGGGAGTTGGTAGTCCTGGAGTGGTGCAGTCCATGGGGTTACAAAGAGTCGGACATGACTGAGCAACTGAACTGACTGACTGACTGATGAATGTGGGACATATTTATATTAAAACATCATTTGCTGTTTTTCTAAAATTCAAATTTAATTGGCTGTCTTGGGTTTCTATTTGTGGAATCTGACAATCCTGTTCTGGTTTCTCTTTTTAAAGAATTATTTATTTTGTGCTGTGGCATGAGGGTTTAATAAAGAATAAGAAGGAAAGCTGTAGGAAGTATTGTACTTAGACACCTTAATCTGCCATCTCTTTCACCTCATGAGCCTATAACGCCATTTACCAAACTGGGACCAAAGCCAAGCTTTTTTGTGAGCCTTTCTCCCCGTGTCCTCAGCTCATGATGAACAGCCGGGGATGGGGGGTTACCTGCGTGTCCTACTGCAGCCCCTCCCCAGGGCCTGGTTCCACGCCTTCACAAAGGGGCTGCGTCTGTTGGCTCTGCCCAAACCAAACTGTGTCAATCCAGAGGGGCTGGGCAGGGCAGGGAGCCTGGTGTGGAGATCTGATCTGGTCACTCACTGACACTTATTTGTGACCCCAAGTCAAGACTTGTGACACTTTCATCGTCATTCACAGACAAGGCAGAATTGAGTTACCTGACACTTGTGTTCCTGGCTGAGGGGGAGCAAAGCCTTCTTGTTTCAGTTCATACAGTAAGCAATCATCCTCTTCACAGTCTATTAAGTGCCTTTTTTTTTCTTTCGCATTTTTGTGCCTTTTGTTGCTGATTTTGTTGTATAAAGTGGCCCAAAAGCATAGTGCTAAAGTGCAGTGTGGAGGCCCTACGCACACTTAAGTGTGCTTTGTGGAGGGAATAAGTGTCTCAGGTAAGCTTCATTCAGTCATGAGTTACGCTGTTGGATATGACTTCAATGTTAATGAACCATATGTATTCATAAAACCTTTAAACAGAAACAGGCATAAAACAGAATATATATCCATCTGCTGATGAAGATGTGACCACACCTGTTAGCCTGTTAGGTTCACAGGTACCTAATTTACATTTCTCCAAGGAGTTATGATTCCAAATTTTCTAATTTAGTGTTTGTGGTGATATTTTTAAACAAAACTCTTGTGATTAATTGGAGAAGGAAATGGCAATTCACTCCAGTATTTTTGCCTGGAAAATCCCATGGGCGGAGGAACCTGGTGGGCTATAGTCCATGGGGTTGCAAAGAGTTGGACATGACTGAGCAACTTCACTTTCACTTTCTTGTGAATAATAAGACCTATACATCCTATTTATATGATTTCTAGGGTTGTGACAGACAATTCATTGGCACATACACCTTGGAGGTCAGGGAGACAGATTATTAAAATGCTTTTCTCAAAAGAGTAAAAGTTTGACAGTTTCTGGTATTAGAATTTAGAGAGGGGATGCCAATGAACTTGCTAGTTTTCCACACATTACAGGTGATCCTCTTGAGAAAATACCAGTGGCAAGCTTTCCTGTTTCTAGCATTTATTTTTCCTTTACAAGCTTAATTTTTATTCATGCTTTTCTCAAAGAAAGTTTCTTGGCAGCAGGTGATGGTACTTTGGGGATTTTATCTGGGGATCAGATATCCTTTTGTTACGCTCTTAGAAAATCCAAGGAGAGAGAGAGCAGTGGATTGCTTCAGAGTTTGACAAGTATAGGGTTAAGATGTTCCATGAGATGTTTATTAATATAACTAGGGAAGGCTAGAAGGAGCCATTTATTCACATCAGTTCCCTTAACCCCGTTTTGCCTGAATGATTAAATTTATCTATTGCACTGGATCTTGTTTCTTCTGGGAATTCTGAGGGGTGTTAATTAAACCACCACAGCTCAAATGTTTTGTAACTATTGCATTTGAAAGAGAGCCTTGTCCAAAAGTCCTCTCATCTCCTGAAATGAGGTATAGAGATCTTTGAACAAAACCTGAAAGGTAGACTAGGTGTTCTGTCTTCAAGCCCACTTCCTTCCTTCTTTATTTCCTTCTTTCTCTTTTTCCTTTAAGAATGTGTCTGTCATGAAGAACCTGGCTCCTCTGGTCTTGCTTTGCTGGGATATGTTGGTTAACCAGCAGGTCCTTCTTTCAGTTCTCTCCCATGGTGCATTTGGCTCAGCAGATCCAGTCAGAAGCAGGTGGTGAAGTGACTTGTCCTTGATTTTGCTGCTCCTTTACCTCCCTAGTTATGGTCCTGGTGTTCATTCTCTATCTTTCCACTTTCATTTGCAGAAAAAATTACCAATTTAAGGAATGTTCAGTTCAGTTCAGTCGCTCAGTCGTGTCCGACTCTTTGCCACCCCATGGACTGCAGCACGCCAGGCCTCACTGTCCGTTGCCAACTCCTAGAGTCCACTCAAACTCTTGTCCATTGAGTCAGTGATGTCATCCAACCATCTCATCCTCTGTCATCTCCTTCTTCTCCTGTCTTCAATCTTTCTCAGTATCAGAGTCTTATCCAATGAGTTGGCACTTTGCATCAGGTGGCCACAGTATTGGAGCTTCAGCTTCAGCATCAGTGCTTCCAATGAGTATTCAGGACTGATTACATTTAGAATTGACTGGTTGGATCTCCTTGCTGTCCAAGGGACTCCCAAGAGTCTTCTCCAACACCACAGTTCAAAAGCATCAATTCTTCAGCACTCAGCTTTCTTTACAGTCCACCTCTCACATTCATACATGACTACTGGAAAAACCATAGCTTTGACTAGATGGACCTTTGTTGGCAATGTAATGTCTTTGCTTTTTAATATGCTGTCTATGTTGGTCATAGCTTTTCTTCCAAGGAGCAAGAGTCTTGTAATTTCATGGCTGCAGTCATCATCTGCAGTGATATTGGAGCCCAGAAAAATTAAGTCTGACACTGTTTCCACTATTTCCCCATCTATTTGCCATGAAGTGATGGGACCAGATGCTATGATCTTAGTTTTCTGAATGTTGAGTTTTAAGCCAACTTTTTCACTCTCCTCTTTTACTTTCATCAAGAGGCTCTTTAGTTCTTCTTCACTTTCTGCCATAAGGGTGGTGTCATCTGCATATCTGAGGTTATTGATATTTCTCCTGGCAATCTTGATTCTAGCTTGTGCTTCTCCCAGCCCAGAATTTTTCATGATATACTCTGCATATAAGTTAAATAAGCAGGGTGACAATATACAGCCTTGATGTACTCCTTTCCCTATTTGGAACTAGTCTGTTGTTCCATGTCCAGTTCCAACTGTTGCTTCCTGACCTGCATACAGATATCTCAAAAGGCAGGTCAGGTGGTCTGGTATTCCCATCTCTTTCAGAATTTCCCACAGTTTATTGTGATCCACACAGTCAAAGACTTTGGCATAGTTGATAAGCAGAAATAGATATTTTTCTGGAACTCTCTTGCCTCTATGATGGTCCAACGGATGTTGGCAATTTGATCTCTGGTTCCTCTGCCTTTTCTAAATTCAGCTTGAACGTCTGGAACTTTATGGTTCATCTACTATTGAAGCCTGACTTAGAGAATTTTGAGCATTACTTTGCTAGTGTGTGAGGTGAGTGCAATTGTGGGGTAGTTTGAGCATTCTTTGGCATTGCCTTTCTTTGGGATTGGAATGAAAACTGACCTTTTCCAGTCCTGGGGCCACTACTGAGTTTTTCAAATTTGCTGGCATATTGAGTGTAGCACTTTCACAGCATCATTTTTTAGGATTTGAAATAGCTCAACTGGAATTCCATTACCTCCACTAGCTTTGTTTGTAGTGATGCTTCCTAAGGCCCACTTGGCTTTACAATCCAGGATGTCTGGCTCTAGGTGAGTGATCATACCATCGTGATTATCTGGGTCGTGAAGATATTTTGTGTATAGTTCTTCTGTGTATTCTTGCCATTTTTTCTTAATATCTTCTGCTTCTGTTAGGTCCATAGTATTTCTAGAGTGTAAGAGAGTATAAATTGATTCAGCCATTTAGTAGGGGCAACTGGTGATATCAATCAAAATTTAAAGTGTGGCTACACTTTAACCTAGCAACCCTGCTTCTACAAATTTATCCTATGAACAAATGCACAAAGATGTATAAAGCAATGATCATGAGGCATTGTTTTAAACAACAAAAAAAAAAAAAAAAAAGAAAAAAAGAAAAATCAAAAAAACAATAATTTAATCTTCAATGCCATATGTGACATCCATTACAGAGAATAAAGCACATCTCTCTGAACTGGCTTGGAATGATGCCTATAGCTGAACATGGCAAGTTGCAGGAAATACATAGTATAGTCTAGTTGTGTAAGAGGAATATGTGTGCATAAAAAGATATACAAGGATATTTCTGGTTTGTTGGTAATGGTGATCCTGAGGGAATGGATGGGGGACGGGAGAAGCTGAAGATGGCTTTTATTTGTATTTTTTATATGGTTTACTATTTATTTTAGTATAGTAAATACTTGCTACTTTTATAATGCTATAAAAACTTATGCGAGGTTTCGGAAAGTTTTATTTTTCATTCCAGGAACTTCTGTGGAGAGGCAGTGAATCCTTACCACTCGAGTGGCCACATGTGACAGTGTTGGGCCCCCATGTTGTCCATTTAACATCCACCACCCATTTAATTGGTCCTGGATGTATTTAGATGCTCTGCATCTCGTTTCTGAGTTACCTGTATAGGAATATCGGTGACACACCACGAACAGGTATGGAGAATATGTATCCATGAAGAGAGCAGCTGCCAAGAAGTGAGCTCCAGTTGTATGCGTATGTGCTCAGTCACTCAGTTGTTCATTTGTATCTGACTCTCTGCAACCGCATGAACTATAGACCACCAGACTCCTCTGTCCACGGGATTCTCCAGGCAAGAATACTGGAGTGGGTTGCCAGTTCCTCCTCCAGGGGATCTTCCCAACCCAGGGATCGAACCCGTGTCTCCTGCGTTTCCTGCATTGGCTGACGGACTCTTTGTCACTGAGCCACGTGGGAAGCCCTTAGATGAGGCCTAATTGCTGTGCAAGAGCTGGAAGCTCAGCTTTTCACTGAAACTTGATGACCTTAACCAATGTGATTGGTTCATAAGTGGCATGACTGAGAACTTGTCCTTAACAGACAGCAGGAGGGACAAAGAGAGTAATTAAAGTGCTGCACTGGCCTGAATCCAGAGTGAGATTTCAGGAACTCAGCTTTCAACAGTTTTATACATGATCAGTTCAAAAGATGTTTGAGGCCTAGTTAGCATATTTGTTGAAATGGCATAATTAATTATGTGCTTTGTGAAAAGAAATATTCTTTGAGCTTTGATTTGATAGATTCATTCAGTTATTCAACAAGCATTTGCAAAATTCCTAATATGTAATAAGCACTGGGCATGATTTAAATATGAAATGGATTATTCAGTTGTGCTTAGCAAAGACCATAGAGAAATATTAAAACATTTCAGTGCTGAGGAGCTGACTGTTGTTGAGGTATGAAGCATGTGACTGCCGTAACTATAAAATACACCACCATCTGTTATAATAAGAGAAACTCTTCGTTGCTTTCTTAAAAATGTTAATAAGAAACTTCCTTGAAGAGGATATATAAAATCTCTTCATTCAATTTTAAATTGCCATATTATAAAACACATGATAAGTCAATATAGCAAAAAATTTTTTTTCTTTTGGCCAAAGGCTGCAGACACAACCTAGGAGCTGTTTTTATTTCAGATCTCAAGAAAAATGTTAAAGAGGAGTAATTAAATGGCATTACTGGGGGTAAAGATTCCATATAAGGATGCTTCTTTAAAGGGAAGGAAGACAGGAGACAAGCAGGAAGAAATAACACAAAGATTCACGATTGCAAAATTCAACAAGAAATAGGTCAGCATAGGTACTTCCTACATGGACTGATTTCAGAGCAGCTTCTGTTACTTCCTAGAAACCATGGTGCTTATCCTTGCTTCATTACGGTTCTCTTCTGGGCTGAACCTCATCATCATGTCAGGGAGACAGCCATGCCAGCAATAAATTGCAGAATTATCCCTGGCTATCCTCTTTCCTTCATTCTTAGTCCTGTTGTTTGTACCTTCAGAATGCATCCCCAGCATGTCCACCCTTCTCCAGTTCTACTGCCTACATTTGAATCCAAACCCCTCTTTTCCCTCCTGTGGGTGAACTGGTCCTCCCGCTGCTCCTCCTATCCCCAACAATCCCTTTTTCTCACAGCAACCAGAAGAATCTTTAAAATAATCCAAGTCAGATTAGGTCACTACCCTGCTAAAACTTTCCAATTGCTTCCTTTTGAATTTGAAATAAGACTTGAATTCCTTACCCGGCCTGCCAGGCATCAGTGGGCCTCTGTCTCTTCCACTCCACCTGATATCACTCTCCTTGGCACTGCCTGTACCCTTGTCACATGGGCCTCTTTTCTGCAGCTCATCTTCCCTCAGGGTCTTGGCATTTGCTGCACTTCTGCCTGAGCCATCTTTCTCACATCTTTGTACAACTCCTGTAGCTTCAGCACAAATGCTCCTACCTTCCACAGGCCTTTCCTAATCACTTTCTTTAAAATATGCCTCTCCTAGTTTCATCTGTCTCATTGGGTTTGAAGGGGAACCTTCAGGAAGCTTATAGTTATGTTTTATTCAGGGTATGTACTGGAAGGTTGTCCAGGAAGCTCTAAAAGACACCTTGGAGCTCTAAGCCATTTTGTCCACATAAAACTTGCCAGGCTGGTGCCTGGAGAGTAAAGTCATTTCTACCGCATTTGCCAAGTTGCATGGAGTAGGAGCAATTTTAGTAGTGCTCCCTAGATCCAGTCTGCTTTTCTTCCCTGTAGAGAGCTAGTCAGGTGACCTCACTTTTAGAAGATGAGACTGTCCACTAGTTATGGCCAATAAATTGAGGAGAAGTAATGCCCGTCTCTTCCTGTCTGAAATGCAGATGAGCAGGGTGACATTTCCAGGCATTTTCTTCCCCTCCATTTTCTTCACGCTGTTGAGGAATGAGCCTTCTGTTGAGTTGGTGGAGCCCCAGATTTGAAGTAACTTGGATCCTTGAGTGCTCTGTGGGATAAGCTATTCCAGAGGGTCACCTTGGCTCAGAGATGCATGAGTAAGAAATGAATCTTTGTTGTGGTAAGCTCATGGATTTTCAGTTCCTTTTTCTGCCTCAATGTCATCTCAGTGTACTGACCTATCTTGCTCCAAACCCACAATGTGTAAATAAGGCTGACCACAAGGGAAACTACCACCTCTGAAATGACTTATTGCAAAGCTTTCCTCAACAGGAGTCCATACTGGACACTGGACATTAGCAACCCAATTCAACTAACTCTTGTGTCCTAAGGGCAGTCAGGAAGGACGAATCACAGGAGTTTAGAATTTGTATCCCCGCAGGTGACCCTGGAAGCTCCATGAGCTGCTCTGGGTCTCAGCATATGGTGCCCCATGTTACCCTCTGGTCCCTTGAATCCTAGCAATAATGCTTCTCAAACTTTTCTAGCTATGTACCTCGCATCCCTGGAGAGAAAACAGGAAATTAAATTTTCTTTGGCCACTAATCCTAGTCAACATTTATTATGACACAGTCCGTGAAGCGTTCCCTAATTTTTCCAGCTGTTCGGTGAGGCCTTCTCTGATCACCCATTTAAAACTGCTATCCCTCCTCGTACTGTGACTTCTTTTTTTTTTTTTTTTTTTTTTTTTTAATATTATTTTATTAGTTGGAGGCCAATCACTTTACAACATTTCAGTGGGTTTTGTCATACATTGACATGAATCAGCCATATAGTTACATGTATTCCCCATCCCGATCCCCCCTCCCACCTCCCTCCCCACCCGACTCCTCCCAATGTTCATCGCAGCACTGTTTATAATAGCCAGGACATGGAAGCAACCTAGATGCCCATCAGCAGATGAATGGATAAGGAAGCTGTGGTACATATACACCATGGAATATTACTCAGCCGTTAAAAAGAATTCATTTGAATCAGTTCTAATGAGATGGATGAAACTGGAGCCCATTATACAGAGTGAAGTAAGTCAGAAAGATAAAGAACATTACAGTACTGTGACTTCTTATTCCCTTTCCCCACTGGCCCTTGTCATCCCCTAACCTGCTGCATGTTTTGCCTGTTGCTGTGTAAACTGTTTGCTCCTCCAAGTAGAATGTAAGCTCTACGAGGGCAGAGGTTCTCACTGCCTTTGTCATTGGCTCTCCAGTGCCTGAGGAGTTTCTAGCATGTGGTGGGTGTCTGTTGACTCTATGCAGTGCTCTGTAAGCAGGTAGAGAACATATTCCCCAGGAGTGTGGGCATCTGGGGCTGGGGGCGGGGGTAGGGCAGGTAGACAGGCAGGACTGCCCCCCCACCCCCACCCCAGGCGGCAGCTTGTGACAGTCAGGCTGGTGCTGAGCACAAGCCTCAGAATGAGCTGAGGACACGGGCAGATGCGGAGCAAGGGGTCAAGATAGAAACACAGCTGAGGCCCATGCTGTCTGCAGTGCAGCCCCCTTCCGCCCCTAGGACTTCAGAACAATGACTACATTTATGAAATGCTGACTGGTATTGGTTTTCTTATGGAAAACAAACAACAGAGCTTTGGATTTGGACATGGGGTCTGAGTGCTCTGGAGAGAAGGGAAATAGGCACATGAGCAAGCTCCTCCCTCAACCTGCAGCCGTCCTGCTCAGAAGGCAAACTCTAGGTCACTACTTACTCTGCTTCGGGTTCAATCCCTGGGTTGGGGAGATCCCCTGGAGAAGGAAGTGGCAGCCCACTCCAGTATTCTTGCCTGGAAAATCCCATGGATGGAGGAGCCTGGTAGTCTACAGTCCATGGGGTGGCAAAGAGTCAGACATGACTGAGTGACTTCACTTTCACTTTTCATTGCTCTCTTTTATAGCATCCTGTAATTTCCCTTTGCTGATTTATTTACTTGCCAAGGCTGTAGTAAGATTTTGTAGTTGGTGGAGAATTCTTGGTGTTGAACAAACAAGGTTATTGAGGTCCTGGGTTTCCCTCTGAGTGACTGTCAGTTCTCCATTTGCACCCTTCACCCACCATCCATTGGTCACCGTCCTTTGTAATTCCTTGTGCCCAGAGAGGTTCACTGCAGTGGACTACCTCACCTGATTCACTTGTCCTCCAGCTTCCAGTTGGGTTCAGACAGAGGCACTAGCAACATATCAGAGACTGAGACGAGAGAGAGGCTGGTGCAACCTAATGCGCCTGTTACCCTGTCCTTCTTTGTCTCCTTGCTGTAGCTGCACTTCCTATTGGGCGACTCCTTTCCTATGGCTCTGGAACATGATAACATCACTTCTCCCAGCTACCTTCCACCCATTCACTCTATAAAGCATATAGGTGGTAATAGCTTTCCACTTTTACTTAGTTTCCGTACGCTTCATCATCTCTTCTAGGTGGATGTGTTGTTTCCGCACAGGTCTCTGACCCTTAAACAAGTCATGTAAAATTTTAGAGTCTGTTTCCTTTTTTGTAAAATGGGGTGTATAATACATACCAAAATGGTTTTGTGACATTTCAGTTGCTTGGTGCAGTACCTGGCCCCAGGTAAAGGGCAGTAGAATATAGCTGTTTAATAATCATTACTGGTATAAATATTCTCTGCTTTGGGGACCTCCAGAACTTATATTCTGTGGTCTGTCACTATGCAGAATCATCTTAAATAGCGCAAATGTACAATGTACTTCCGCTTGATAGCCTCAGTGGGAACACAAATGAGTGTCTTCATGGATTGACCAGTAAACCCATTACTTTTCACTGAAGTTGACCATTGAAAATGACAATAATAACTTTCTTGAAAAGTGAAAGTGAAAGTTGCTCAATTGTATCTGACTCTGTGACCCCATGAACTATACAGTCCATGGAATTCTCCAGGCCAGAATACTGGAGTGGGTAGCCATTCCTTTCTCCAGCAGATCTTCCTGACTCAGGAATCAAACTGGGGTCTCCCGAATTGCAGGCAGATTCTTTATCAGTTGAGCTACCAGGGAAGCCCAACTTTCTTAAAGTCATACTTTTTTTTTTAATTAACCACATACTGTGACAATTAAGTAGTCAATTAATCCTCAAAATGACCTTCCTTAAATGGTGGTTACCAGTCATAACTCAGAGAGATCTACCTGCCCCAGGCCAGCCTCAGCCAGGCAGAGCTGAGATCTAACATGGGTTTAACTCACATTTTTCTGTCCCTGAAGCCTGAGTTCTTCATCTGCATGGGAGCCAGATGAGGGTAGCGATCACAGCAGCTCTTTCCACTTCCTTCCAAGAGGAGGCTTGGCTGTCTTGGTAATGCATGTCAAAGAATATAACACTCACTTCCCTTCTTTTCCCCCAAACCTACTTATCATTCTGTCACACAGAAGGCAAACTGGGTCCCCCAGGGCGCTTAATGAGTTTAGTAAGCCAGGGAAAAGGGGCAGTGTTGAGGCTCGAGGTGGGTGTGTTTGATGAAGCTGTGGAGACTTCAAAGTGAGGTCAGGGGTCTGTGGAATCCATCAAAGCAAGCATCTTGCCAGGAGCCACACAGAAGGATGTCAGAGCAGGAGGGAGTCCTGCAGAGAGGGAGGGCTGGCCTGGGTGAGGGAGAGGGGACGGGGGAGGCTGGCAAGGGGACTGCAATAAAGGCAGCAGCAGGAGTGAGGCCTCTGCATGGCACGTGAGGGGTGGGGTTTCTACTAATGAGAAACCTGGAGAGAGAAGGTCCCCATCGAACCTGAACCTTTGAGTCTGAAGGAACGGATCAGAACACCATGCCAAAACCCTGAGGACAGCGAGTTCAAATTTGCTTTCTCATTAGCTGAAATATTTGGAATAAATAAACTGATTTCTCTGGAGCCCACTTTATTACATTAGGAGTCATCTTTCATCGGGGTTGGGAGGCGAAAGACACTTGTGTCTCAGAGGTATACCCATTTTGAAAATACTTGAATAGGCTATTTGATTATTTATGAGAAATGAAGGTGACATACTTAAAAATCTCCCCCTTTCCCCCACCCTCAGAGAAAGAAAACACTCTATGTATATGTTAACCATTAAAAAAGGGAAAGAAACCCCAGCTTTTCTTGCTGACTAAGACAGTAGGAGTGGACAGCTGATATAATACATCAGATTCAAAGGCCACCTCACTAGGAAGAGCTTAGCAGGGAGCTGGGAGCCCTGACATAACCTTAAAATATTCATTGAAGGGATTTTTTTTCTTCATAGAATAGCTTCTAAAGATGGGCTTTGATAGTCTCTAAATAAACTCAGCATTGAGTAAATACCTGTAATATTTTTAACTGTTTAGCCCATGTTAAAGCCCCTGGGTCTCCCTGCTTCTTGAGAGCCAGATAAAATTGGCTTCTGTGATCTGTGGATCTATGTGGGGGTGGGGGATGGGTTACATTCTCTTGGTCATCTTTGGGTCTTCCTTAGTTTACACATCATTTCATTAGTCTATCTCCATCCCAGGCGAGCAGAAGACCAAGATATAAAACTAGGCTACTTCCTTGATTCCCACTCCATAGGGCATATTGTGTAGTAAAATCATCTGGGAGCTTTGAAGATCAGAGTTGTCATCAAAACAAACTGAATGTTAGGTATCCCATCCCTGAAATTCATCTGGTTATGTACCCCTCCACCCCCAGGGGATTTTCCCCTGACCACGTCACATAGCTAGATGACTTAGCCAAAATCAGCCTGGTGGCCTCCCTCTCCCAGCTTCCCACACGTTTCTTATACCTTTGGAGACCACCACCACCATCATTACCATCACCTCCAAGTTATTGTTCTTATGAAAACAACTTTCTCATTTAAAACAATTTACTGTCTACTTTTGATGCTTCACATCACAAGTGTCTTGAGAGTCTCATCTTCCTTCCAAGCGTCTCATGAAGGTGTTGCTATGAACTGGATGCATCCCCCACAAATGCATATATTGAAGCCCTAAAACCCAATGTGATGGTGTTTGGAGGTGGGACCTTTGGGAGATAATTAGGTTTAGATGAGGTAACGAGGGTGAGGCTCTTGTGACTGAATTAGTGCCTTTATAAGAAGCAACATCAGAAGCTGTTTTCTCTCTCTCTACCAAGTAAGGGCAAAGCAATAAGGCTACCATTTACAATCTAGGAAAAGAGCTCTAACCAGAATCTTACCACACTGGCACCCTAATCTCAGACTTCTAGCCTCTGGAACTGTGAGAAAAAACATTTTTGTTGTTTAAACCACTCAGTCTGTGGTATTTCATTACAGCAACCAGAGCTGACTGAGACAGATATTTTCCCCAATGAAGTTAATTTCTCCCCTGCCAACCACCAAAAATAATTTTGGTATTGCTCTTAGGGTTTCCCAGGTGGTGCTAGCAGTAAAGAACCCATCTGCCAGTGAAGGAGACATAAGAGACATGGTTTTGATCCCTGGGTCGGAAAGATTCCCTGGAGGAGGGCATGGCAACCCACTCCAGTATTCTTGCCTGGAGAATCGCACGGACAGAGAAGCCTGGTAGGCTACAATCCATGGAATCACAAAGAGTCAGACATTACTAAAGAGACTTAGCATGCACATTGGGACAATTGACTTTTTCACCCATCTCCTTCTCAAGTGTCAAAAAGGAAAACATCTTCTAATTCCCCCATCCAGTATCACATGTCGGTAGGAGATAGGTCCCTGGCTTTGCTCCTTACTGGCTGGTTGGCCCTGGATATCTGATTTACCATTCCTTTTAGGTTTAAGTTTATATGCTGATCAAGTGCAGTAGTTGGAGTAGATGATTTGTAAAGGCAGTTCTTGTGTTGAAATGCAAGATCTGATGATGTACAGAGATGCTAAATTTTAGATAATCCCTGAACAATAGCAAAGCCTTACTAATAAAGATACCATAAAGGCTAAGAATGCAAACTGCTAGTCTCTTGGGACTTTATCTTTGAATCCAGAAAGATGATTCTGGGAATATACTTTACAGTTCATTTTACTTGAATTCCAGTTAATGTTAAAATCAGGATTGAATACAAAGGAGGTTAATAATTTGCTCTCTTCTTCAAAACCCCACCTCAGGGTCTATCTGTGTATATTTGTGCCAGGATTGGAATGAAATAGTTGAGACATGATTTTAGTTATTCCATTAGTCTGAACTATTTTTTAGGGAAGAGAAATTTTTCTATCCTGCTTCATTTAAATTCTTTGTCATTTTCCAAGTATTTATGGAACCCTTAATAATTTCTCCTATTACTCTTGGTAACATGATCATTTATCTCAAAAAAATGTGTTCTTTGAATCATCTGAGGATCTTGATAAAAATAAATTCCCTAAATCCCTTTTTAATTAAGGAAGATTCAGAAGTCCATTGTGCCCTGTGCTGAAGCACACTTCCTTCTCAGCATTTTTCTCCTGCTTTATTATCCAGAGGAATGTAAGAATCCAGATAAAGACCATTTGGTTTTATCTAGGTCAGACCTAAAAATCTCCTCATGGGAAACACGGATTCCCTGACTTGACAAAGTCAAAATGATTTCTAATGCCAATGAATTTGTAAAATTAAAAAAAAAAAGTTTTCAGAGAGCAACAGGAGGGAACAAAAAGCCAGTTAGACAGTCCTTTTTAGGAAAAAAAAAAATACAGGATCTTGAGTTAGAAAATGAGGGCTGTGGCCTTGGCTCTATCCCTTGGACACAATTTCCTGCTGTTTATAGGGACAATGATAATACTCTCCCCATAGTGCTGCACCACAGGTTACCTGTGATGGTAGAGGTGGTGTAGGTCTCCCAGGGAGCCCAACAGGTGCCCCACCTTTGCTGATTAAACTCTGGACCAAATGAGAAATGAGATGAAGTGTCAGTAAGTTTTAATTGGTGGAAGCTAGCTTGGTAGGTGTAGCTTAGTATAGGAGCTAAAATTAATGTGCAGTTCCTGACACCCAGGTCTCAACCCTAAAACAACATGGAGTTGGGGAGAGATATTCCTTCTGACATTGCTAATTCATATTGGGACACTGTATGCGTTAGCTTTCTCTTCTTTAAGCAACCAAACTGCTTAACTTAAACAAAACAATTGTATTAGAGGAATGCCAGGAGCTCAGAATGCCCAAGAAGAAGGCTAAGAGCCAAGCTACCCTGGAGGCGAGGTTGGGTTGAGGAGGCCACATAACAGGCTCATGGCAGAAACATGAGGGTGAGGGCTCTGACCTGCTATGACTGGAGTGACAACCATTTGTGGTTTCCTTATTTTTCTGTTCAAGATTCAGGATCCAAGGGAGGAGCATCTGAGTGCCTTGGCTTTGGTTACCTGGCTCTCCTTGGACAAGGGTGAGTGGAGCCCTGAGTGGGTCCTAGCACTCTCTGTGTAGTGCTGAAGAGTCAATACCAATGAAAGAAGTCAGGCTTCTATTAGGAAGGGGGAATAGCTCTCCAAAAGTAATAAGGTTCCAGTGCAGTTACTATCATATTATGAATTCGTAACAGAGCAGGACCCTGTGAGGCCTTCCTGGACAGACCTTTTCCTCATATACTCTGCTTCAGCTCCTCTCTGAAGTACCCAGATGATAATATCTGATAAACACTTCTTGAGTTGTTTTACAGATGCTACAACTTCTCACAAACGGAAAAAATTAACACATTCGATTTGGAGTCTGGCCAGAACCAGGAAATATTTGCAATAATTTATTGCCTGTTTATTTTCCCTCCAATAAACCAATCATAGTTGATCATAAGCTGATCACATACCCCTTCATTTCCTTGCCTTTAAAAATGTTTTGCTGAAAGCCATTGAGTTTGAGCTTTTTACGCATTAGCTGTCCCAGATGTTTGCATGGCACCTTACAATAAACCCTGCATTTTCCTTTCCTACTGACAGCACAACCTTCTGTAGACTGGCTTTACTGCTCATGGATGACAGGGCCCAAGTTTTGGTCTGGTAACACATTCTGCTTGCCTGTAGATCTAATCCAGAGTTTGTATACAAGGTCCTTTAGATTTTGTCCTGAGCCAAAATTTCTAAACTTCTAGGCTTATTGTCACTTTCTCACACTTTCCACTCTGATCATTACTTGTACACACCATGTCCTTTCATATTTGTGCTCCTAGTTTTCATCTGCCTTTTTCACTCTCTACCTTCTCTCTTTATACCTGGAAAACTCCTACTCATCCTTCAAGACCCAATTCCTATGTTACTTTTTGTCTTTGTGGAAGTGCAAAATAGGATTAAACTGTCTCTTTTTCTCATTGTCCTGTGCTACCATGCACTTATACATCTCTACTATTACACTACTTATTATATTGGATTGTAATTATTTATTTGTGCATTTGTCATCATGACAAGGGCAGGGACTATGTATGCCTCACACTTTGGTACCTTTTACAAAGCAGCAATTTAATATATTTGGTTTTTGCTTTTCTTGAAATCTTCATGTTATCACTGTTGATGTGAAAACTGTTAGACTGGAAGTCAGAGAACTAACTTTCTCCTGGCTTTCCATCTTTATGGTTCAGTTCAATTCAGTTCAGTCGCTCAGTCGTGTCCGACTCTTTGCGACCCCATGAATCGCAGCACGCCAGGCCTCCCTGTCCATCACCAACTTCCGGAGTTTACTCAAACCCATGCCCATCAAGTCGGTGATGCCATCCAGCCATCTCATCCTCTGTCGTCCCCGTCTGCTCCTGACCCCAATCCCTCCCAGCATCAGGGTCTTTTCCAATGAGTCAACTCTTCACATGAGGTGGCCCAAGTATTGGAGTTTCAGCTTCAGCATCAGTCCTTCCAATGAACACCCAGGATGTTACATAATCATAATGTCTCAGTTTCCTTATCTGCTTAAGAAATAGATTATACTATATCAGTGGCTTATACAAAAAAGTAGTCTTAAACAAGAAAAAAGTTAATTTCTCTTACTTAGCAGAACATCCTGAGATAAATAGTCCAGGTCTGCTATGGTGGTACCACAAGGTTACCAGGGACATAAGCTTATTCCCACTGGTGCTCCGCACTGCTTAGGAGCTGCCTTGTAGTCCAAGATGGCTGCTTGAATCAGTCTAGGCTCTGTCAGTATGGAAAGTAGAGGAAGGAAGGGGTGAAGGAAAGCCCACCTCATCTCTTTAGGGAAACTTTCTGGAAGTCTACATCACACTTTTTACATCTAATTGGCCAAAACTTAAGACACATCACCAAATATGATGCAAAGAGGAATAAGAAATATGGTTTTCTTTAGCTTGGCAACAACACACTCCACTAAATTTAAGTGTTCTCTGTGCCAAAGACAAAGAGGAGAAAGTATAATGAGAAGTAATTACAGTCTCGGCCATAGTGACTATTTTGGTCAAAGTGGTTGAAGAAGGCATCTTGGGGATTAAAAACTAAGCTTAAACTTGAAAGATGAGACCAACTTAGTTATGCAAAAGGCTATGGAAATAATATGTCATGAAAAATTAACAAATACAATTGCCATAAGTTATTACACAGGGATCGTATTACATGTTCATCAATTTTCTGCAAACTCCTGTATCATTTTCCTTTTTTTGGACTTTCTGGAAGACTATGTCTCCCAGCCTATTTTATAACTAGGATGAGTTCTTGTGACTGAGTACTGACCAATGGCCTTTGTTTCATTTCCAGGGCTGGGCAGCCCCCACCCCCTTCCTTTTTCATGGCAATCATGAATCCATGTGTTGAAGGTATGATGTCCCAAAAGGGAAGTAGTCTGGATCTCTGAGTCACTTCTCAGAGGAGAGTATATCAAGCTCTGATATGAGTGATAAATAATAATTTTAGTAAACCACTGCTATTTTGGGGTTATTTGTTACCTCAGCATATCCTGTCCTATTTTGGCTAATTTTAGTAATAGAGAATAAATATGACTTGAGAACTGGAAGTATAGAGTGGGATGGTATAAGGTGAAATTGGAGAAAGAGGCAGGGATGGGATTAAGGAGACCAGTAGTGAGGTTATGGCAATAATCTAGTTCAGAGGTGAGGATGTTTAGATTAGAGTGATGGCAGTTGAGATGGAAAGAGAAAAATAGACTTCTGGAGCAAGGAAAAATCCTTTTATTCAAAAGAAAAATAGAAGAGGAGATATTTTGATTAAAGAAGAGGTAGGATCTAGATCCACAGCCATTTAGTCTCCTCTTTGCCCCTATGGTTTCTCTACACAACTCTAAGATTCATGGAGACACTGTCTGAAAGTCAGTGGACTAGATGATGTTGAAAACATTTCCGGCTTTCACACTCTGAAATTTGATTGACTTATTACTTATATGATCTCTAGCCTGGCCTATCTTCAGTTTGGATATTTTGTAAGTTAAATGTTAATTTGAGGAGCCAGACTAAAAAATAATTACTGAATTAAATCTTTGGAAACTAACAGCTGAGCATAGTGCCAAAAAGTTTAGATGCCTCATAAAAACATTTTTAAAAAATGTACTTTTTCTCTGATTAAATAATTAACATGTGTTTTTTTTCATGTGAAATCTTAAAAAAACATGAAGAGAGAAAGAGATTTCATAAAAGTCACTTACAGTTCCACAACCCAGAAAGAAACAGCATTCATTTACATTTTGGTTTCATCAGGGTGAAGACTGGAGCCTTGCAGGATGGTCGTGTGGTGATTTGTCTGGGAAAGGGAGTGGGTACAATAAAACAGGTCTTGAAATCAGAAAGAAGAACATATACAGCACAGATATCTACTTGTATCTTTAGGTGCTCTGGGCTGTGTTCTAAGTCTAGCCACACCTAAGACCGTGGCTATTCCTCTCAGGCTCCAAAATCTCCTGTTGGGTAAAGAACAGGATAGGGAATCTGGGTTTTCCAGACAAAATTGTCATATTGGAACCAGAAGGACTTGAGATAAATGCTAATGCATTCAACTCCTTGGTTTACAGATGTGGGTGGCCCAGTGAGTCACTGTGTCTAGTCACCATGTCTTTGTCTGCAGGGGAAGCACTATGTAACTTTCCTGGGTCACAGGGGCATCATAGCATGGTAGTTTAGAGGACAGACTTTGAAAACAGGCTGCCTGGGTGAAATCCCAGCTCTGTAACTTATCAGCTAAATGTGAGGCAAGGTATTGAATTGGGAAAGAGTGGACCAGCCGGGCCAAAAAGGAAATGATGCTCAGTTGTGGATGTGCCTGGTGATGAAAGTAAAATCCAATGCTGCAAAGAACAGTATTGCATAGGAACCTGGAATGTTAGGTCAATGAATCAAAGTAAATTGGATGAGGTCAAGCAAGAGATAGTAAGAATAAAAATCAACCTCTTAGGAATCAGTGGACTAAAACGGATAGAAATGGGTGAATTTAGTTCAGATGACCATTATATCTACTACTGTGGGCAAGAAACCCCTAGAAGAAATGGAGTAGCCCTCATAATCAACAAAAGAGTCCAAAATACAGTACTTGGGTGCAACCTCAAAAATGACAGAATGATCTTGGTTTGTTTACAAGGCAAGTCATTCAACATCACAGTAATCCAAGTCTATGCCCCTAACACCAACGCAGAAGAAACTGAAGTTGATCAGTTCTGTGAAGACCTACAAGACCTCCTAGAACTAACACCAAAAAAGATCTTCTATTAATCATTGGAGATTGGAATGCAGAAGTAAGAAGTCAAGATATATCCAGTAACAGGCAAATGTGGCTTTGGAGAACAAAATGAAGCTGGGCAAAGGCTAACTGAATTCTGCCAAGAGAATGCATTGGTTATAGCAAATACTCCTTTTCAACAACACAAGATATGACTTTACACGTGGACATCACAAATAGGCCAATGCTGAAATCAAATTGATTACATTCTTTGTAGCTGAAGATGGAGAAACTCTAGAGTCAGCAAAAACAAGACCTGGAGCTGACTATGGCTCAGATCATCAGTTTTTCATGGCAAAATTCAGGCTTAAACTAAAGAAAACTGGGAAAACTACTAGTCCATCCAGGTATGACTTAAATCAAATCCCCTGTGAATATGCAGTGGAGGTAACCAATAGATTCAAGGGCTTAGAAATTGTAAACAGTGTGCGTGAAGAATTATGCATGGAGGTCCATAATATTGTATAGGAGGCAGCAAACAAAATCATCCCAAAGCAAAAGAAAAGCAAGAAGGTAAAGTGATTATCTGAGGAGCCCTTACAAATAGCTAAAGGGAGAAGAGAAGTAAAAAACAAGGGAGAAAAGGAAAGGTATAGCCAACTAATTGCAGATTTCCAAAAAGCATCACAGAGAGACAAGAAGCCCTTCTTTGAAGAGTGTATAAAACTAGAAGAAAACAACAGAAGAGAAAGACTAGGGATCTTTTCAGGAAAATTGGAAATATCAAAGGAATATTTTGTCCAAAGAAGTGCACAATAAAGGACAGAAAAGGTAGAGACCTAGTAGACACTGAAGAGATCAAGAAGAGATGGAAAGAATACATGGAAGAACTGTGCAAAAAAGATCTAAATGAACCAGATTACTATGATGGTGTGCTCAGCTACCCAGAGCCAGACATTCTGGAGAGCAAGTCAAATGACCCTTAGGAAGCACTGCTGTTAATAAAGCTAGTGGATGCAATGAAATTCCACTAGAACTATTCAAAGCCCTAAAGGATGAGCCATCAGGGTGTTGAATTCAACAAGTCAGCAAACCTGAAAGACCTAGCAGTGGCCACAGGACTGGAAAATGTCAATCCTCATCCCAATTTCCAAGAAGGGTAGTACTAAGAATGTGCTAACCATCAGACAATTGCACTCATCTCTCATGCATGACAGCTTATTAAAAGCAGAGACATTACTTGGCCAACAAAAGTCCATCTAGTCAAGGCTATGGTTTTTCCAGTGGTCATGTATGGATGTGAGAGTTGGACTATAAAGAAAGCTGAGTGCCAAAGAATTGATGCTTTTGAACTGTGTTGTTGGAGAAGACTCTTGAGAGTCCCTTGGACTGCAAGGAGATCCAACCAGTCCATCCTGAAGGAGCTCAGTCCTGAGTGTTCATTGGGAGGATTGATGCTGAAGCTGAAACTCCAGTACTTTGGCCACCTGATTCGAAGAGTTGACTCATTTGAAAAGACCCTGATGCTGGGAAAGATTGAGGGCAGGAGGAGAAGGGGACATCAGAGGATGAGATGGTTGGATGGCACCACTGACTCAATGGACATGGGTTTGGGTGGACTCCGGGAGTTGGTGATGGACAGGGAGGCCTGGTGTGCTGCGGTTCAAGGGTTCACAAAGAGTTGGACATGACTGAGTGACTGAACTGAACTGAACTCATGCTAGTAGGGTCATGCTTAAAACCTTGCATGCCAGACTTCAGCATTATATGAATCAAGAACTTCCAGGTGTCCAAGCTGGGTTTAGAAAATGAAGAGGAACCAGAGATCAAATTGCCAACATTCTCTGGATCATAGAGAAAGTTAGGGAATTCCAGAAAAACTTTTCCTCTGTTGCACTTACTATGCCAAAGCCTTTGACTGTATGGATCATAATAAACCGTGAAAAGCTCATAAAGAGATGGGAATGCTAGACCATCTTACCTGTCTCCTGAGAAACCTGTATGTGGGTGATGAAGCAATAGTTGAAACCCTGTATGGAACAACTGATTGGCTCAAGATTGAGAAAGGAGTACAACAGGGCTGTCTGCTGTCATCTTTGTTTAACCTATACACTGAGCACATCATGAGAAATGCTAGGCTGAGTGAGTTACAAGCTGGAATCAAGACAGATGGGAAAAACATCAACAACATGCCATTAGCGTGGTATGCAGATGATGCCACTCTAATGGCAGAAAGAAAAGAGGGACTACAGAGCCTCTTGATGAGGGTGAAGGAGGAGAGTGAGAGTCGACTTGAGACTAATTATTAAAAAAACTAAGGTCGTGGCATCTGGCTCCATTAGTTCATGCAAGTAGAAGGAGAAAAGGTGAAAATAGTGGCAGATTTTCTCTTCTTGGGCTCTAAAATCACCGTGACAGCAGCCATGAAATCAGAAGACATTTGCTTCTTGGCAGGAAAGCTGTGAAAAACCTAGAGAGTGTGTTGAAAAGCAGAGATATTACTCTGCCCATAAAGCTCCATATAGTCAAGGCTATGGTCTTCCTAGTGGTCACATATGGTTGTGAGACCTGGACCATAAAAAAGGCAGAGTGTCGGAGAATTGATGCCTTTGAACCGTGGTCTGGAGAAGACTCTTGAGAGTCCCTTGGACAGCAAGGAGATCCAACCAGTCAATCTTAAGGGAAATCAATCCTGTGTGCTGCGATTCATGGGGCGGCAAAGAGTCGGACACGACTGAGTGACTGAACTGACCTGAACTGAACTCAATGGAAAGACTGATGCTGAAGCTTAAACTCCAATATTTTGGTCATCTGATGCAAACAGATGACTCATTGGAAAAGTCCCTGCTGTTGGGAAAGATTGAGGGCAGAAGGAGAAGAGGGCATCAGAGGATGAGATGGCTGGAGGGTGTCACCAATAAGATGGACATGAACTTGGACAAACTTCGGGAGATGGTGAGGGACATGCAGGCCTGGAGTGCTGCAGTCCGTAGGGTTGCAAAGAGTCGGACACAGCTGGGTGTGGAACAGCAACAGTGATTGAGTTCAGACGGGCAAGAAGTTCATTCAGATTTTGCCATAGGAGCACATGGAAAAACCTGAACGAACTTTTGGGCCAACCCAATACATAAGCTTTTTGTGCCTCAATTTTCTTTTCCTGAAAATGAGGATATTAATGATCCCTACCTCACAGAGTTTGTGGTTTAGTAAGTCTGTGGTAAGATATTTCAAACAGTGCCTGGAACACAGTAACATCACAGAGAATGACAATCATTATTATTATTTACTATAAGAGTTGAGACTTGAGAACAAGCCTCCTGACTCCCTGAATTTGATGCTCATCACTAGGTTTTTCTTCTTTTTCTTTCTTAGCTTTCTTCTATAACTGCATTATAGTCTCTACATGGCAAGCATGAAGTGAAAGTGAAAGTTGGTCAGTCATGTCCAGCTCTTTGCAACCCCATAGACTACAGAGTCCATGGAATTCTCCAGGCTAGAATACTGGGGTGGTTAGCCTTTCCCTTCCCCAAGGGATCTTCCCAACCCATGGCTGAACCCGGGACTCCTACATTGCAGGCAGATTCTTTACCAACTGAGCCATAAGGGAAGCCACAAGGGAAGACATGGCAAACATAGTCAGGATTAAAAACATAAACTGGGTCATGTTACCTTCCTAGTTGAGCCCTTCAGTGGTCTCCTCTCCTTGGCATTACCTACCTCTTCTCTGATGGCTCAGATGGTAAAGAATCTGCCTGCAATGCAGGAGACCTGGATTTAAGCCTCAGGTCAGGAAGATCCCCTGGAAGAGGGCACGGCAACCCACTCGCATATTCTTGCCTGGAGAATTCCATGGACAGAGGAGCCTGGCGGGCTACAGTCCATGGGATTGCAAAGAGTCAGACATGACTGAGCAGCTAGCACTTCCTGCATGCCTCTCTCTTTGGGCTTCAGTCACTCTCTTCTACTTGGTTTCCTCATAAGGCTCCATGTTTCTTGGTCTTGAAACTTTTGCTTGCATTGTTCTCTTTTAGAACATTTCTCCCTCCCTCCCTTTTCATTTTGCTGTTTCATTCCTCCCTGTCTCCCTTTTCATCTTGTCAGCTTTTACTCATCCTGCAGAATTCACCTTAAGAGTTGCCCTCAACTGAAGATAAACAGCAGCCTTTATGGGGACTTTCCTTGATCCCCCATTATTTTAGCTGCCCCTGCCCATTGACATGTTCCTGTGATTTTATATGTATTATACTTTCTATGAAGAAATAATGTGTATTATACATAATGTAAGGACAAACCAGTGGTTCAGTGGTAAAGAATCCACCTGCTATTCAGGAAATGCAGTAAACGTGGGTTTGACCCCTGGGTCAGGAAGATCCCCTGGAGGAAGGTGTGGTAAACCATGCCAGTATTCTTTCCTGGAGAACCTCATGGACAGAGGAGCCTGGGCTCAGACATGGCTGAAGCAACTGAACACTCATGCATGCATGCATACGTAATGTATATACATGCATGCATGCATACGTAATGTATATACATGCATGCATGCATATGTAATGTATATACATGCATGCATCCACCAAGAAAACTCTAGAAATGATGAAACCAAGATCAAAATATAACTTATTATAATTGGAGTTATTTCTGAGTTTGCAACCCTAAAAGACTGGTAATTTCTCTTTATCTCTCTCTCTCTTCTTTCTCTTGTCAAGAGTGCTGTAAAACCATGAAATCTTTCTCCTTCCCTTTCCTTCTCATAACATTTTGAATAGTTCCTTCCCTACTAGTTTGTAAACCCATGAAAATATCATTAATGTTATTATTGTCATAAATATTCTATCATTATATTTCTCTGTACCTAGCATAATGTACATAGTGGTACTGAATAGTTATTTCTAGAATAAATGAATAAAAGAAAGAATGAATAATAATATTTTTACTGATATAGCATCTGTATGTATACAAGAGGTGACACTTAAGCAGAATACTTCTCTTCTTTATTACCCTCCATCTTTGAAAGTATACACTTGTATATTTTTTTAAAAATACTATTTGAATTCATTACAATAGAACACGATGATTGTTAAATAGTATTGCAGTTAGTATAAAATAGTTCCTATTTTTTTTTCTCTGCTAGTTTACGTAATACCACATTTCTGCTACTCTCCAAAAAAGCGTAAACTGCTTTTCTGGGGCCTCACATTTAAAATAGATCCTTACTTTCTGCACAGGCAAAAGCATTTTCTGTCTTTTCCTCAGATTACAGCATGTATTAGTTTCCTGTTGCTGCTATAACAAATTACTACAAATTTAGTGATTTAAAATGGCATAAGTATATTATCTTACATTTCTGGATATGAGAAATCCAAAATGGGTCTCATTAGGCTAAAACCAAGGTATCAATTTGCTGCACTCCTTCTGAAGGGTCCAGGGGGAAACTGTTCCTTGTCTTTTCCAACTTCTAGAGATTGCCAGCATCCATGGGCTCACAGACACCACTCCAAACTGTGCTTCTTTTGATTTCTCTCCCTCTCAGATTCTCCTCCTGCCTTCCTCTTATAAGGATCCTTATGATTACATTAAGTCACTCAGATAATCCAGGATAATCTTCCCACCTCAAGGTCCTTAATACCTTTGCAAATCCCCCTTTACAAAGTATAGTGTGTACCGTGTATGGTATGCTCAGTCATGTCCTTCTCTTTGAGATCCCCAGGGACTGTGGCCCACCAGGTTCCTCTGTCCACAGAATTTTCCAGGTAAGAATACTGCAGCAAGTTGCCATTTCCTACTCCAGGGGATCTCTCCAACCCAGGAATCAGACCCATGTCTCCTGTGTCTCCTGCCTTGCAGGACGATTCTTTACCACTGAGCCATATATTCATAGTTTTCTGGGATTAGGAAGTGGATATCTTTGGTGGGAATGTCAACCTTCTACTACTATGTTTTGATCTTCAGACAGGAAGCAGATTTAAAACAGTTGTTTCATCAAATACATTCAAGATTTAGAAATAATACAGTTCAATTCTTTCTTCTTATAAATGAGAAAACAGACTTGCTTAGGGAAGATGCATCTTGTCTTTGTCCTTGTTCCCAAGAAGAGTGGGTGGTTATTGAGTTCCATGACTCCAAGACAGAGCTTTTTCATTGCACAATGTTGTCCCAAGACTGAAGGAGCACAGAGGGATGAGTTCACATGCAAGTACCAGCAGGCATCTCAGTGGGTTTGCATTTCATAAGGTAATATGAGCACCGCACTCTTCCAATTAGAAGTATTCATTGCTGGAATCAGAAGGAAGAGTTCAGAGTCTTTCATATCCTGGACTATTGAAATGAAATAAATTTCACCCCGGGAGTCGCTCCATATTTATGCCTTGTTCTCAGCTAGTTTTTTTAGCAGCTTGATTAGAATCTTACTCATAATTGAATTTGTTCCATTTGCTACATGGCCTTTTACAGCAGATATTGCCTGATTTTTGAGTTGGTTGCTTGCCATCTATACTAGAGCTTCTCCAATAGGCTGCCCTTGGCATCGGGCTGTGATCTTGGGCCCAATCAGTTAAGACTAACTGAATTGAATTGCTGTGATTGTAAGACGTTGCTTTGCAAATCCCTAAAAAGTGTAAGAGGAGTCTGTTCTTGTCCAGACCAGGAGGGAGGCAGTCATAGCCAAGTGCCCTGAGGCCCCAGGTCCATCTAGAACAGTACAATTCTATGAAACACAGGGCAGAGAAAGGGACTTAGCCAGGTTCCTCAGTTTACTTGCATGTAAGTTTAACACCTGACTTAGCTGATATTTTGGACCTTCATTGGATAAATTGCAGTGACTGGAAAGAGTTTATGCCCAAGCATTTATGTACATGAGTTTATGTACATAGGATGATAGGTTGCCTTCTAATTATAGTTTTAATAGAGGTTCTTTTCACAAGTGGCACAAAAAGAATGAGGGGGCACTGACAAAAGCCTTTCAGTGCTCTTTCTTTTTGAAGTAATCTTTTTTCTTTTAAACTTTCAGTCAGTCAATTCAGTCACTCTGTCATGTCCGACTCTTTGCGACCCTGTGAATCACAGCACGCCAGGCCTCCCTGTCCATCACCAACTCCCGGAGTTTACTCAAACCCATGTCCATCGAGTCGGTGATGCCATCCAGCCATCTCATCCTCTGTCGTCCCCTTCTCCTCCTGCCCCCAATCCCTCCCAGCATCAGGGTCTTCAGGAATGTGGAACGTTTCACAAATGTGGAACGCTTCACAAATTTGCATGTCATCCTTGCGTAGGGGCCATGCTAATCTTTAGTGGAGAATAATTCACAATAAAACTGATATGATGAATTAATATACATAGACATTGTAGCATGATCACCACGATCAAGCTTCTTAACATATCTATCACCTCACATAGTTCACTCTTAATTTTTATGTGGTGAGAATGCTTCAAAGCTACTCAGTGACTTTCCACATAAAATATATTATCAACTATAGTCATCATGTTGTACATTGTCTCCTCAACGCTTTTTCTTCTTATAACTGAAAATGTCTATCTTTGATCTATATCACCCTAGTTACCCCCTTTTCAGCCACTGGAACTGCTATTCTATTCTTTGTTTCTATAAAATTGGCTTGTCTTTCAGATTTCACATGTAAGTGATACCGCACATTAATTGTGTTTCTCTGTCTGACTTACTTCACTCAGCATAATGCCCTCTAGTTTCATCCTTGTTGTTGCAAATGGTAATATTTCCTTCTCTTTTATGGTTGAATAATATCCCATTATAAATATACACCACATTTTCTTTATTTATTTATCTGCTGAAGGATACATAAGTTGTGTCCATATTTTGGCTATTGTGAAAAATGCTGCAATAAATATGGGTACGCAGATAGGTCTTTGAAATCCTGATCTTCATTCCTTTGGATATGCATCCAAGACAGGGATTTCTGACCATAATAGTTCAATTTTTAATTTGAGAAACCACTATACCTTTTCTGTAATAGCTGTGCCAGTTTACATCCCCCCAAACTCTGTTCAAATGTTCCTTTTTTCCACATCCTTGTCAACATTTGTTATCACTTGTGTTTTTTATAAGAGCCATCCTAACAGGTATGAGGTGATATTTCATTGTGGCTCTCATTTTCATTTCCCTAAATGATGAGTGATGAACACCTTTTCATGTACTCATTGGCCATTTGTATGTCTTCTTTGGAAAAATGTATTAATATGTTGCAATTTTAAAATTTTGAAACTAGAGTTCAGAAGAGGTATTAATTGGGTTGAATGCTTTTAGAATTACTAAATATAGACCAGTGAGATAAACAAACCCAGTGATGCTGTTTTTTTAGGTGTGCAGAAGATAAGATGTTATCTCCAGCCATTTGGAAACATCGGTAGGCATGTTTATAGAAAGGATTTTCTTAATCATTATTAAAGGGAAGTTCTTCTATATTAGCATTCCAATACTTTTAGTATACTGGTCTTATATGAACTCATGTCATAGTTAGAGTCAAACAATGTTGAACTTTTCCCAGATTTCATGAAAAAAAAGAAAATTGAAGCTAATGAGTAGAATGGGCTTCTCTGGTGGTTCAGTGGTAAAGAATCTGTCTGTCAATGCAGGACACTTGGGTTTGATACCTGGGTTGGGAAGATCCCCTGGAGGAGGAAATGGCAACCCACTCCTGTATTCTTGTCTGGGAAATTCTATGGCCAGAGAAGCCTGGAGGCTATAGTCCAGAGCGTTGTAAAAGGGTTTAGACTTGGCGACTAAATAACAGTGAGTAGAATAATCCATTTTTCTCTCATGTATGTCTTTGTGTCTGATACTACTCATTTAATATCATATATGCATGTAGCTATTTCATTTTTAAAAACTCCTTATTATGGGAGTAGGCTTAATTTTTGCCATTTCATGGTATTCCACAAACACTGTCATGACTTTCAGCTCCTTTATTATTTGAATAAAGTTTAGAATATAATTTGAGCACCCTATTCCAGCTCTTTCTTTCAATCTATAGGCCTAAATCTCCAACTAATTGACATGGTCACTAAATGTATCTGAGTACCCTCAAACATGATGATTCTAAAGGGTAAAACTTCCTTTCATCCTGCCTGTCATCTTGTTTCCTCACCATTCTTCCAGCTTCCCAAGCTTGAGACTGAGAGACACTCTTGATTCCTTTTTTCCTAATATTTAAATGGTTGCCATGTTCTATCAAATTTACCTCCTCAGTGTCCCTGTCATTCACCTCTATCTGTTTCTGATTTTATTATTTTGATTCCAGTTTCTTTCTTGAGAATGAGATACTAAAGCAACTTTTCAATTTTTTCCTGCAATCTTTACCCTTACATCTTTTCTCTGTGTCACAACCCAGAGGGTTCTTTCAAAAACACAAATGTAATCATCATACCATTCTGCTGAAAAATAAATTGTTAGCCTCAGGAAAAAGCCAAGATTCCTAGTATGGCCTGGAATACCATCTGGGAATAGCGAACACCTTTGCAAAGGTGTTAATGCCACATATGAATTATCTCTTTTAACCCTTACTATGAAATAAATATAATTAAAACTACCATTCTACAGAAAATGAAGCTAAAATCTAAAGAAGTCAAATAACTTGTCTGAGATGACACAAACAGTAAGTGACTTAGCCATGACTTTATTCCAAGTCTATTTATTCTACTTTTCTATGCTTATAGCTACTATATATTGAAAATTAAGAAGACATGTGTTTAAGAATGTCTCTGCTTGCAATTATGTATAGTTCTTTAAGAAATAGCCTCATACTTAAAAAATTCAAAGTAAAATAATGAAAATTTAAAAAAATGTTGAATTATATTGTAAAATGAAAGATATTATTTCAGTGACTTCCCTGGTGGTCCAGTGGTTAAAACTCTGCATTTCCACTGCATGAGTATTGGTTTGATCCCTGACTCAGGAACTAAAATCCCACATGCCATGGTGCAGCCCTCCAAAAAAAGGGAAAAAAAGAGACTATTTCAGATAAACATGACAGCACAAACATATGTATTTACCTTTGCTTCTTACCCAAGTTTTACTAGAATGACAATAAAAGAGAGTTTTGAAAAGGGGCATGTACTTACAAGGACATAATGATATGGATTTATATAAGATAACTCATTTCAAAATTTTTGAAAGAAGGAATTAGAAGGAATTAGAAATAACTGACTTAAGTGACATGAAAAATCTGAAATAAAAGTAACTGACTTAAGTGACATGAAAAATCTGAAATAAAATCCTGTGGTGTAGAAAAACAGTAAAAGGCAAATTGATGCATCCTACAGAACTTGAGAGGCTCAGGAATTTGGGATCACAAGCACCCAGAAAAGTAGGATATGCAGGGCAGGGCACTATTAACAAACAGAATAGTAGAAACTCTTTGTCTTTATTAGCAACTAGGATCCCTTATCTTCCTCCTGAGATCAGCTGATCCTCCCTACTATGGTCAACAGATTGAGGTTTACTGTTTAGAGAGGATGAATCACACAGGCTCCAAATTGGAGAGGCTACACACAACTGAGATATGATAGAGGCACTTTACTTAAAGCAGGATGTTAGGTGGAGATCTGCATTCTGGAAGCAAGACCTCCAACAACCAACTCTATTCAGCTTCCCAATATTAGTAGTGAAGCTTGTAACCTAATCCTAAACCATGGCACTGGAAGATTTTTTTATTTGGCAAATGTAACTTGCCCAAGGGTAAAGCGCTATAGAGATTACTTTTGAAAATCCTTAGGAAGACAACTGTGTCTTATTTCACTCAATATGACACTCTCTATGTTCATCCATATTGCTGCAAATGACATTATTTCATTATTTTTAATGGCTCGTTGACTCAATGGACATTGGTTTGGGTGGACTCTGAGAGTTGGTGATGGACAGGGAGGCCTGGCATGCTGTGGTTCATGGGGTCACAAAGAGTCAGACATGATTGAGCGACTGAACTAACTGAATGGCTGAGTAATATTTCATCATGTACATGTGCCATTGTATATATGTAAATCTTCTTTATCCATTCCTCTGTCTATGGACTTGAGTGAAGTAAGTCAGACAGAGAAGGAGAAGTATCGTATGACATCCCTTTTATGTAGAATCTAAAAGTCAATGATACAAATGAACTCATAAAACAGAGATTCACAGACTAGAAAACGAACTTATGGCTGCTGGTGGGAAGGGATAGTTAGGGAGTTTGGGATGGTCACGTATACACTGCTATATTAAAAATGGATAACCAGCAAGTACCTATTGTATGGCACGTGGAACTCTACTCAAAGTTATGTTCCATCTGGGTTGGGAGGGGTTTTGGGGGAGAATTGGTGCACATATATATATGGTTGTGCCTCTTCATTGTTCACCTGAAACTACCACAACATTGTTAATCAGCTGTATACCAAAACAAGGTTTAAAGTTTGAAAAAAGAAAAAAGAAAGCAATATAGATAAAAAAAAAAAGACAGTGCGTCCCTGGATCATCTTGCCGTGAGGCCCACTAGTGAACCAATCCCACACTGTGGCATTTAACCTCTAACAAGGCACCTACAAATCAACAGATATTTGAGGGATGACTCTTAACAATGAGCTGAACAAACAGAGATACTTTTAATATTCTCAGATATACAAGATAAGAAGGTATATACATGAAAAAGAATAGATTGCTTTAAAAAGAAAGATCTTGTATGTTAAAATGTCATAACAGAAATTAATAATTCAGGAGGAGGCTTGGAAAATACATTGAGAAAATGTCTCAGAATATACCTCCCTAAAGACAAGAAATGAGATGGCTGGATGGCATCACAGACTCAATGGACATGAGTTTGAGTAAATTCCGGGAGTTGGTGATGGACAGGGAGGCCTGGTGTGCTGTGATTCATGGGGTCATAAAGAGTTGGACACGACTGAGTGACTGAACTGAACTGAATTGAAAGACAAGAAAATTAAAGGATCTGTAGACAAGTTCCAAAAGCTATGAGAAATAGAAATTCCAAAAATAGGGACCAGACAAAATAAAGAAAAAATATTAAATACCTATTTTAAAAATATTTTCCATAATATAGGAATTAAAGAAAGGGCCAAATGACTGGCCAGCAGAATGGGTGACAAAAAATAAAAACTAAAGTCAAAACAAGGCAAATCATCATAAAAGTTTTAGAACACTAGAGATAAAAGAATTGTAAAAGCTTCCAGAGAAGTGGGAAAATAGGTTACATACAAAGAGTTGGGAATCAAAATAACATTAGATTTCTGAAAACAATATGCTAGAAAACCATTCCTAGAGGCAATGAAGTTACAAAACATTAATTCTATATCCAGCTGAACTAACAAACAAGCATCAAGCTAGAAGAAAGACCTGAAAGTTCTTGTCTATCGACAGAAGAATGGACAAAGATGTGGCATAATATGTATGTGGTAATATTCCATCACATACATATTAGTATGTATCCATTCACATACATACTAAAAGCAATGAAATAATGTCACTTGCAGCAACACGGATGGACATAGGGAATGTCATACTGAGTTAAATGTTAGACAGAGGAGGAGAGATATTGTATGACATCCTTTATATGTGGAATCTAAAAAGAAATTATACAAATGAACTTATTTATGAAGAAGAAACAGACTCACAGATTTAGAAAACAAGCTTATAGTTGCTAGGGAAAGGATTGGGGGCATTTGGGATGGACAAGGACACAGTGCTATTTTAAAATGGATAACCGATAAGGACCTACCATATAACACACGAAACTCTGCTCAGTGTGATGTGGCAGACTAGATGGGAGGGGAGTCTGGGGGAGAATATGTACATGTGTGTGTATGGTTGAGTCCCTTCGCTGCTCACCTGGAAGTATCACAACATTGTTGATCGGCTGTACTCCAATACAAAATAAGTTTAAAAATTGTTTTTGGCCTCAAGCACCCTTTTTAGGAAGCTCCTAAAATATGTGCTTTGCTTCACACAAGAGAGAAGCAGCAAGGTGTCCTGAAAACAAGGCTATGACACAGGAACAGGGTGAAAGCTATTCCCAGGATGACCGGAAGTCTTAGGACAATTAATGTGTGGTGGACCTCTGGAGTCCAGTTCAGAGCAGGACAGAGAACTCCAGCAGTGATGTGTGCAAGGAACGATGACAACAGCAAAAAGTGAGTCTTATGGGTTTCCTGCTGTGCTGGAATCCAGCTCTGTCAGAACTGAGGAATGAATTTGTGACAGTTATATAGCAAATGAAACAGTTGGACTAAATGAAGAAAGCACTAATTCCAGGGAGGACAACATTGTAGAAGGTAGGAAATGAAACTGTAACACACTATATGGGTCTACTGTGCATTACTTTTACACAAAATGTAAACAATAAACATTGATTAACTTGAAGAAGGGTGATATAGCTCTTTTAGAAAAATAGAAAAAGATGAAGATTATATAGTTGTGTGTGAGGGAACGAAGGAAGTGGCTATGAGAGTTAAAAGTTTCATCTTACTAGTAGGAATCTATAAATATCACTTACATTTTTATAAAATCATAAGAGAGCAGTGTAAAGAAGCTATTTTAAAACATAGAAATAAACACCAGGATAAACTGTCAAAAATATTGAAAGTGGTTGCTTCTCGGGAATTGGAATTAGGAAAGAATGGGAAGATATCTGCCTTTTTGTGCATTATTTTAATCAATAAGAATTTTAAAATTAAATTAAAAAAGAAAAAATACTGTTCTAAAATCTAACATTTGACAAACATCTTGTTATGTAATTCTTACAGAATTATAAATATTCTGACTTTTTAGCCAAACATCTAATGATGAGATATCTGAAAAGAATTCCAAAGTAGTAAGCTACAAAGTTCCTTATTCCTGTATTACAAATTATTTAAAAAACTATGTAGTCTGTTTGAAAGTATTTCAATAGTATCTAAATATATTCAGAAAGACATTCAAGAAACATTTTTAAGTAAAATATTGAGCATGGGCAGTGTGTTCCAACTTTTAAAAATAATGAGGTCAGGTTTTTTTCAACTATAACATTATAGATTATGTTTTGTCTGTATTTAAGTTTAATGTTACTTAACACAGGGTCTGACCATACTATGGGAGATGCTTGCGAAGTGTTTGGATGGAATTGAATTTTTGAGTCCCTTGGAGATCTGATCAAGCCAAGAATTAAGGGAGGAGGTGTTCTTAGTTGACTTGATATAATTTGATTTTTCACTTTTCTTTTGGAATGAAAATGAAATTCACAAATTCCTAGAGGCTTTTACTAGGAGTGAAATTCCAAGCTTTTATGATCCTTGTCTGTAAAGGAACTTACTAGACTCCACGCCTTAAGATTACTGACCCACATCTGGATTCTAGATGGATTCACTGTTTTCCTCATAGTCTATAAATCACACATCCAAAATGAAACTTCTTTTAATCTATTCCAGCCACAGCAGCTTGTCAGTATTTTGTTAGCAAGTGAAGAATGGATCAAATAAAAGTTATTTTAATTTAGGGAACATTTTTTTTCTGTTTCCTTCTTATTTTATATTTGAATTGTGTTCTCCTTCAATTAAAATTGTGTTCTCCTTCATCTGTTAATTGGTAATTCTTACGATAACACTTTCTCCTGTTAGTAGTCTTTCCCAGTTATTTTAAGGTAAATGTTTAATCAATACATGCATATTGCTTATGGAAAATGTGATAGAAAACACCAGGCAAATATTTATAATAATTTGTTCAATGTTTACCATGTAAGAGGGATTGTCCTGAATATTTTACTCATAAAGGCTCACTTCACTCTCCTGTATTAGTTTTCTATTATTGCAACAACAAATTACCACAAGTTTGGTGCATTAAAACAACACAAATTTATATTACAGTTCTGGTGTTCAAAATTACAACATAACTCCACTGGGTTAGAGTCAAGGTGTTGGTAGGGTTTCATCTCCCCCCAAAGGCTCTAGGAAAGAATGCTTCCTTTTCTCCCCCAGCTTCTGGAAGCTTCCCACATCCACTGGTTCAGGGTCCCTCCCTCCATCATCAAAGCCAGCAACACAGCATCCTTCTGCCACTGCTTATGTTGTCACATCTCTTCCTCTGACTCCCTTCTTCTACTTCCCTCCTCCACTTGCAGTGACCCTTGTGATTATCTTGGGTCCACTAGATAATTCTTCATAATCACCCTATTTTAAGGTCAGTAGTTAGCAACCTTGGTTCCATCTGCAATTTAATTTTGCCTTTGCTATGTAAGGTAACATACAGTTTTTAGAGTTTGGAACATGGGCATTATGGGTATATTCTGCATATCATATCTCTTAACAACACTGTAGTACTTATGGAACTACTATTATTTTTACCCCTACTTTACAGGCAAGGCACAGAGAAGCTATGTGAATTCCCTAAGGTCACAAAACTGATATTTAAACCCAGGCAGTTTGGGTTTGGAGTTCCTGCCCTTAAAGATTATATTTATATATCATTGGTATATTGTACTTTTAAAAACTGTCTTATTTGGGTTCTGTTTCTTCAGATTATAGGCATAGTTTTGTAAGCTTCTCTCTTCATACTGTTTCTATTTAACATTACTACATGAACTTCCCCCACATCTTTAAAATGTCTGTGTTGTATCCAATTTTAGCTTCAGGGTCTTTGCACATGCTACTTCCCCGGAGTGCAGTGCCCACCCATACCTGCATGTGGCTTACTCTCCCTTCACTGTACAAATATCATCTCATCAAGGAAGCCTTCCTTAGCCACTGTTTCCAAAGGATCATGCTTATCCCTCTCAGTCTATACACTCCTTTTTATTTTCTTCCTATCATTTGTCACTAACTGAATTTATGTACTATATCTATTATTTGTCTCCCTTACTAGAATGTAATCTCCATGAGGACAAGGGCAGCATTTTGCTCATTGTAGGTATTCAGTAAGTATTTCTTCAATGAATGAATGAACTGTGGATATTTTAAAATTAAGGAGAGTCATTCCCAATGCCAGTACTTTAGCAAGTATCAGCTTTCCTCATGTTCTTTTCATTCCCTGTCCATAAATATAATTTTATGCATATAATTTTAGCAGAGAGGCAATTACATGTGTGTGTGTACTTACCTAAATTTTATACATTTTCCATCTTGCTCGATGATTTTAATACCTGTTAGTCTTAATGGCTATATGGAAAACATTAAATCAATGTACATAACCAAATACTATTCCATTCACTATCACTTAGGTTAAACTTTCCTCTTTTCTTAACCATGTGCTTATTCTTTCACAGGTAACAATGTCTTTGCTCATTTCCTCACTAGGAAAAGAATACCTAAATTATTACTGTTAAATATAACATAAGTAAAGTACCCAGATAATGGCTAACAAATAATTGTTACTCAAAAAATTACTGCTTTCCTTTATTTAGGTTTAATTTTTGATATATTCCTATTACAAAATAATGCTATATTGAACATTTTTTGCTGTTGAAGATTCTGTATTCTTTACTTAGAATAGATACCCAGGAGTGGTATTACTGTGTTGGTGTGGTTCAAAATATTTGCTAAATTAATAAAACTGAATCAATTTAGGGTAAATACTCATATATTGATTTAAAGTTTGAGGTTTCCCAAAGACAGATGAGTGACATTATTCTTAATATTATATTTTATTTAGAATGTAAAGTTCTTATTATTTCAGAAATATTTCTTTTCTAGTCCTAGTAATATGTTAAGCCTTTCAAGGTGTAAAATTCTTCTTTATGCCTCAAAACATTCAGAATTTTGTTTAAATCTGAAAAATGATGATTTCACCTCTCTGTGGGCTGAGTGGATTGCTCATTTACTCTAGCTCTGAATCTCCTTTGAATTTCTTAGAATTGGTGCCCAAATGACTTCCTCCTCCTTTTTTATTTTTATTTGACAAATCTTTCTAATTTAACAGTTGCTCTTAAAAATAAATTCATCATCAGTTTGTTGCTATACTTGTCTGCATCTTTCCTGGTCTCAATTTAGTCACAGCATCTGTGCAAAATGGTAGG
Organism: Muntiacus reevesi; assembly: GCF_963930625.1. Lineage (NCBI taxonomy): Eukaryota > Metazoa > Chordata > Mammalia > Artiodactyla > Cervidae > Muntiacus > Muntiacus reevesi. Next base: position 70,193,202 of record NC_089257.1, read on the forward strand.
AATGTTATTTATTACTCTACCATCCAGAGGGAATGCTTGATTCCTGACATTTATATTCCTTGAACATAAAAGCCAGATAAAAAGAAAATCAAACTTCATCCTCTAGGGACTGAACAGATTGCTTACCATGGTTAAGAGAGACTGCCTCCCCCGCCTCCTCTTCCTGAATTATAAATACACTCTCAGGGTTTGTGTCCCCAAGTGACCAGATATTTTTATTCTAAGTCACATTTTGTTGGAGTGATTTAAACTGAGGGGAAAAACCTGTTGGCCTGGCAGTTGAATGGTTAAGAAAATAGTCTTTGGAGGTCTGTCGATCTGAGGGTCCCCAGCACTTCTGTGAGCCGATCCAGTGATTCTGCCTCTGCTCATCCGATTCCTGAGCTGTCACTGTGATGATAATCACTAGCTCATAGTCTGTGTAAGGAGTGAATGAATGCAAAGTGTATGCAAGACGATGGAGTAATTTTATATGTTTGAGGTAGTGAATTCTATATCCTGGCAAACTATTATTTAAGTAGGAGAATGTAAAAAAGATATCCTGAGGCATATATGTCTTCAGAAGGTTTACTAAACAAAGATCTTATAAATCCAGAAGAAAGTGATGAGCTATGTGGGATAAGAGTAAGCACTACAGATTGAAGGTGTTGCCCCAACATTCATCTGTTCGAATCTTACTCCCTCCCCAATGTCATGGTATTAGGAGGTGAGGCTTGAGGGACATAATTAGGATTAGACAAAGTTATGGGCTTTCCTAGTGGCTCAGCAATAAAGAACCCGCCTGCCAGTGCAGAAGATGTAGGTTCAATCTCTGGGTCGGGAAGATTCCTTGGAGAAGAAAATGGCAACCCACTCCAAAATTCTTGCCAGGAAAATCCCGTGGACAGTGGAGTCTTGCGGGCTACAGTCCATGGGGTTGCAAAGACTGGGACACAATTTGGTGACTGAACATGCACGAAGGTTAGAGGGTGAAGTCTTCCTCATGAATACAGTTAGTATTCTTATAATAGCCATGTTCCTCTATGTGAAGGTACAAGGAGAAGGAGATTGTTCGCATTCCAATAGAGGCTTCTCACCAGAACTCATCTGTGCTGGCTATGTGATCACAGAATTCTAGCCTCTGGGATTGTGAGACATTCATGTTTGTTGTTTAAATCACTCACATTTGGTAATTTGCTATTGCAGTCTGAACTGCCTAGGGCAGTTAGTAACTTAGTAAAGTTTATTGTTGTTTCAAAAGAAAAAAACCTAAGAAAGCATATTCTTAGTAATGTAGAACAAATTTATGGTTAAGGCCAGAGGGAGGCAAATAATATATTTTTTTAATTTATGAAGTGGATATTAACATTTAAGAAATTAAATAATAAACACAGCAATTGGTCTTAATAAATTTGGCATAGCCATTGAATGATAAAGATAGAATATGTAATCTTCAAATGAGAAGAAGAGAACCTAATCTATTTTTTGAAGGGCAGAAAAAGAAAAAGGAGCAAAATAAAAGTGCGGTAAATTGAAAAGTTGAAAAGGGTAATGGAAACACATTCTAACATAAACTAAGAATAAATACAAATGGATTTAGCTTATTGGACAACAGACAGTTTCAGAGATGTATTTTAAAAGTATGTCCCTTGATAACATACATGTTTCGATGCTGTCCTCTAGACAAGTGCTCGAGGCTGGTGCACTGGGAAGACCCAGAGGGATCGGGTGGAGAGGGAGGTGGGAGGGGGGATCGGGATGGGGAATACGTGTAAATTCATGGCTGATTCATGTCAATGTATGGTAAAAAACCACTACAGTATTGTAAAGTAATTAGCCTCCAACTAACAAAAATAAATTGAAAAAAAAAATAAATTAACTGAATTTCATTAAAAAAAAAAAAGAATGCCTCATATTCCAGAATAAAAGTATGTCCCACATATAGAGCTTATATAAAAGGCATATTTGAAAGATAAAGAAAATTTGAAATTACATGTATGGTAAAATGCCACCTAGACAAAGTTGTGATAGCAATATTGATATTAAAATGTGAAACTATAAGGGTAAAAGCGTAGCATAAAAGAACAATAGACTAAGAAACTAACTAGGGACATATATGTACCTTACCAGATAGGCTAAAATAAAAGCTACAAACAGAATTATGGGGGGAAATGAATAAAGCTATACTTAACAGTGGGGGCTTCCCTGATAGTTCAGTTGGTAAAGAATCCACTTGCAATGCAGGAGACCCTGGTTTGAATCCTGGGTCAGGAATATCCACTGGAGAAAGGATAGGCTACCCACTCCAGTATTCTTGGGCTTCCCTTGTGGCTCAGCTGGTAAAGAATCCGTATGCGATGCAGGAGACCTGTGTTCGATCCCTGGGTTGGGAAGATCCCCCTGGACAAGGAAACAGCTACACCCTCCAGTATTCTGGCCTGGAGAATTCCATGGACTCTATAGTCCGTGGGGTCTCAAAGGGTTGGACACGACTGAGGGACTTTCACTTTTCCCTTTTCATACTTAACAGTAGCACATTTAAACATACTCCTTTCAGAAACTGCTAGATCAAGCAAAATGTAAATGTATTACTAAATCACTTTGGTGAAAGAGAGAAATTATAAGAAAAACTGAAAAATACTTAAACAAATGAAAATAGTACATGTTAAAATTGTGGATTCAGCTACAGTAGTGTGGAGAGTAAAATTAATAGCTCTAAAAATGTTTTTCACAAAACCACACAGATGAAAACAAATGAGCTGAAGATCCACAGTTGTAGAAATCCGAAAACAACTAACAGAGCAAATCTGAAGCAATCAAAGAGAGGATAAGAGGTAAATATCAGGGGGAAAAAAATCAGTGAGTTAGAGAATAACAATAACTAATGACTACCAACTAAAAAGGGAAACAAAATTTAAAAACCAGAAAAGGAGAAACTAAGATAAAAGGACTGGTAGCTGATATCAAATCTACCTAAATATGGAACTGAGACTGAGTAATTGTGAGAACCACAAGTACAGAGAGAATGCAAATACTGTAAACCTTCACTTGTTGGAATAATCATAAAGGAATTATGTTAGGCTGAATAATGCCCCCTAAAAGTTAGCCATGTTCTAATCCCCAGAACCTGTGAATGTTAACTTTAATGAAATATAGAAATTCTTAGATGTGACTAAGTTGGATGGGGAGGTTGTAGTGTGTTATCTGGGTTGGCCTTGAATGCAGTCACACTTATTCTTATAAGACAGAAATAGAGGGTGAGATGACAGAAGAGAATAAGACCATGTGACCCCAGAGGCAGCGATTAGACCGAGCCACAAGCCAAGGAGTGCTGGAAGCCACCATCAGTGTGAAGAAACAGGTCTTGGGTTGTCTCCTAGAGCCTTCAGAAAGAGCGTGGTCCTGCTGACAACTTGATTTTAGCTCACTGAAACTGATTTTGCCCTTCAGTTTATGGAGTAGTAAGAATATAAATTTGTGCTATTTAAGGCATCAAGTTTGTGGTCACAGAAAAACGATATAATAACCAAAGAAAACTCGAGGTAGGGAGAGGGGTAACAAGGAAAGGAAGTGAAAATATAGTAATTTCCTCATATCTATCAGAGTTAATAAATATTGTCTAAAGTTTAAAAAGACCTCCAATAACCCCACCCCTCTATGTTATAATTTATTTTTAATGTTTTCATATTTTTAAAGGTTTTTTTTGGCGGGAGCTATTATCTCTGACATTTATTCAGATTTACTTGTTTCTTTTTAATCCTGTTACAATCAAGCAAAACATTATTGTATCTATTTTTTAAGACTATATAGATAGTATGATCCTTTCTTGCAAATATGTTTACCTATATTGCTCTGTACTTGTTTTTCCCTTTCTGTGGCACATAGAAAAATATGTAGAATGATGTCATTAAATATTAGTGATGGTTGCTTTAGGTAATAAAATTTTGGATGCATTTTCAACATTTTTCTTTGTAATTTTCTGTATTAGTTGACAAGAAAAAGACTTGCATGTATCTATTTATCTACATCAATCTACAATTTTTACAAATACAAAATTATTATTCTTTTTGGGGGTATGGTTGGGCTGGATGAAGCACAAGCTGGAATCAAGATTGCTGGGAGAAATATCAATAACCTCAGATATGCAGATGGCACCACCCTTATGGCAGAAAGCAAAGAACTAAAGAGCCTCTTGATGAAAGTAAAAGAGGAGACTGAAAGAGTTGGCTTAAAGCTCAACATTCAGAAAACTAAGATCATGGCATCTAGTCTCATCACTTCATGGCAAATGGTTGGGGAAATAGTGGCAGACTTTATTTTTTGGGGTCCCAAAATCACTGCAGATGGTGACTGCAGCCATGAAGTTAAAAGATGCTTGCTCCTTGGAAGAAAAGCTATGACCAACCTAGAAAGCATATTAAAAAGCAAAGACATTACTTTGCCATCAAAGGTCTGTCTAGTCAAGGCTATGATATTTCCTGTAGTCATGTATGGATGTGAGAGTTGGACTATAAAGAAAGCTGAGTGCAGAAGGATTGATGCTTTTGAACTGTGGTGTTGGAGAAGACTCTTGAGAGTCCCTTGGACTGCAAAGAGATCCAACCAGTCCATCCTAAAGGAGATCAGTTCTGGGTGTTCATTGGAAGGACTGATGCTGAAGCTGAGACTCCAGTACTTTGGCCACCTGATGTGAAGAGCTGACTCATATGAAAAGACTCTGATGCTGGGAAAGGTTGAAGGCAGGAGGAGAAGGGGACAACAGAGGATGAGATGGTTGGATGGCATCACTGAGTCAATGGAGATGAGTTTGAGTAGGCTCTGGGAGTTGGTGATAGACAGGGAAACCTGGTGTGCTACAGTTCATGGGGCCAAAAAGAGTTGGACATGATTGAGCGACTGAATTGAACTGAAAAGAATGTTTACTTATTTATTCATTTAAAATAAACAATTATTTCAGTGTAGCTGATTTACATGTTGTGTTAGTCTCGGGTGTACAAAATCAGTCAAACTTATTCATATACCCGATCCTTTTACATTCTCTCCCCATTCAGGCCATTATAGAGTGTTGAGCTCCCTGCACTATAAGTAGAGGTTACCTATTTTAAATACGGTAGTGTGTGTATGTCTGTATTGATTTCCCAATTTATCCTACCCTCCCTTATCCCCTGGAAACCTTAAACTTATCTTCTGGATCTGTGACTCTACTTCTGTTTTGTAATTAATAATTTTAGTAACAAAAGACTATTCTTTTAAAATTAAAAAGAAATCTATAAAGTTTTTTTGTGTGTTCTTTGCAAACCAAGCATTTAGAATTTTCTCAATCATTTCTCTTATAACCTTTTCAGACTTCTTAGTTCACATGCTGGGTTTTCTATGCCCTTATTAGAATGAAATGAATACAAAACAATATCCTATGGATGGCTTGACCCTATTCAAAATCAACAAGAGTTTTCTATATATTATCCTGAAATGCTGGAGATACTGCTCCCTGTAACACCCTAAAAATTGTGACAGGAAATACTAGATATGTGGAGAAGAAATCCGGAGATAAGGCAGAATGAAATGTCAAAAAGAATATTGTAATACTATGAACTGTGTCTCTGGGGAGATGTGACGGTTTGAATGTGTGTGTCCTTTCAAAATTCCTATGTTGAAATCATAATGCCCAATGCACCTTTGGGAAGCAGCAGGGTTGAGAGGCTGGGACCCTCATGAATGCAACTAGTGTTTTTGTAGAAGAGGCCTCAGAGACCTTGCTTACTTCCCTTCCATTCCGTGAAGACACAGCGAGAAGGTGTTTGCTATGCACCAGAAAGTGAACCAAACAAGTCAGCTCGCACTGTGATCCTGGCCTTCCTGGTCTCCAGAACTGGGAGAATAAATTTCTGTTGTCTCCAAGCAACTCAATCTGTGATATTTTATTCTAGCTGCAGGAGCAGACTAAGAAAGGAGATTTACAGAGGGTGGAAATCATATAGTTAAAGAGCCCATGATCTCCCTTAATTAGTTTGCATCCGGGTTAGGTTAGTGAAAATGAGGGTGAACAGTAGACATGTTGGCTGTCCTGCAGCTGCGTAAGCATAGTGACTTCATGAAGTTTCCAAAATAAAGCAAATGACACTTTGTGCTCCCTCACAATGACCATGCTCATTCAAGTTTTTAGCTGGTTTGCATTCTGCTTGCAGAAGGCATCGTTGAGTGGCTGGTACTCTGCTTCCATGGGCCGCCAGGTGTGTTTGGCATTGAAGGTGCACTTCTCCTAATAGGTTGTGTGTCTGTCAATCTGTGGGTGATGTGGGCTGCTCCTCTCAGCTCCTCTGAGAACCTAAAGAACAGAACATGATAGTGGTGTGTACACCTAGCCCTTTGATACTTTTCTTTTCTTTCTTTGTCCTGGCACCTGAGGCCCCTGCATGATGAGACTGCTGAGGATGGGTAAGCAGATTGCTGGCACAGTAGAATGACCCTAGGGTGGGAATCAGAAGATTTGGGACTTATTTCTATTTTGCAATTTATTTGCTATGTGCCTCCTGAAAAAATAATTTATTTCGTTTCCTCATGCCTTTTTAAATCATCTATATATGACACAGTTGGGCTGAAGCAAAGTTCTTTACAGTTTTATCATTCTGTCACACTTACACTTAACATTTAATCAGCAGCAATGATAGGGATGTTTCTATCCACGTATGTGTTTTTAATTTAGTGTCATTATCATAAAAAATAGTGGTCAGTAGAGATCCTTTTGGAATATCAGAGCTGAAGCTCCTCTAAGTGCTTTTGTGAAAATATTATCTCAAGGTAAGTGACATTTATCTCTCAATTAAGTAGTAAAGGACAGGAATGGGATTTGCATTCTACTGATTTATGCCCATATTTTATTGACTTCATTAAACTTTGCATTTAAACACTGTTTATGTGTGTAATTTATTAGAAAATTAAATGGCAGTGATATTTGATACAGGCAGATGAGATGGAAAGGTTACATTTGCATGAATCCATGCTTCAGTTTATAGCTTTAAGTTCTGAATTATAACAGAGTCATTTCTCTTGTTATTAACACATTTTGCAATGTATTGATTAAACCATCATCTGCTTGGAACTAGGAACTATTTTTTCATGGCCTTCAGGAAGCATTCCATAAATGGTTGAATGGAGTGCCAGAGGCAGTCATACAACCATGTGGATGGACACTGCTGCCATCTATGGTCTAATCTGAGTGAAGCCAGCCCTTGTTGGTGGTCAGCTCCTAAAGTATTTTTGGCTACTTCTCCCCATTTCCCTTAGCTATTATTCCAAATCTTTATCACTTACCACAAGCTACCTATACAACTCTTGCTCCTTTCTCTTTCAGCAAATGACTCTCGCACTTGCTTCCTTGAGAAAACAGGCGGTCATCCCAGTGCAATGATGCTGACCCTTGCTGACTTTGGTGCTCAACAGAACTCCTTGTGCAATGCTACTACGTGAGGCAGCTAGCTGGTTGGGAGCTCTGAGGTCAAGTATCTGAATGTGTTACTGCCAGGCACATTATGCTAGAGTACACCAGTCAAGTGCTGCCCTCTTTCTCACAGACCTGAACTCTTCCAGCTCTTACTATTCCTTCATTACAAGCCAGAAATATGCCTGCACACCTACCATTCTATCCTCCCTTCCAGCAGAATCCTTCCTTTCCAAGGCCTACCTTCCACAAATGCCTCCATTCCCTGCCTTCTCCAAGACCTTACTTTTTCTCTTATGTATTTTGTTTCTCTCTCTGCTGCCTTTATTCTCTCAGTCCAGTTCATTGTTGCATTTATTCATTTCAGGTTGAATTATTGATCCTAATTCTCCTCTCCCCTTTAATAGGATTACACATCCATCCTTTTACCGTATAACTTGGCAGTGTTCTCACTCTCATTTCTTTGGGTCTGTTTCCTTAAGTGCAAAAGGAACTAGTTGGATAAGGTAAAATTCTTTATATAGCTTAATATCTTATGATACAATCAATATTTAATTAGCAGCAATGATATGAACATTTCTCTCTGGGTATATGTTTTGAGTCATGCATCATAATCCTGAATAATAGTGGGCAGAATACTTTAATACTTTCCCACTTCTTTGATGTTGGTCTTGGTCTTGTGACTTGCTGTGACCTGTGGAAAGTGTACAGAAGTAATAGTGTGCCAATCACAGCCAAGTCTTCAGGAAGCATGGCATGATTTTGCCTGCCTTCTTATTCTCCAGTGATCTAGTGAAAGAACATGCCCCAGGCAGTCTCTGGCCCAAAGAGAATGAAGAAACATATGGTGGAGGACTGAACACAATCCACAGCCTGGAGCCAAGCCCAGCCAAGCTCATTGAGATCAGCTGAACTCAAGCTGACCCATAGATTCATGGTCAAGAAAGGAATGCTTGTTATTTTTCAGACATCGAGGTTTAGGAAGATTTGTTATTTAGCATTATTGCAGTAAAAACTAACTCATACACTACCCAATCCATTTTTCCACTCAACAATTATTTATTGGGTAGCTAATAAATGCCAGATACTTGTAGGCTTCAGAGTTACTATGGTGAATAAAACAAAGAAGACAAAATAAATGAGCAGAGTGATTTCACATCCTGACAAATGCTATGAATAAAACAAACTGAGGTGAAAAAACAGTGATGGAGGCCATGGAAGAGTGTACCTTTGGTTCAGATGGTCAGGCAAGGCCTCTGGATACCCATTTGAATAAGACATAGATGACAAGAAGGAGGCAGCCAGAGAATGACCCAGCCATAGCACATTCCTGCAAAAGAACAGTCATGGAAAATGCTTGGCTTCAGAACAGACTTGGGTCTCTCAAATAAGCAAAGGCTGTAAAATTAACATGAAACATAATTCCAGATACTAGAAGCTGGGCTGATATCTAGAAATAAAACCAAGGTGCAGGTAACAGCTGAGCCAGACTAGAAAATCAGGGTGGTTGCAAAGAGGGGCAGATTCTGGGCTTGAGATTTTGGCCACTGTCATCCAACTCTAGGGTAAGTCAGGCTGGCTTATGTGCAGCTGACAGACAACTGTCGTTCCACTGAATTGGACAGTTTCTTTCATTGTCTGCATCCTGTTTAGTATTTCTTGGGCCAAAATTTTTCATCTCAGCTAGAGATGCATTACATAGTTTTCACCAGATGCAAATACTCAATTTTCCGTGGGAAAACTCTGTTTGTTCCTCTTTTGTTGTCCCTCCACCCCCATTCTTTTTAATCAAAGTTATACACACACCTGGTTTGAAGAGTCAAAACGTCTATAAGGTTTCTTATAAGAAACAGCCATCCTCCATGAGCAGCCCCTGCACACTCACATCCACCCCTTCCAGAGCACTTAACCTCATTTACCTGGTCTTTATCCTTTCACTTTCATGTCTCTAAATAACAGATATATTGCTACTTCTTGATTTCCAATTTTTGGATATTTCATGTTGATTCTTCACACTTGACTATGAGAATTTAGTTTTCTTTCTTTCCTCTTCTCCCATCAAATACATATATCTATTCTATCACCTTTTCCTCTCAGTATAAGGTTATGATAATTTTACTTACCTCATTGTCTATTTATAGAAATGCTTTTGAAAGCTGAGTCATACAATACAATGTAATTACTTTTCTGTGTTAGGCAACCTCTGATATGGTCCCCAGTGATCTTTGCTGACTGGTACTCAAGACTGCATATTCCCCTTCCCTGAGTAAGAGATGGGCTTACTGACTTGCTTCTAACAAATAGAATATGGCAGCAGCGATGAGATGTCACATATGAAATGAGATGTGGTGACATAAAGACAACTTACATTTGGGGCATTCTCTTTTGTTCACACACTCTGAATGTGGTAGAGGTCTGAATTCTCCCAAATTCCCATCCCTCAGTTAATCAGTCAAATATAATCTCAGCACTGCTGTGAAGGGATTTTGCAGATGGAATTAAGGTTCCTAATCAGTTGTTCTTAAAATAGGAAGTATATTATGAACTGAGTGTGTGTGTTCCCCAAAATTCATATGTTGAAATCCTAATGCCCAATGTGATTATATTACAAGGTAGGCCTTTGGGAAGTAATTAGGTCATAAGCGTGAAGCCCTCATGAATAGGATTAGTATTATAAGCAAAGGGTCCCCTTTGTGCTGTGAGAGGACCCAGTGAGAAGACTGCTATCTATGAACAAGGAAGCAGGTCCTCCCCAGATATAGAATCTCTCAATGCATTGATCTAGAACTTCCTAGCCTCCAGAAATGTGAGAAATACATGTTTGCCATTCAAACCACCCAGCCTATGGGGGGTTCTGTTATAGAAGCCCAAACAAACTTGGAAATTATTCTGGGTCATCCAAATAGGCCATATGAACCCTTGAAAACAGAAGTGCAAGGCGGAGATGAGAAAAAAGCAGCAGATGTGTGGCAGAAGGGGAGAACAAAGATACTAAAAATATGAATAGGACTCAGGTCCCCATCAGCAGCTTCTAGATGAAGAGGGTTATGAGCCAGGGAATATGGGCTTTAGAAGCTGAGGGCGACCCTTGGTCAATAGCCAACAAGGAAAAGACAACCTAGTCCTACCACCACATGGGACTAAATTTTGCCAACCTCCTGAAGAGCCTGGACATGGATTCTTCCCCAGAGCTCCAGACAAGAGCCCAGCCTGAGACACAGAGCAGAGGCTCTGGGCTTACCTGGACTTCTGACCAACGGAGCTATAAGATAATATGTGGGTGTTTTTTTAAGCTGCTATATTTGCAGTAATTGTTACAGCATCAATAGGAAGCAAAAACATTGCAGAAGCCACTGGTCAAACTGTGAGCAAACAAAGAAAGTTGGGGAAGTGATGTACCAAGGATCCATGACAAGGTTGGATAAGGTTACTTTATTAAAGAAAATTTTCTCAAAAGATTACACGAAAGAGGTCATGCATTTACTCAATAAATGCTTATTGAGTACATGCTGGGGACGCTACCATGAATAAGACAATGGTTTTGATGCTGTGGAATTTTAGTAAGAAAAACAATTTAGTTAACAATTTTAGTTAGAAAAGAGGGTGTGTGGCTATCAATTACATTTGTGTTCTGTTCTTCCAAGTATAATCACAAACAAGAGAGACTTCATCATACTTATTTTGATACATTTTAGGAAAATCCAATATTACTTGACAAACATTTAATTTGTTGTTGTTCAGTCGCTCAGTCATGTCCAACTCTGCAACCCCATGGATTGCAGCTTGCCAGGTTTCTCCATCCTTCATCATATTACGGAGTTAGCTCAAACTCATGTCCTTTAAGTCAGTGATACCATCCAACCATCTCATCCTCTGTCACCCCCTTTTCCTCCTGCCCTCAATCTTTGCCAGTATCAGGGTTTTTTCCAGTGAGTTGGCTCTTCTCATCAGGTGGCCAAAATATTGGAGCTTCAGCATCAGTCTTTCTAATGAATATTCATTGTTGATTAAACACTGACTAAATCCTCAGATTGGTCCAGGTCCCAGGTGGTAAACAATGATTCCTGGCCTCACAATGCTTCTGTAAGAAGAAGGCAGGCATGGAAGGGTATTGCTTCCTACCTTCCTACACTCCACAGTGTGATGTTTAAAAGAGGAGAAGAGAAGGGGTCCAAGGAGGAGCAAGGTCAGGTTTTTAGAGCACTGATTAGGGTGCACATTAGTTAGGATATTTATAAATTTAGCAAGAACTGTCTTTTTCATTTTGTCTTTCAAAATAACAAGGAATATGGTATCTTCTCATTCTCTTGTTTCTGATTCTACTACAGATGCAAGAGAAAGCTAAGAATGCACTGCCCTTGCACATTGCCTAAATATTTAGTTCTGCTCATAAAATTCAGGGATCTATTAGAAATTTGGCCTTGAGCTGGACAGATGTGCCTGTGCAATAGAAGATTTGGTTTTTCTAAAAGGCTTGCTTGTATGTTTTGTGCTCAAGAGCACTATGGTGTTGACATGTGCTTTTCCCAGAGTAATCTCATTACCATCACTCATTTACTAATTTAGTCAGAGACCATTTGCTTAGGGGACCCCTGTGTGTATTTTAAAAATAGCTACGCATTCAGGTTTCCTTGATCTTATAAAAAGAAAAAAAAGAAAAAAAATCTGTTGGTTTTCCATACAGAAATAACTGATCTCAACTCAATCTGTTTTCTCCTATATAAACATAGCACAGATGTGTGTAACCTGCACTGAAATAGTATTATATAAGTTTGCACATGTAGTTCTCTGTGTTCTTTTTGTTGAATATGGCTTTGCTTGGCTTACTCATTAGGAACCAGAGATTAGAGGCATTTCTTCACATTTGTTATTCTCCTCTATTGTTAGTTTTGGGCTTCCCAGGTGTCGCTAGTGGTAAAGAATCCACCTGCCAATGCTGAAGACACAATAGATGCAGGTTTGATCCCTGGGTCAGAAAGATCCCCATGGAGAAGGAAATGGCAACCTACTCCAGTATTCTTGCCTGAAAGATCCTATGGACAGAGAAACCTGGTGGCCTACAGTCCATGGGGTCACAAAGAGTCAGAGATGACTGAGTACACACACATTGTTAGTTTAATAATTCCATTGACAATTATCTGCTATATGCCTAGCACTGTGATAGGCTTTAGGGGATATAAACAAAACCATGAAAAAGTCCCAGGAGTTAAGTAACTCAGTTTGAGTGAGGAGTTGATGTCTAAATTGATTTCTGTAGAAGAATAAATAAGGAATGTCCTCTTGAGAGAAGTTGGACCAATAACAAGATGATACACTAACTTCAGTGACAAAAATACTTCAAGGTAGGATAATAGCTTTCTATCTAGGAGAGTCCCTCCCTAGGAGATGAAGTTGTGGGATATAGACTTCCATTAGAATGAATCAGTTGAATGGAGTAGGAACTAGAAGCAAAAATTGGATGGGGAGCCCTATTTTTAAAAACTGGATTAGTTAAGATAGTGTTAGCTATTAATAAGAAAAGTAAAAGCAAAATGAATGCTTGTTTACATAGGATAAACATATATTTGTCAATCATATAAAGTCCAAAATAAACATGCCTAATTGGTGGAAGCTTTCTTCCACGTAGTGACTCAGGGATTAACACTCCCTCCATCCTGTGGCTTTATTACCTGAGCACTAGTTTTCAAGGTCACTGCATTTGGCACCAGGCCCAAAGATAGTGAAAGAATACAGATGTATTCACAGGTTGTTTATGGCCCAGGCTTAGAGATGGCATACAGTGTTCCATGCTATGGGCTAGAATTTAGTCATGTGACCTCAACCAACTAGAAGGAAAGCTGAGAAATAATAGATTAACTGTGTAACTAGAAGAAGGAAGGACACAAACAGCTAATTTCTGCCACAAAAGCCTTAAGCTGAATTATAATACTTTAGGGTTGGAAAGCACTAGAGGGTTTTGCATCTATTTATTCTCTTCTGTGCTGGCTGGAGAACACTTCAATTATATCTTAAATGACATATGTTCTAGGCTACTTTACATTTTCTGTCTCCTGAACCTGGACTCTCCATAATTTGTCAATATCCAACTTTAAGTTTTGGTGTCCAGAAAGATTCTATTATTCCAGATATGGTTAACCAGAAAAAAAGTGTAGTGGGACAAACTTTCCCTCATGCCCAGGACTATGTAACCATATAGCTCTGCTTGCTTTTTATCATTTAATTTATACACTTAATTGGTAGGTGTCATGGATTAGAAAAGTAAATGTTACTCTTTCTTATTCACTGTTGTGTTCCCATGTCTAGCATAATACCTGCTACACAGTAAGCATTTAACGAATATTTAATGAATGAAAAAAGTTTATCAGAATCTTATGAGTTTCCTTGAATTTAATATACAATTTCATATTTTAGATTTCTTATCTTTCTGAACTGCATTTTAGGTGATTTCTGCTAGCAGTTTTCTAATTTAGTCCTTATTCTCTTTAATTGTGCCATTGAATGGATCATCAACTGAAGTTTTAAAAAAAATTTCAATGTCATTACTTTTAATTTCTAGAATTTCTAGAATTAATTCTGCTCAGTTTGCTTTTTGGATTTTGTCCCTTCCTCTATTTCTCTGGGGGCTTTCCTGGTGTCTCAGAAGTAAAGAATCCACTTGCCAATGTAGGAGACATAGGTTCTATCCCTGGTTGGGGAAGATTCCCTAGAAGAGGAAATAGCAACCCACTCCAGTATTCTTGCCTGGGAAATCCCATGGACGGAGGAGCCTGGTGTGTTACAATTCACGGGGTGGCAAGAGTCAAACACGACCTAGCAACTAAACAACAGCAACTATTTCTCTGTTTAAACATCTTTATCTTAAGTCACTTTGAGGATGCTCCAAGTTTGTAGATTCTGGCATTTGAAAGTTCTTACCTGGATCATCCTCACTGCGCATGTGCGCTGTCTCTGACACAGCTGACCACAGGTACTCTGAGCCGGGGATGCCAATGGGTGTTTTCAGGCGCGCCTCTGTTGAGCCTTTGTCCACCAAATGACTTTCAGATCAATTTTTATATTAATGTCTCATTTTAGGTTTTTTCTCTCTTGAGAATAGTGTGGAATTGGGCTACTCGCTTCAGACAGGAGTTTCTAGCTCTTTTTTCTGGTGGATGATTGGGAGTGGAGCCCAAAGCCTTCATTTCCTCCTCACTGTGCTTAAAACCTTATCCCCCGTGGGCATATATGTGGTCCTTGTGCTTTGCCTGTCAGTTTCCTCTTCACTCTTGGCACCCTTTCTTGCTATTTTATGCTTGGCCGTGTATTAAAAACATTAAAAGAATACATTCTCCCCAGCATTTCTATGGGCTTGGAGCAGACACTGGGGTTTCCCACTGTGGTGGATACTGTGATATGTGGCCCAGAAACCCCTTCCCTGAAGGATTTGTTGACCCAGCTGCTGGCAGTGCTGTCTGTGGAGAGTCTTCAGCTGTCAGCTCCTTCAGGGATTGCTTCAGCTGTGGAGAAGTGCCTCGTCCAAGGTCACAGCCTTTCCCCTGGGCGGCCCGCATCCGGTGACGGATTCATGTGGGCGTATGAAGGCTAGGGCGGCCATCTTGGCCCAACTCCAGACTATGCTGAAGAGCCGTTCTGGTTCTAAACCGCAGCCCCCCCCTCCTCCCGCCCATAAGTTTGGTCAAAGTAGTTATGGACCTGTCTCAGCTGACTTTTCCCTTTGCTTGGTCCTGCTCCCATCCCTGCCTCTCCACAGGTGTTGATGCTAACGTTGCTGCTAATACAGAGCCTGTCCTCTAAACTCCACTTTACTGCCTGCTTCCTGGGACCCAACCTGTGATACCACATCTGGCCACTCTATACTGCCCACAAGTCTCATATAGAAGGCCTTTAGAGAATGTTTGTTGTTGATGATGTTGATATAACATCTGCCAAGCCAGTCGCCTCATTCTCCCATACTATGTGATAAGACTCACTCATTTTTCTAAGATTTGAATTCTTTTTTGAGATTTCTATATTTCAAACCATCAAGATCTTTTAAAATGTTGATTTCTTTTTCCCATTTGATTTCTTTTGTTTTTTGCAGTTCTGTGACATTTTGCAGTGTGATATGTCTCCCCTCTATACCTTCATTTGAATAACTGAGAAAATAACATATAATAGAAAGAATTAAGAACTTCTGATAAATCCTCCTGGGAGCACAGACCACTATTTAGACTCTAATTTCAAATAGCTGCAAATCTATAATACAATCTGTTTGTTTGTTTTTTGCCATCTTACCTAAACCATTTAGAGAGGCATGACTAAATAAGTGAAATACAGGTTCACTCTGTATATCTCTCTTTTGATAACTTTATGGGGTTCTCAAGGGAAGAATACTGAAGTGTTTTTTCCATTACCTTCTCCAGTGGGCCACATTTTATCAGAACTCTCCACCATGACCCATCTGTCTTGGGTAGCCCTACATGGCATGCCTCACAGTTTCATTGAGTTAGAGAAGGGTGTGATCCATGCGATCAGCTTGACTAATTTTCTGTGATTGTGGTTTTCATTCTCTCTGCCCTCTGTTGGATATGGATAAGAGGCTTGTAAAAGCTTCCTAATGGGAGGGACTGGCTATACGGAAATCTGGGTCTTGCTCTGGTGGCAAGACCATGCTCAGTAAATCTTTAATCCAATTCTCTGTTGATGGGTGGGGTCTGTGTTCCCTCCCTGTAGTTTGGCCTGAGGCCAAACTATGGTAGGGGTAATGTAGGTAATGGTGACCTCCTTGTAAAGGACTAATGCCAGAACACCCAGTAGCTCCCAGGACTGTTATACTCAGTGCCCCTGACCCCATGGCAGGCCACTGTTGACCCATGCCTCTGCTGGAGATTCCTGGACACTCACAGGCAAGTCTGACTCAGTCTCTTGTGGGGTCACTGCTCCTTTCTCCTGGGTCCCGGTGTACACAAGGTTTCATTTGTGCCCTCCTAGAGTCTGTTTCCCCAGTCCTGTGGAAGTTCTGTAATCAAATCTTACTGGATTTCAAAGTCAAATTTCCTGGGGGTTCTTAGTCCCTTTGCCAGATCCCCAGGTTGGGGAAGCTGTTGTGGGCCCTATAACTTTTGCAACAGTGGGAGAACTTCTTTGATGTAATTGTTCTCCAGTTTGTGGGTCATCTGCTCAATGACTCTATGGTGGGGCTAATAGTGACCTTGTCCAAGAGAATTTATGTTACATGCCATGCCTCCCAGGTGTGCTCAGCCAAAGCCTGTGCCCCATGGCAGGCCACAGCTGACCCATGCCCCCACGGGAGACACTTAAACACTCAAAGGTCTGACTCAGTCTCTTGTGGGATCTCTGGGTCCTGGTGTGCACAAGGTTTTGTTTGAGTTCTCTGAGCATCTCTGGCAGGTATGGGGTTTGATTTTAAATGTGATTTTGCCCCTCTTACTGTCTTGTTGGGACTTCCCCTTTGCCCTTGAAAGTGAGGTATCTTTTTTGGGTGGTATCCAACATTCTCTTGTCAATGGTTATTCAGCAGCAAGTTGCAATTTTGAAGTTCTCACAGGAGAAGATAAGCACACGTCCTTCTACTCTGCTATCTTGAGAAGTCAGAACTCTCCAAGGTGTGGACCTAACAGAAGCAGAAGATATTAAGAAGAGATGGTAAGACTACACAGAATAATTAAAGAAAAAAGATATTAATGACCCAGATAACCATTATGGTATGATCACTCACCTAGAGACAGATATCCTGGAGTGAGGAGTCAAGTGGGCAATATGAAGAATCACTACAAACAAAGCTAGTGGAGGTGATGGAATTCCAGTATAGCTTTTTCAAATCCTTAAAGATGTATTGTAATAAACATTGACCTGAATGAGATAATCTATATGTTTTATACTCTATTAAAAGTGAAGAATTTCTTCATCCAATCCTCAGAGGATAGGAGAGATTGTACTTCATAGGCGCTTATTAATGCTGACAATCAGACTGACTTTGGACTTTGACCTGAAGGTCAGTGACTCTGGACTCTCCCTAAGGATGCTGTGGATGCTGTGAAAATGCTGCAATCAATATGCTGACAACTTTGGAAAACTCAGCAGTGGCCACAGGACTGGAAAAGGTCAATTTTCATTGCAATCCTAAAGAAAAACAATGCCAAAGAATGTTCAAATTACCTCACAGTTGCTCTCATCTCACCTAACAAATGCTCAACATTCTCCAAGCTAGGCTTCAACAGTACATGAACCAAGAACTTCTAGATGTTCAGGCCGGATTTAGAAAAGGCACAGGAACCAGAGATCAAATTGCCAACATCCCTTGAATCATAGAAAAGCAGGAGAATTCCAGAAAAAACACCTACTTCTGTTTCATTGACTATGCTAAAGTCTTTGACTATGTGGATCACAAAAAACTGTCAAAAATTCTTAAAGAGATTGGAGTACCAGACCTCTTTACCTGCCTACTGAGAACTTTGTATGCAGGTCAATAATCAACAGTTAGAACCGGACATGGAACAATGGACTGGTTCCAAATTGAGAAAGGAGTACGTCAAGGCTATATATTGTCACCCTGTTTATTTAACTTATATGCAGAGTACATTATGCAAAATGCTGGAATGGATGAAGCACAAGCTGGAATAAAGACTTCCGGCAGAAATACAATAACCTCAAATACGCAGGTGACACGGCTCTTATGGCAGAAAGCAAAGAGGAACTAAAAAACCTCATGATGAAGGTAAAAGAGGAGAGTGAAAAAGTTTGCTTAAAATTCAACATTCAAAAAATGAAGATCATGTTATCTGGTCCCATCACTTCATGGCAAATAGAAGGGAAAACAATGGAAATAGTGAAAGACTTTATTTTGGGGGGCTCCAAAATCACTGCAAATGGCGACTGCAGCCATGAAATTAAGACACTTGCTCCTTGGAAGGAAAGCTATGACAAACCTGCTGCTCAGTCACTTCAGTTGTGTCAGACTCTGTGCGACCCCATAGATGGCAGCCCACCAGGCTCCCCATCCCAGGGATTCTCCAGGCAAGAACACTGGAGTGGGTTGCCATTTCCTTCTCCAATGCATGAAAGTGAAAAGTGAAAGTGAAATAGCTTAGTCATGTCCAACTCTTAGCGACCCCATGGACTGCAGCCTACCAGGCTCCTCTGTCCATGGGATTGTCCAGGTATAACAAACCTAGACAGCATATTAAAAAGCAGAGACATTACCTTGCCGACAAAAGTCTGTCTAGTCAAAGCTATGGCTTTTCCAGTAGTCTTGTATGGATTGAGAGTTGGACCATAAAGAAAACTGCGTATCAAAGAATAGATGCTTTTGAACTGTGGTGTTGGAGAAGACTCTTGAGAGTCCCTTGGACTGCAAGGGGATCAAACCAGTCAATCCTAAAGGAAGTCAGTCCTGATTATTCCTTGGAAGTACTGATGCTGAAGCTGAAGCTCCAATACTTTGGCCACCTGGTGTGAAGACTTGACTCATTGGAAAAGACCCTGATGCTGGGAAAGACTGAAGGCAGGAGGAGAATGGGATGACAGAGGATGAGATGTTTGGATGGCATCACCGCTCAATGGACATGAGTTTGAGCAAGCTCCAGGAGTTGGTAATGGACAAGGAAGCTTGGCATACTGCATTCCATGGGGTCGCTAAGAGTCAGACAAAACTGAGCAACTGAACTGAAGTGAATAACATTATGATACATATAATTTGATGTGTTATTCTCAGTGAACCTATATTGACTCTTGCTGGGACATTTTTTCCTAAATCTCATAAGTGTTGAACATGTTAGCTGCTATTATTATGATTACAGAATTTTGAAAAGTCTATTGTCTTCTATTTTGAAAATTGAATATATATATATAACTGTAGTGATTAGGAGTCCTATTGGCCTGTTTATTAGTTCTATTTGGGCCTTAAAAATGAGTAAGAGCTGGCAATGTTTTATATTTTTATTTCACATAAAACATAAGCATATAAACTGAATTTATAATATAAAGTTCAAATTATGCATAAACAAGAGTGGTTTAAACACAGGAAGGGCTGCTACTTGGGGAGTTGAAATGTCTTTCACTGGAGCCCTTTACATATCTTTACATGAAGACCTGTAACAATAGAGTTTAAATACCCATTCTTAACCTAAATTTTATAAAACTGGGAATATCATTTTAATTCCTTAACACACAAAGGATATCTTTTTAAAGACAATAGTTTCTAAAGATTGAAACATTAGAAAAAATTCCAGTTGAAGAACAGATCTACCTGATGTATATCACCATTGATAAATTCTTTTATTCTTTTTATTTTTGATAATGCAGCAGAACACAAAACAGAAACAAGACCTAGCACACAGGAAAGCATGCATGTAATTTTTTGTGAATAGTTTTAACTACAAACCTATGAAATGGGAAGATAATCAACTAAAGTTTCTTAAAATGAATAAAAAATTTGGTAGAATGGTTGATTACAATTTAAATACACAAATTCTTACATTCAATTTAAAATTCAATTGCCAGTTTTGAGACATGAAAGAAAAAATACTGCCTTCATAGCTGGAACAACAGAAACATCAATTAAAACAAACCATAAAATTCATTGAATTAAAGCCAACAATAATTGTGTAGAATATAATGAGGATGACTGTTTTTAAATTTTGTACTGTGCAAAGTGGCTTTAGTCATGTCTGACTCTTTGCAACCCTATGAACTGTAGCTAGACAGGCTCCTCTGTCCATAGGATTCTCCAGGCAAAAATACTGGAGTGGGTTGCCATGCCCTCCTCCAGGGGCTCTTCCCAACCCAGGGACTGAACCCATATCTCTTATGTTTCCTGCACTGGCAGGCGGGTTCTTTACCACTAGCACCACTGTTACTCGGATCCAAAAACAAAATCTGAATAAAAGGAGAGGCACCATATTCTGGAAATTCTCTCCAAATTGAAGTTACAGGACTATTGCAATGAAAATCCTAATTAGGAATTTTCCAAGAATTTTAAATTATTCTAGAAAAAGAAACAGATCAGAATAGCAAAAAGCTTAAAAAAAGAGAGAGAGAGAAGAGAAATGACTGGGGCCCTTCTTCTGTCAGATATTTGACTGAGTTCAGCTTGATAAGGGTATAGACAGAAAGTAAGTTTGCTCTTCCTCACTGTTGACCCTTGAAGCCTATTTTTGTGGACAATTTCTTTCTCATTCCTCAGATGAAAACACGGGAAGCTTTTAAAAGTTTGCAGTTATTTGAATAAGAACACTCTCTCTTCAGTGATTATAATATCCAATGTAGTGTTAAATTAAAATGTTAAATTTCATTGAAAATGATATCTTCTCTCTCAGCTAGGGCCAGAAAGCTATAATACTAGCAGCAAAGAAGGCCATGGACTTCCTGACTGTTAAGGATCCCTTTCCTCTACTCTGATTTACCACAGGCTCTGAGTCTTCCAGGGGTGAAGAGAGAGATGAGGTGAGAGAAGGCTCAGGAAAGGTCTTGCTGGCTGGCACAGCCATCTGGGTGTGCTGATTCTCTGCCTCTACTGCAGATTCCTCCTTTCAGGGTGGCTCTCAAATGGTAAGTACTTCACATGCACAGTGGATTTTCTCTTCGAGCCACTCCTAATTCTTCCATCAGCTCCTGGGCATCTGGCTGCCTGCCCCTTCCACCAGTGACACCACCTCTCCAAGGCACATCTTGAGCAGGAGTCTGGATACCATCCAGCAACCTGCATCTGACTGATGAACTTCACTGTCAAGTAGTGGGTAGTGTGGTCAAGCTGAGGAGGGTCCCCTGTCTTCTGTCTCATCAGCCATCTTTGCGGCTCAGCTTCTCTTTTTCAAAAAAGCAAGAGAGTTCCAGAAAAACATCTATTTCTGCTTTATTGACTATGACAAAGCCTTCGACTGTGTGGATCACAATAAACTGTGGAACATTCTGAAAGAGATGGGAATACCAGACCACCTGACCCGCCTCTTGAGAAACCTGTATGCAGGTCAGGAAGCAACAGTTACAACTGGGCATGGACCAACAGACTGGTTCCAAATAGGAAAAGGAGTACGTCAAGCCTGTATATTGTCACCCTGCTTATTTAACTTATATGCAGAGTACATCATGAAAAACCCTGGTCTGGAAGGAGCACAAGCTGGAATCAAGATTGCCAGGAGAAATATCAAAAACCTCAGATATGCAGATGACACCACCCTTATGGCAGAAAGTGAAGAGGAACTGAAAAGCCTCTTGATGAAAGTGAAAGGAGAGAGTGAAAAAGTTGACTTAAAGCTTAACATTCAGAAAACTAAGATCATGGCATCTGGTCCCATCACCTCATGGGAAATAGATGGGGAGACAGTGGAAACACTGTCAGACTTTATTTTTGGGGGCTCCAAAATCGCTGCGGATGGTGACTGCAGCCATGAAATTAAAAGACGCTTACTCCTTTGAAGGAAAGTTATGACCAACCTAGATAGCATGTTAAAAAGCAGAGACATTACTTTGCCAACAAAGGCCCGTCTGGTCAAGGCTATGATTTTTCCAGTGGTCATGTATGGATGTGAGAGCTGGACTGTGAAGAAAGCTGAGCGCAGAAAAATTGATGCTTTTGAACTGTGGTGTTGGAGAAGACTCTTGAGAGTCCCTTGGACTGCAAGGAGATCCAACCAGTCCATCCTAAAGGAGATGAGTCCTGGGTGTTCATTGGAAGGACTGATGCTGAAGCTGAAACTCTAATACTTTGGCCACCTCATGCGAAGAGTTGACTCATTGGAAAAGACCCTGATGCTGGGAGGGATTGGGGGCAGGAGGAGAAGGGGCCAACAGAGGATGAGATGGCTGGATGGCATCACCGACTCGATGGGCATGAGTTTGAGTAAAGTCTGGGAGTTGGTGATGGACATGGAAACCTGGCGTGCTGCGATTCATGGGGTCACAAAGGGTTGGACACGACTGAGCGACTGAACTGAACTGAACTGAACTTCTCATAACTTGTGTCCTGAACTTCAGGAGACACCGGCAGACTCTCTGAGTGGTATTCAGGGACTTCTCACTTAGTTAAACGTGAGAAAGCATTTTCTGTCCCTCCCCCTGCACAGAGGTGGTGGGATGAGAAGCACAAAGTGTCTTGACAACTCTCTTAAGAGAATCCTTCCTCTGGGCTTTAAATTTTCAGTACTTTTATGCCCTTGAACCAGGTAAGACTAAAGTCTTAGAGTCAATTTAAACTGGTTGTGACAGACAGACTTGAAGGTGGGCCCAGGATTCCTGCTTCCTGGTGGCCATGTTCTGTAGTCCTCTCTTGGATAGGGAAAAAATCATCAAAGGCCATTCATTCACAATGCATAAAGGAATAAGTGTAAATGACCACTAAATGTTAAAAAAAATTAATATAAAATCAAAATGAGGTATTAATTTCCAGAAACAAATTATACTTTAAAAAATAAAATGTCAACAAAAATGGCAATTTACTAATTAAGTGCAGTGAGACACATATTATTATAACCTATGATGGAAATGTAAAGTATTACCAATGTAAGCACTTACATAATAACTACTAAGAGAATTAATATAATTCATACCTTTTGGTCAAATAGCTATGCTTTTGGGAATCTATCTTAAAGAAATCTTAAAAATGAACATTATTTGAAAGTATTTCCTAATAGCATTGTTTAATCTAGCTAAAAATTAGGAAGCAATTAAATACTTAATAATAGGCTAGATAAAAATAGACAAATGATTTAATAATACATATATATGATGAAATTTTAAACATTGACATTTTTAACACTGTGAAAATACTCATATGCAATATTTAAAATGGAATATGCTCATCCACTCATTAAAATTCCTTATTAAGTGTAAATGTCTAACAATTTTTAGGCACTGTGCTAAATCCTGAGCATGTACTGATCCCAATTTTGTTATATATTTCTATAGAAAGAAATATTATTGTAATTTCCATTGCTCTGAGTTATAGAATTATATTTTTTTTATTAATTGCCTAATATTTCTCTTTTTCCCCCCCAAATTTCTCCATGTGTATGTGAAACAATAAGTGAAAAGCTTTAAAAATCTCACTCTTTGTGGTACTTTCACTGGAGTTCTGCCTCAGGCCCTCAGTGAGGCAGATTTGGTTACACAAATCATCTCCTGGTTTATCACTGGTTAATGGGGCATGGGAATGGTGGGTAGGTAGTTACAGAGAAGCTTACATTTTTGGATGCAGTAGAAGATTGCAAGGGTTGCATAAGGAGAGCTTTTTAAAGAGGACAGTGGCTGCCTGCTGAGATTCTGCAAAGCTGCATGTGTATTGAGCTCCCTGAGAGCCTGGCTGCCTAGCAACCACCACATAAAGTCATCTTTCTCTCTCTTACAAAAAATTCTGGGCTATGCATGACTTAAATGAAGATGTTCTAGTTCACTGGAGCTTGGAGAGCAATTACTTGTAGCTGTCTTTGGCATTTGTGCCGGGCACATCAGAAAATAAAATGAAGATGCTGTGCACGCCCTGTGTCTTCATCTCCTACATGTGGAAAGGGGTGCAATGAAAGGGCCAGCTGTTCTCTCTCGAGGCCTCATTTCTTCTCTGCTGTAGACTGAAACTCTCTTAGAAAATACAGAGTAGCAGTTTTGGACCTGGTGGGCCTGGCAAACCTTGCACTCTGAAGGCAAAGAGTGGGGAACGGGTAGGGGCAAAGTGGAGGGCCCTTGGGTTTACTAAGAGACCCTCTCATTCACTTCAGGATCATTTTCCTGCCTTCCTCAAGAGCAACTCCCTAGAGACATTTTCTAAACTCTATGTTAAGTAAGGCCTTCTTTTCCCTGCAGCTCCTCCATCCCTCTTTGTCCACATCCTGTAGAAATTTAACATGGCCCTAGAACCTTCCCCAAAGTTTGCCCTGCTGTTCGCACACCCATGAATATTATGATTTAGACTCTTCCCTGGAAGTTTCCAGTGATCCTGATCAACTCCTTATTCACAGTGGCCAATGCACTTCTTCCCATGTCCCTCAGGTCTCCAAGTCCCCTTCATCTGGTACTCGACTCTTTCTTCTGGTTTGTCTTCAGAATAGCAGATCGGTCATAAAGCCATCTTTTTGACTCTTACCAAAGTAGCTCCTGCAATAGTAGGGTGTTCAAAACAGCAACAGTGATGGCAAGGAGGGATGGATGAGGGACAGGAACGGCTCCTGTGGCCAAAGGGCCCTCCTCTTTCCCTTGTGAAGGTAACAAGTCTTAGTGTCTTCATCCGCCTGCCCTACCTCTCTATGTAAAATTAAAATCCATTCTTAATTAGTGACAATCTATTATTTGTAAAAGCACTAATCTGTGAGGGATATGTAAAAAGGAATATGATATCCTTCTCTCCAAATTGCTTATGGGCTAACGGGAAAGACATACTAGTAAACAAACCATACAGAGAGCAGAGAGAGAAAAAGTGGAAGAGGGCAGAGTTTAATGCAAGCTGTGGCCTGGGGAGGACTGTCTCTAGATCTCAGATGGGGATGCTGATATCATGGCACAGAGGGGTTCTGGTGGAACAGTTAAATGAAATCTTCTCCTTACAACTGGGGGCTGAGGAACAGGCCTCATGGAGGGCAGAGAAGCTGAAGACTAAGAGAAAGAGTCTTCAGAGATCAGATATGGATTGTACTAAACATAATGGTAGGACTTGTAATAGGTGGAGCTTGCAAACTTATACGAAGGCGAGGATCCTGAGAGTGGAGGAAATTCTAGGGATCAAAGAAGCAGAAGCTTTTCTTAACTAGAAGAACCCAAAGGACCGTCCTGCAGAGAAGGAAGGAGAGCAAAGGATCACACTGAAAGGCATACTAGCATGAGGGCCTTAGAAACAACAGACCTTGATGGGGCTTCCACGAGGGCGACCTATGTGAGGAACTAACATTTACTCAGCAGCCTCTGTGTACCAGCCACTGTGCTGTTGCCAAGGATTGTGAGAGTGAGCCTGCCGGTTTCAGGGATACTGGTAATAGACACGAGGCTCCTGGGTTAGAGTTGACATAGCCAGTGGATGAGCATCTGCATATTTGCATCAGTTCCCTGCTCAAGTCCCACAGGGATGATGCAGAGGGGACCAAACTGACACCTGTGCTTACAGTAGGTTTCATACTAGGGGAGGAACATGGGGCTAAGGGAATCATTTTTTTTTCTTTTTTCTTTTCAATAATATAAGTGCTTTAAAGATACAGCATGCGAATTACAGTCTTTGTAAAATGCGGGCTCAGAAAAAAGCCCCCCTTTCCTTGTGACTCTTTCATGCCCACACTGCACAGGGGTCATGTGGAGCTTCAGCGTTTCTTCTAAAGAGTTTTTCTCAATCTCCTAAAGGATTTTTTTGAGGTATAATTGACATAAACATCATGTTAGTTTCAGCTGTACAACACAACTATTTGATATTGTATATATTGCAAAGTAGTCATCAAAATAAATCTAGTTGACATCCATTACCATACATAGTTACAAAAATATATTTTTAAATGGATAGCATCTTTTATAATGAACAATAAGCATGCTTGCTCTTTTCTCTGGAGGGAGAATTTTTCCAAGGTTGTTTGCTGTACACATACCCTTTAAAAGATAGTCCAGACAAAAGATAGTCAATGCTTCTGCATGCAAGATATGCAGACACACCCCAGACCCTGGAGAATTGTCCCCATATAGCTGTGTGTTTAATGCCCCTGCCTTTACTAGCATTTAAAATGGTATAAAAGAGGTTACTGAACATCCTTTTAAAATGTATTTCAATGATTTTTTAAAAAAAAAATTAATGTATTTTTTATTGAAGGATAATTGCTTTACAAAATTTTGCTGTTTTCTGCCAAACCTCAACATGAATCAGCCATAGGTATACATACATCCCCTCCCTTTTGTAACTCCCATCTCCCTCCGCATCCCATGAAAGGAAATTTATAGGTGCATTAAATGTACTTTCACCTGATATTTTTGACTTACATGAGTTTATTGGG